>NC_138189.1:122040000-122640000 GCF_964194105.1 Spermophilus citellus
CAATCAGTATAAAACATTTGTTCCTTTTGCACACACCAAGAAAAACAGTGGCTGGAGAAGTAAATCACATTACCAGCTCTCAAATCAGATTCACCCACCAGGAATTCATGCTGGCAGCCAAAGCATTTCATGAGGGCAAGGACAATCTTTTGTAACTTCCTTTGCCAAGGAAACACAAAGTCAACGTGGCTTCCTTAAACTGATCTTAAAAGCAAACCATGAGAAAGACAACCTAAAGCAACAACAACAAAAACCAAAGCTCTCCCCGAGCTATATACTTTGTGCATTAAACCACCATATGCCCCAGGTCCTTCTTCTCTCAATACTACCTACCTAATCAAACAACAATGTGTATGTAACATGACAAATTCACACTTCACAATTTACAATTATAATACATGTTTCATATTTTAAAAATGTCTCATCTAGGTCTTTCAACTTATCCAAGTTCTTTCCAAATCAAAAAGTCTGCATCATTCTTCTCTAAACATATTTCAAATAAAGCTGGAGGAGACCTGCATTCAGCTCCTGAACTGCTCTGAGCCTCAGGTGAAGACTACACTAGGGTTCAAAGGATTGCAGTGACCCTGCCCAACTGGTAAAAATTTTGCACATATGCATTCCTATAATTATTAACATCACCAATTAACTTGTCCACCTAAGGTATTTAATGATCTTAGGTTTTTAAGTACATTAAAATTCCTAATAAACGTATTACTTTAATAACACAAACTATTGATTATTTTAATGAGGGAAGAAAATTTTTTAAAAGTATATGTGCTGGTGAAGGGGGCATAAGAGGAAAAAGTCTAGTAAGAGATTTTATTCAAATCAGGTTTCTCCAGCAAACATTATTCTTACCCTATTCCCTCACAGTATAAAATATTCTAAAAATTATTTAAAATAATTTGTCACAAAAGCAACAAAAATTCATTACAACAAAATCCAAAATTAGCAACAACAAAAAAATAAAAGAATGAAATTTTCACCTACCTCTTAATAACCACTGATGTACAGTGTATATGTATATGCATAATCACATACTTTTAAAAAATTTTTTCTAAAGCATTCTTTTTCTTACCTTTATTTAATTTATTTATTTTTATGTGGTCCTGAGGATCAAACCCAGTGTCTCACAAGTGCTAGGCAAGTGCTCTACCACTAAGCCACAACCCCAGCCCAACATACTTCTTTTTTAAAATGTTAATCACATACATTTACATCTTACTTTCACTTCTAGTGAGAACACCTTTGTGTGATGATCATTTTGCTTAACCAATGCCCCCTTTGGTTAAACAAGACTATCATCTTGATAATAAAAACTTGCAACTAATCCTGAAAAAAGTAAATACACCATATTCCTAAAAATATTTCTGAATGCCCAGTCACTTCTATCCAGGTCTGATTTACTGGCTGAAGCATGTCTTTAATGCTCCTCTGAGCATTAAAGGGTCTATTTCATTCACTGATTACGTCACCATTAAACAAACCAACAAAAACATGTACCTCAGCTCAGTCCTCTATCTGCAGGAAGAAAACAGCCTCTGAAAATGGTTCAATTTTAGGAAAACCTCAACAGGAGTATTACAAAACTTCATAACCTAAAAAGAGTTGGTAATACTTAAAATCATTTTGTACCACATTTTATTCTTTTTGAAGGATGTTTAAACTACCTCCTCAGCACAACTGTATTACATAAGACTGGTGATATCATTTACAAATGGCAGAACTTGAGGACCAGGGAAATGTAGTTTTGTTAAAACTCATATCAACATGGTGCATGAAGTAGAACTCCTTAATCTGTTTGCCTCGGGCTTTTTTTTTTTTTTTAAGAGAGAGTGAGAGAGAATTTTTTAATATTTATTTTTTAGTTCTCGGCAGACACAACATCTTTGTTTGTATGTGGTGCTGAGGATCGAACCAGGGCCGCGCATACCAGGCGAGCGCGCTACCACTTGAGCCACATCCCCAGCCCTGCCTCGGGCTTTTAACAGAACCTTCTGCACCTCTGCTAGAAATCATTAGTATAAGCCCCCATGGTATGCTGGTATACAGGACAAGGAGATATAATGTAAAAAAGTGTGTGAGGAGATCCAAAGCACAGGCAAGGACCTCTCCAGAAAGACTTTTAGGAAGTACTTAAAAAAAAAAAAATCAAAGCTACTATTCATGTGCCACACATCTTAAGGGCATTAAAAATTTGACCATAGGGCTGGGGCTGGGGCTCAGCAGTAGCGTACTTGCCTAGCATGTGTGAGGCACTGGGTTCGATTCTGAACACCACATATTAATAAATAAAATAAAGGTCTATCAACAACTAAAACAATATTTTTTAAAAAAATTTAGTGTACTGAAAAAAATCATGGTTTTCTCCAGAATATTCTTCATCCTGCCTCAGAAAAATCTTATTAGAAATGTTTGCATCTTGGGACCTGGCAGTGGGCAGAAAGTACAGTCCTGCCCTCAGCCATGCAAGTACAAGAGCAGCAAGCAAATGTAGAAAAATTTTCTCTATCAATTGTTTGACTTTTATGCATGTTATAGTTTCCAAGGTATTGTCTGTTGTTTATTCATCTATTGTCCCATGGATTATAAATTCCAGTAGGTGCAACCATGGGTGTCCTACCTGGATTTTTTTTTTTTTTTTTGAGAGAGAGAGAGAGAGAGAGAGAGAGAGAGAGAGAGAATTTTTTTTTAATATTTATTTTTTAGTTCTCGGCGGACACAACATCTTTGTTGGTATGTGGTGCTGAGGATCGAACCCGGGCCGCACGCATGCCAGGCGAGCGCGCTACCGCTTGAGCCACATCCCTAGCCCTCCTACCTGGATTTGTACAGGTGGAGTACCAAGGCATAACACAGGGACATCAGCTGCTATTTGATAACAATGATAAGCAGATTATATTTATACTAACCCTATAACAGATTACTTTAAGTTGTTCTAACAGAACGATGGGGATTAGCAATAACTAGGCCATTTGACTGGAGGTCCTCAGAACTAGGGAAAGAGGAGTGGAGTTTACTCTGGAATTTACACCGCTAACTACCAAGCAGCTGCAATGCTTTTATTCACTCCCCATATCCCAGGAGATATTCATGTCTACTCATTTCATTTAACTGGTCCACAATAAAACATTTGACAGCCAGATATTTTTCACCTCCCTGTTACATGCACATTTTAGGTGGAAGCTGGTCCATTAACTCACCAGAGACATTGAAAAAATTAAACAAAGCACCTTAAGCTAATCCTTCAAACTTGAACCAGATGTGTAAGTCACTGGACATATTTTGGCTTTTATAAAATCCCATATAAACCTGGTCTTAAATCCAAGGTAATCAAGAGCCCACTTCCATTTCTGACTTGAGCCACTATACAAGTCAATTTTTTGTCCTAATTTATCATTATGAAACAAAGCATTATTCAAGTCCAAACTTGTATACCAACAAATTAAAAGTGAAAAGCATTCTGAATAGCAGCAGAGAAAACTCCCTCAAATTTCAAAGACAGAATTTAAACTTCAAAAATACCATATTCATATTATATTCCTGTCTACCTCTCTTAAATGGGTAAATTCAATCTCCTTTGATTTTTTTAAAAATTTTTCTAACAACCTGTTTCCTGGAAGCTATCTAAAGGGCTCATCCTGAACAAAATAAACAAGAAGGAACAGTGACTCTATTGATCCTCTTTCTAGGTGAAATGCCAGGAAGCATGAAGAGCTGAAAATGACATGTGATACAAGCTACTTATTGGACAACAAATTTCCACTCTAATATAGTATGTGAAAACTGGAGGAACGAGAGAACAGTAAGAAATCCAGAGAAGGAACTAGGAAGTACACCAAAGTAAACAAACGTCAAGGGCAAATCAATTCTGAGGGAAAGTTTAAGATAACGAGTGAAAGTCCATTACAGACATTAGACAGAAAAGGCTTCCACAAACTCTCCAACAAAAATAAAAAACATAAAAAGTTAGATCTTACTTTTGTTTAGAATTTCCCCAAAAATATGCTATAAAACTGCCCTACAAAATTATAAGAGGACCTTTCATTCTCTAGATCTAAATGTTACACCTGGGTTTAAATGTATAAAGTATACAAATTCACACTAGGAATGCTTAACTTTTCATCTATAGGTTGTGCCTTAACTTGTGTCTATTCAAATATGAGTTACGCTCTCAAGAGCAATTAATTCCCTGTATGAGGCACCCACTTCCCGGAAAAGCACACACCAGCTCCTGTTTAGTAAAATCAATATAAAAGTAAACTCAGGGGGCTGGGGATGTGGCTCAAGCGGTAGCGCGCTCGCCTGGCTACGTGCGGCCCGGGTTCGATCCTCAGCACCACATACCAACAAAGATGTTGTGTCCGCCGAGAACTAAAAAAAATAAATATTAAAAAATTCAAAAAAAAAAAAAAAAAAAAAGTAAACTCAGGATCATTATTTTTTAGGTAAGGAGAGGGAAATTCTCTGGGAAGCTTTTCCCAGAGGGCAACCCAACATCTTAAAGAGTTAGGCCAGATGAAGGAAAGATTTGTTCAGATGTCCATTATTAATCTTATTAATCTGATGAGCACTGGTAGACTCTCCCCAACTTCCTGCATCTTTGCTGATATCTGCTACTTCACCTTCTTTTCCATTGATTAATCCCTAATCAAGGATACTGCTAAAAGGGGGCCTTCATCAAGTGAGGTATTCAACAGAGATCCATCCCCAAATTCTCCAAAAACACTTACTCAAAACCTTACAGAAAATCCTAATGAGGTCAAGGGAAAAAAAAAACGCAGTCTGTGGCACAATTTTTTTTGTCCTTCATTTTACACCAATGAAAAGTCAGAACACTGTACTGAAAATGTTCCCACAAAGTGGGAATCAATTTCCCTAATATGGCAAGCCCTAAATATAACCACAATTGTTTTTGTTTAAAATATGCCCAATTAAACTTAGAGATGGAGGAAGTGGTGGTAGGCAACTGAGCAGCCAAGAGAGAAAATAATGACAACACAACTCTACTATCTCCACCAGCATTTACAATGCCTTTAAATGCCCTCAGCAAGACACCTGTAACACACATGCCCCTTTTCCTACAGGCTTTGTACCCTTGATCCAGTCTGGGTTACTGAGAAGGAGAGGAAGAAATTACACACCCTGGTTCTGAAGTAATTCTACCATTCTGAGAAGGTACATGGCATCACTAGTTCTCAGAGTAGTACAAGGCAGAAAATTCCCTGCTCAAATTATAAGGATTCAGTTAGCCTAAAGGAAATATGAGACTTTAACTATGGTAGACAAAACAAAAGGGGCAGTTCTTACAATTTACCTTTCAAACACCACACACACACACCCCTCACAAAAAAATACTAGTTATTTAATTCTCACATAACTACAGTGAGGGACTGTGGGTTTTTAAGTGGAATTCAAGAAAAGTTTTACACAAAGCATAAAACTTAATCCAAAATTCATTTCAAAGTTTCACCTGAAACTTTTAAAAGGTTTATTGTACTGGGTCTAGATCTATTAAACAATAGTCTTGCTTTTGCAAAACATTTTGCAAGACATTTTGGCCAAAAGCACCTGTCAGAGTGTCATAATTGGGAGTGGATGCTCACTAAAAAAAAAAAAAAAAAAAAAAAAAAACCTGCTTGAAATCTTTTATAAATAAATAAACTTCTCAACATCTCAACATAAGGGTTCTGAAAGGCAATATGGGACATTTTAAAAAATAAATTAGCCCTTGAAAGCAGAATAGTATGAGAAATTTACTCCTGATTAAACTGCTTAGATCAAAACGCAGGTTCTGCCACTTACTGCTGTGGTTCTTGAGAAAGCTGCTTAAGCTCTCTATGACTTTAGGTTTCTTGCCTGTAAAATGGGAATAAATAGCATCCTTCTCACGGCGTCCTTAGAGAAGGAGAGAATTCAACACAGATCATTTAAAAGAGTAAACACTCAATAAATGCTAGCTATGATTATTCAAAGATATGTATTCAGAATATTGAATCTATTAAGTATATGCATCAGCTTTGTTAAACTGAAATCTCATACATTTCATAAAAGCATTTCACTCCCCCTTTTCACACATCATGCGGCATCAACGTTCCAAATGATGAGGAAATTACATACTTTCATTCATCCGCTGGAGAGCTTGTCATATATGGCAAGAAAGAAGAAAGATGCCTTTTTAGTGGCTGTTGCTCCTTCACAACTTCAAAATACTGTCACACACACAATAGGCTGGTGCTGCCCTCAAAATGACAGCTCACAGCTTTGCAGGGCCCGCAGAGGCTCCAGGCGGCTGTGCCCGGAAGGGGTTCACCTCAACCACAGCCAATCTCTCAGAGCAGAGCCTTGTGCACGCCCGGGACCCCGAGTACAAGCGTAACTCTTCCTAACCGGGAAGGACCCTGAGTGGTGGAGAGGTAGGGAGGAAGAGACCCTCAGGTCAGAGAGTCCCGGGCAGCACTCCGCGAGGGCGCGTGCACGGTGACAAACCCCGGGCCGGGAGCCGGCGACGGCGGCGACGTCCGGGCAGCTCGCGTCCGGGCTCCCACCCCTCAGACCAGCGTAAAGCCGATGCGGGTACCGCGCGGGACTCGCCCTCAGCGCCCCTTACCTAAAGGCGGGTCCTTCCTTGGGAGCCCTGCCCTGGGCGGACGCCGACGCTGTGCTGCCGCCGCTGCCCCTTTTGTTGAAGAGCTTCTGGAGTAGGGTCGGGGCCATGATGTTGCCGCCGCCGCTGCAGCTCCGGCCGCGCGCTCGGGGCCGGCGGCTCAGCGCGCAGCCAGGCGCGGCGGCCGCAGCGGCGGGGCCATAGCGGCGGCGGCGGCGGGGCTGCGGCGGCTAAGGAACTGCGCTCCGCGCCGGGGACGCCGGCGGCCGGTCATATGACTGGGCCGGCCCGCCGCCTCGCGCGCTGACAGTTACCTCCTGCGGGAGGAGTCCGCAGCCCCGCGGCGGCGCGGGAGGAGCGCGGCGGCCCCGGCGGCGGCCATTGGCCCGGCGGCCGCCCGCCCCGGGCGCACGCAACCCCGCGGGAGGCGGAGGCGGGAGACTGAGGCGCGGCCCGAGCAGCAGCCCCTTGCGTGGGGCGGGGCGTGGCAGCGCGGAAAGGGGACCGGGCTGGGGCCGGTGACGGCGGGGGCGCGGTTCCACCAGGGCACGAGGCTCCACGAGGGCACGAGGCTCCTTGGAGCCTTGGGTCTCGCCTCGCCGTGAGAAGGCGGCTGGCCGATCTTTGTTCTTTCGAGACAAAGCCCTGAACTTGGGTCCTCGCGCTGCGCAGGTACGAGGACTCCTTTACCGAAGACGACTGCTGGGGAGAGGGCTTCGTGCTTGAGTTTGCTGTTTCCAAGGCCACCCAAGGTGTTGGTTGGCAGGTTTCTTCCACATCCAGAGATTTTTCCGTTAAAATTTAAGCAGTTTGCCCTAAGCAGCTTAGCGAGACCCTGTCTCAAAATAAAAATGAAAAAAGGGCTGGGGATGTGGCTCAGTGGTAAACCACCCTGGATTCAATCCTCAATAACCAAAAAGAAAAAAATATATATTTTAAGCAGTTTATATCATTAGTTATGCTTGGCATCTTGGGTCACCACATACCATGATTATATAAAAAGTTGCATGTGAAATGTTAAGCCCTTTTTAAAAAATGCGTGGAGCATATTATATAGATTTAGAACCAAGGTAGTTTATAGAGGAATTGCTTTCCTAATTTATATTTAACAATAAAGGCATATAATAACATTAATATTAATAACTGCACATAGTATCTGGGTTGGGGAAAGACTGAATTGTATCTGAGTTCACTTTCCTGTCCAGTCCCACCCCAGCTCCCCTGAGAATTTAATGTTTTGTGATGAAGGACGTTTCCAGATTTAAAGCAGCTTCTTTATGTTTTATAAGCTTTGGACTCAAAAAGTTTTTCAGGTGATAGAGCAAAAGTGAGTAAAATCTCAAGCCTACCTCCTGGGCTCTCCAACCTTTTCCTTTGAACAAGTCCTTTGAGGATTCTTGAAGACTCAAAAAGGCAAATGTATTTCCATAAATATAAGTAATCAAAAATATAACTGAACCGTAGAGCACTGACCTGGCATTCTCAAGGCTCTGGGTTAGATCCCCAGCAAGGAAAAAAAAAAATGTTCAGGATCTAAGTTTAATTTTAATTTGCATTCCCCACCCCTCTTTAATTGTGTAGGTTTCTGGCCTTGGTTGGAAAATAGCTGTGAATGAATAGCTATGAATACTAAAATGCTGCAGTTTCACAAAGGTAAGGGAAAGATGGTAGAGACTAACACTTAAATTGTTTTTTTCTCTGAGATTTTTTACTGTTAAGGTGGTGGCGTTAGGTATTCATAGTGGGGAGCAGTCATCCTTTGCACTACTAATTGTAAGCAGAGCCCCGATTTTAACTTTGTTCTGTTTACTAAGGGTCTTCACCTCATAAAGGTGTACTATTTATCAGAATCCTATAAGGTAGGTATTGGCTCCATCTCTGTGACTTAACACACTGTGGGGTGGCCACAAATCTCCTTTTCTTACCCCATCCTTGGTCAGAAAATGCCCTTTATTATCGTAACTAAAACCTAAGTACTCCCTATGAGCCTAGAAGCTTTTGTAATTACATAAAGAACTTGACAGGTCTTCCTTGTTCCCTGTGGTCAAGAACTGTCAATTCTAGCCCAGTCCAAGTATGCAATACAACCATCCAAAAGAGGGCCAGGTGCAGTAGCACAGGCCTGTAATCCCAGTGGCTCTGGAGGCTGAGACAGGTAAGAAAGGAGAATTGAGAGTTCAAAGCCAGCCTCAGCAACTCAGTGAAGACCTAAGCAACTCAGCAACACCCTGTCTCTAAATAAAATACAAAAAACAGGATGAGGATGTGGCTCAGTGGGTAAGCACACCTGGGTTAAAAAAAAAATCATCCAAAATAGTTTACTCCATTAACTTAGTTATGGTCTTGACTAGGCAACAATCCATTAACGACAAGACTTCAAGTTAAGGGAGAAAAAAGGATATGAAATGGTTCTGCTCCCTCCTCTTTCTCCTTTGCTTCCTCTCAACATCACATTCTTCCTCATTCTAGTTCTAGTCATTCCACCTGCTTTGAGTTTTCTAAAGGTACAAAAATCCTAGCCAACAAAGTTCTGGGAGATACAGCCCTAGACATCTTTCCCAGTCTCATCAATTTTCTTTTTGGCTATTCAAGGCCTCTTCAAAAACCCAGTCTTTTGTCTGTCACTCATTGGTCACTGCCTGTCGCTGAAGCTGGTCACAGTCCTGGTCTCCAGCACTGATCATATGACTCTGTACGCAACTGTCAAAGAGGAACAGGGAATACAATAATATTCTGAAAACTTGGAAAAGACAGAATAACATTAATATGAAAATAAAGGACTTAAAAAGGCTGACATATATCCTGGTTCATTCTGAGTCCAGGTGACAGTTGTTAGTGTATGTTCTGTAAGTTGTTTCAGTTTGACTTCCAGAGATAGACTGTCATGGACTTTGTCAATAGCCTCCCTGTTGTGTTATACCACCTTCTTCCTGACAAAGGAGGCAAGAGGAAAAGGAGCTGGAGGAGGAGTTACTCTAGAATAAGTTTCCTTAATTTTAAGAGATATTTTTTTTCTTCCTTTGGATATTGTATGTCTAAATTCATTGCTGCAACTGTCTTGATACAAGTCTATAGATGAAACCAGAACTGAAAATTGTAGAACTGAGAATTATAATCAAGCTGGGTCCTTAATGACATTATTGATCCACCATCCATCTAGCCTAAGCTGATACTCCCAATTAGGTGAGTTAATTTTTATTATCTGAGTCCAAAAGGAATCTTTGAGAGGTTCATTGGTTTTGTTTTTCTCTGTTGCTTATTATGTTAAATAAACCTATATCTATTTATCTGTCAGTATGCCAGAGGAAAAATCTTATCACCAATGATCCTGTTCAATTTTTCTTTCTTTTTTTTTTTTTGACAGTGCTGGGGATTGAACCCAGAACCTTGCACATGAAAAGCAAGTGCCATAACATTGAGCTACATTACCCAGCCCCATTTTTTCATATTTTAAGTTATTTTGCAAATCATTTACAGAAGCAAGAATAAAAGAATACTGAAAAATATTTAATAAGTTTTAATTTAAACATAGCAAACCCAGTTTTTTATCCCATATTTTCCTACATTTGAAGAAATAGATACCATAAATTGTAGTTTCAGTTTGAATAGAAATACTTATCCATTAACATATATGAGCCAGGAACATAATTATCATATTCATTTTAAATACATCTCTGATAGTTTTAGTTCATGATTACTCTTGCTTCCTATACCTGAAAAACACAAAACTCAAAGCTTTGGAAAACTTCAATGATTCATCATTTTGTTGAAGACAAGATAGCCATATTCTTTGCTTCTTAACTGCAAAACATTTTCATTTTTAGGTTTATAAACAAAAATTTGAATTAGCAATTCATGGAATTTTTTTCATCTCTACCTCAGACGTTTCCTTCCATTCACCTATGTATGTGCATATTCCTTTATTATTTGTTGCCTTGAAAACTTTATAAAGTATGTTGATACATGAGATCATAGAAGATAGCAGAAAATATATCACATTTTTTTCCTTTTAATTGGTTCTTTTAAATTATATATAACATTGGGATTCATTATAAAAGCATGGAATATAATTTGCTCTAATTCAGTCCCCAGTATTTCCTCTTACCTTCGCCTTATCCCTCCCCTGTTCCCTTCTCTCTGCTCTACTGATCTATTATGTACTTTTAGTTGTGATTTTTTTTTAAGTTAGTGTCTTGTGGATATACATGATGGTGAGATTCACTGTGGTCTATTCATACTTGTACATAGGAAAGTTAGGGAAGATTCATTCCACTCTTCTTCCTTTATCCCATCCCTTCTCCCAACCCCTCAGTTCCCTTCATCTATTCTACTGATCTTTCTTCTCTTTTGATGGAATGTCCCCTCCCCTGCTTTTCCCAGATCATATGGTGATACCTTTCCTAAATTTTTGAGAAATCTCTCATACTGCTTTTCAAAGTGGTTGCACTAATTTGCAGTCATACAAACAGTGTATGAGTTTACCTTTTTCTCCACATCCTCCCCAACACTTGGTATTATTTGTATTCTTGATAATTGCCATTCTGGCTGGAGTAAGATGAAATCTCAATGTAGTTTTGATTTGCATTTTTCTAATTGCTAGAGATATTGAATATTTTTCATGTACTTGTTGATGATTTGTATTTATTTTGAGAAATGAATTTTTAGGTTTTTTGCCCATTATTGATTGGGTTATTTGGTATTTTGGTATTAAATTTTTTGAGTTCTTCATATATATTCTGGATATTAATGCCCTATTTGAAAAGCAGGTGGCAAAGATCTTCTCCCATTCTGTGGGTTCTGTCTTCACACTCTTGTTTCCTTTGCTGTGCAGAAGCTTTTAAATTTGATGCCATCCCATTTATTGTTTTTTTTTTCTTGTGCTTTAGGAGTCTTGTTTAAGGAAGTCGATTCCTATGCCAACATGTTAGAGTATTGGGCCTACATTTTCTTCTAGAAGTTGCAGAGTTTGAGGTCTAATTCCTAGGTCTTTGATCCACTTTGAGTAGACTTTTGTGCTAGGTGAGAGACAGGAGTCAAGTTTCATTCCTCTACATGTAGATTTCCAGTTGAAGAGGCTATCTTTTCTCCAACATATGTTTTTGGTTTCTTTGTCTAGTATAAGATAACTGTATTTATATAAGTTTGTGTGTGTCTTTTATTCTATTCCATTTGTCTTTCATGTCTGTTTTAGTGACAGTGCCATGCTGTTTTTATTAATATAGCTCTGTAATATAATTTCAGATCTGGTCTTCTGCTTTTAGCATCACACTTTCTGCTCATGATCGCTTTAATTATTCTAGGTCTCTAATCTTTCCAAATGAATTTTAGAACTGCTCTGTCTACTTCTGTGAAGAATGTCATTAGTATTTTGATGGGAATTGTATTGAATCTGTATAACACTTTTGGTAGTATGGCCATTTCTGTGGTGGGGGCGGTAAACTGGGGATTGAACTCAGGGACATTCAACCACTGAGCCACATCCCCAGCCCTATTTTATATTTTCTTTAAAGACAGGGTCTCACTGAGCTGCTTAGCAGACTTGCTTTTGCTGAGGCTGGCTTTGAATTCGAGATTCTTCTGCCTCATCCTCATGAGCCACTGGGCTTACAGGCATGCGCCACTACACCCGACAACATGGACATTTTGATACTAATTTTGCCTCTCCAAGAACATGGGTGGTCTTTCCGTCTTCTAAGGTCTTCTTCAATTTCTTTCTTCAGTGTTCTGTGGTTTTCATTGTAGGGATCCTTCACATCCTTCATTAAATTAATATTTTATTAATATTTTGAGTTTATTGCAAGTGGGAACTTTTCCCAATTTCTTTTTTAGCATATTAATTATTAGAGTATATGAAAGCGATTGATTTAGGTACATCACACATCTTTTTAAAATGACTTGGGTTCTGGTTGCAAAATATTGAATAAGGAAGTCATTCCCATTAAATGTCTAACTGGATGAGAATTCCATACTTTCTTTTTTATACTTAAATACATATTGTTGAGTCATCTTTCTTAGCTTGAGAAAATCATCCAGAATGTCATTTGTGAATTCACAGTCTAAGAATTCAGTTGTATGATAAATTTCACCATCATCCTTAAAATCCAGAGTTCTTTTTTTTTTGCATTCATCTTCTAATTTTTCTAATATTTTGAAATGTTTCTCTTTATCAATTTTCCTTTCTTTGCTATATAGGAGGACAAATGAAAAACTCTGAATTTCATTAGTGGTTAATAAAAGATTAAAACAACAATAAACAATGCAAAGATACTATCTCCAGATTTTTTTTTAATACTCCCTTAAATGATGATGCAGTCCCAGCGGCTCAGGAGACCAAGGCAGGAGGATTACAAGTTCAAAGCCACCTTCAGCAAAAGCTGGGTGCTAAGCAACTCAATGAGACTCTCTCTAAATAAAATACAAAATAGGGTTGGGGATGTGGCTCAATGGTTAAGTGTCCCTGAGTTCAATCCCTAGTACCCCCTCCCCCACAGAGAGAATGCAATATTTTAGATATTGTAGTGAACCAAGAAAATTATTATCTTACAGTGAATGATTTATTTCACTATTGAATCTACCTGCTAGGTGATTACAAATTCTATACGTTTTGCCTTTTCTAGCACAGTTAGGAGTATTGTTGAGTAATGTGGAAATAATTCTTACAATAATGATATATCAAGATGTTTTACTTGTATGAAACTAGAGGAAATCAAAATCACTAAGAGACTATAAGAAAAGGTCCAGTGGACCCTTTATGGCAATTGCAAGATAGAATGAGTTTTAGTTTTTTAAAAAAACAAATTTTTTTTTTTGAAAAATGAGTGTAAAAAAGAATAGTAGTCATGAAATAGTTATCCTTATAACCAGAACATCTCAGAAAAAATAAAATTCAAAATCTAAAATTGAACTGAATGAACCCTGATGGGTTAATCTGTGGTAAATTTGTCTCTCTGGCATTTGCAACAGAGCTTAATCCACCTGATAATTTACAGTGTTAATCAGTGACCCCCACAGTACTGAAATCAAGGGACATTTTCCTATCATCTTTGCAATCAAATTGATCATATCTTCCTTTTTAAAACCTGCATTCTTTGGTACTGCATGCAGACTTCTTCTGATTTTAACCAAACTTAAAGACTACTCTCTCATCCTCCAGAAGGTACTTCTCTCCCATTCTTTAAAATAGGAAATTCTTAAAGGCTTTCCTTCTCTCTCTTCTACTCTTCTCATCTATATTCTCCCTCTCCCTAAATAAACTCACCCATCCTGTGACTTTAAATGTCATCTGTTTGTTGATGACACTTAATCTTTTACTTCTGGATCTGACCTCTCTTCCCGATATTTATAATCACCTCCCTATTTGGTATATCTGCTTGGATATCTTACAAACATCCCACACTGAACTCTTGATCTTTACTTGTTCCAAATTCTGCTTCTCTTGACATCTTCCCTATGACATCTGCCTCTATATATTTGTTTAAAACAGAAACACAGGAGGCTCTCTTAACCCTTCTCTTCTAAATTTCAAATATTTCTTTCTGTGTACATTGCCACCGCCTTAGTCCAAGCAACCATTATGTCCGGAACTTTGGCAAGAGCCATAATTGGTACTTCTTTGCCTCATTGCCACTGCCATAGGGATCTTTCAGAAATGTAAATTGTTTCATGTCACTTCCTTGATTAAAACATTTCAGTGGTTTCTAGTAAACCTCCTAGTACTTCTCCTAGTAAAACCCAAAATTTTTAGTGTTGCCTGCAAAGTCCTATATGATTAGGTCACTGTCTACCTCCCAAATATATCTCACATCACCCTCCACCCCACACACTGGCTATCTTCCAGTCACAGTGATGTGCTTTTACTTCTACCCACACCCCCTCCCACAACTATGTCTGGTTAACTCCTGTTTATTTTTCACTGCTCAATTTAATGTCACTGATTACACATCGACTGGCTAACTCCCTTTATCTCCATTTTTAGTTACCCCTCTGATTCTGTTTTCTAGTCCCTTAAAACACTGGAATTTAGGGCTATGGTGTAGTTCAGTGATAGAGTGCTTGCCTAGCATGTACAAAGTCCTGGGTTTAATCCCCAGCACTGAAAGAAAAAGAAAAGAAGGAAGACACTTCCAACTCCCAACTCCAACTTTTATTTCATAGTTTCTTTTCAGGATTAGTCGTTTATGATTCAGGAAATATTTGCCTATTTCCTAATAATACCTCTGTAGTGTTTAACTTTGGTCTAAGCATTCAATAAGAGCCTATCCAGTCAATGTATGTGTTTTAGCTTCTGTAGACAGTATGTCACCTCTACAGGTAAGGTATTAGGGAAATGTACAGAAATTCTCTCCCATACTCTCAACAATAATCATGGACAGTGCATAAAACTTAGAAAATGAAGAAAAAGTACAAAGATGAATATAATAATGTATCTATCCCACAGTGTAGATAGATAAAAATAGCTACAATTAATTTGTGACCTTCCTTCTTTCCTTTCTTCTTCTTATTCATTTGTCCTTCCCTAGGACAGTAGTTCACCAAACATCATAGTTGGTTTGCAAATCATTCATTTCACATAAATTTATCTAGTTCATGTAAATGGTCACTAGTTATTCAGTGTTCTAATTAGCTGGTAGCCCTCAAGTATATGTTGCATAAGAATTACTTTGGAGCCAGGCATAGTGTCACATGCCTGTAGTTGTTATGACTAGGGAGGATGGCAAGTTCAAGGCCAACCTCTGCAACTTAGTGAGACTGTGTCTCAAAATAAAAACTAAAATGGGCTTAGATGTAACACAGTGGTAGACCATCACTGAGTGCAATCCCCAGTACCAAAAAAAAAAAAAAAATTACTTCGGAATTCCACTTATGAATTGTGATTTGCTCACAAGAATCTCCCTTGTACACAATAATTTTTTTCCCTTCAAAACTCATTAAAGTGTCAGTAAAGGAATAAAACAAACAATAACCCATTAACCTATAATGACAAAACAAAGGGTGGGGAGTATGAGAGTAGAGATTTCAACAAGTGTTTGGACAAGAAGTATATGGAAGACGACAGCAAATGAAGGAATAGTAATTAGTTTAGCAGAGGAGGAGATTGAAACCTAAATCTGAAGATGAAGGCCAGTTCTCCTGGGAGATTAAAGCTTCAGCATTTGGGAGGTACCAGCTGCCCCTGAAAGTTAGTTCAGATACAGGCTCAGATTAGGAGGGATGGTTGTAAGTCTCTTTGAAATAGTTAGCCCCCAGGTTTCTGTACTCAGACTGTGCAGCTAGACAGCTTTCCCTCAGTGGACCAAAAGAGGGGCATTAAGTGAATGTTCTCCTCTCAGAGAAGGGGTACAGCAGAGTCCAAATATCACAGGTAGATGTGCCTGCAGTGAAAAACTTCACTGCAGGCACATCTACTTGTGAATTTAAAAAAATCGTACTCCACGTAGAAAAGGTTATTTTGGCTCATGGTTTTAGAGGTTCTAGACCAAGATCAAGTGGACCCATTGCTTTAGACCTCTGGTGGGGTGCCAGATGCAAAATGGACAGGTGTGGCAGAGCAGAACCACTTATCTCATGACAAGAGAGCAAAAGAGAGCAAGAGGAAGGGACCAGGGTCCCACTGTTTCCTTCAAGGGTATGCCCCTAATGACCTGAAGATCTGTTACTAGGCCCTACTCTTAAAAGTTCCACCACCTCCTCCCAATAGCAACAGCAAGCCTTTTTTTTTTCTTAATATTTCTTTTTTATTTGTAGTTGGACACAATACTTTTATTTTATTTATTTATTCTTATGTGGTGCAGAGGATCCAACTCAAGGCCTTGCACGTGCTGGGCGTGCACTCTACTACTGAGCCACAACTCCAGCCCAACAGCAAGACTTTAACATGGGCTTTTAGAGGACATTCAGGAGCCAATATTGGTATACTTTGTATCTTGAATGTCCCCACCATTACCATCTAGCACCCCACCAGAGGTCTAAAGCAATGGAAACCACTTGATCTTAGACTGGGACCTCCAAAACTGAGCCAAAATAAACCTTTTCTCTATAAATTAATCATTTCAAGTATCTCATTATGGTGATGGAAAGTTGACTAACACAAATCAGTTTTGTTCCCTTGCTAGAAAATAATAAAGCATAACCTTAAAAATTAGGGAAGGCTGGGATATAATTCAATGAAAGAACATTTGCTTAGCATATCCTGTTTCTATCCCCAGGACCAAAAAGACAGAAAGAAAGAGAACTAAAAAAAATCTGAGGGAAAACTATTTTTAGCTTAGAATCCTTAACCAAACTAACTGTGAATCAAGTCACATAAATTATACATTTTCAGATATACAAGATCTCAAATGTTATACCTCCCGTGCATTCTTTCTTAGGAAACTGGAAGGATTACTTTAGCAAAATAAGGAAATAAAAGAAGAACATGGAAGATGTGGAAAAGAAGATACAACAAGAAAAGTAGCAAGGAAAATCCTAAGGTGGCACAAGGGGATATCCCAGAACTTCAAGGAAACAACAGTACCGGAAATGAGGAGAAAGAAAGAGGGCTCCAGAGGCAGCTCAGAAAAAATAGATAAATAAATAAATAATGTTGAAGTGTTTTCAACATTAAAAAAAAATGGGATTGGGGGCTGGGGTTGTAGCTCAGTGGCAGAGCATTTGCCTAGCATGTGTACGGCACTGGGTTCAATCCTCAGCACCACATAAAAGTAAATAAAATAAAGGTATTGTGTCCATCTACAACTAAAAATATATATATATATATGAAATTGGGCTGGGGTTGTTTGTGGCTCAGCAGTAGAGCATTTGCCTAGCATATGCAAGGCCTTGGGTTCAATCCCTAGCACCACATAAAAATAAATAAAGTTATGGCATCCAACTACAACTAAATAAATATTTTTTAAAAAGAAATATATATATATGAAATTGGTCAGTATATAGCAGAGATGCTGGAACATTGGGAAAACATTAACAATAGGTAGATAAAATAATGGGAAAATGAGGCAGTTATTCAAAAAAAAAGGAAAACATGGAGGAAAAGAAGTTGCAATCATCATAGTTCACTCTGAATAATATTGACATTGACTTACCATTGACCATTGGTTTAACAAAAAATTATAATTAGGGTGCAGGGTAAGAAAAACAAAGTTGAGCTAGGGGAGAAATTTAGTGTTTTTTCACCATGCCAGGAAGTCAACAGACAAGGACTAAAGTTGATAAATCAGCAAACAGTGGTATAAGGAGCTTGAGATCTAGCTCAGTGATAGAGCAGTTGCCTAGAATGTACAAGGCCCTAGGTTTAATCTCCAGCACCAAAATCAAGGAAAGAAAAATGGACATAAGCATATATTTGTTTTAATATATGGAGAAAAATATTAGTGAAATTAAAGAAGTTGAGGGATAAGACTAGGTGTTGAGAAAAGTAGGGATAAGAAACTTGTTTTAATCACAAGCCTTCTAGTACTGTTTGACTTCTAAAATGATACGCATGGATATGCTTATTTCTCTTGTGTTTTCCTTTTATTAAAAAAATAGTTTATTTTTTAATTTTAAAGGTGCATGTTAGGGCCAGGCACAGTGGTGCACGCCTGTAATTTCAGCAGCTCAGGAGGCTAGAGCAGGAGGATCACAAGTTCAAAGCTAGCCTCAGCAAAAAAGCAAGGCACTAAGCAATTCAGTGAAACCCTGTCTCTAAATAATAATACAAAATAGGGCTGGGGATATGGCTCAGTGGTTGAGTGCCCCTGAGTTCAATCCCTAGTACAAAAAAAAAAAAAAATGTTGATGTTGGGGCTGGGGTTGTGGCTCTGTGGTAGAGAACTTCCCTAATGTGTGAAGCACTAAGTTTGATCCTCAGCACCACATAAAAATAAATAAAATAAAGGTATTATGTCCATCTACACTAAAAAAATATATATTTTTTTTAAAAAGTGAATGTTGTTCAAAGTTTTATTTTGGGGTTAAGGGTATAATTCAGCGGCAGAGTACTTGCCTAGCATATGTAAAGCCCTGAGTTCCATCACCAGCACAGCAAAAATAATAATGATGATTGTTGTTGTTGCTGTTGTTTCTGGGCCTGATCTGGTGAGATTTCAAACCAGTAGTAGGACTCACGAATCTGAACTTAACTAGAACCTCGAGAAATTTGGAAGCAAATGGTCCATGGATGATACTTTGAGAAACATTACTCACATCCCTAAAATATACTAAGTATTGTAAAAATGTGTAGTTTTTTGGAGAGAGTCCATAATTTTTAGATTCTCTTTGATGCATCAAACCCAAAAATGTTTAAAAAAATACTATTTTCTGCCTCCTGCTTGCTTTCCTTCCAAGAATAATTGACATTCCACTCATTATTTAAGGTGAAAAGAGGAGCTAAATATTGTAGCAGGCTAAACTTTTTATAAAATTCAGAAATGACAAAAAATACAAAGCATTGGCTAAACTTTCAGTCCCTCACTTAATATTATTGCCACAGTGAATACCAGTACATTCCTACATGACAGTGTATTAAATATAATCCTGGTATCCCAAAAAATGTTAATGTGAATCTATTAGCACCAATACAGTGTCGACCAGCCCTGTAGTCAAGTTATATTCAATTGATAAAATAGGCTGAACATCATGGCAGATGCCTATAATCTTAGCTACTTGGGAGGCTGAGGCAGGAGATTGCAAATTCGAGGACAGCCTAAGCAACACATAATGAGACACCATCTCAAAAAAAAAAATGTTCACCTATAGTCATCAGTGATATCTTTAATGGCATAACAAGGTCACCTAAATAGTCCACAGTCCAACTGGAAAGGTTTAATGCAGGTATTTTGGCAGTCTTGTACCTTTGGTCAACATTTTAGTCATTTCATGTACAGTTCAGCATTTTCCAAAAATTTAAACCTTTCCAAAATTGTTTTTGTCTTTACAAAATATTACAGGAATTTATGAGATGTACTTGGATTAAACTAGACAGCACAATGTGATCTAATTTTTGGTGCAGAATCACTAAAATTGAAAATATTTAATTTTGATTTATATGTTTTTTTAGCCTTATACATTAATTAACTTTTAGTGAAAGTAAAAAGTATAGTAATATACTCTAAAAGAAGGTACATCACATTTATTAAGACAAACCAGTAGCCAACAAGTTAATGTTTGTTGAACAATAACATAGCATGGCCATTATTAATATTTAAGCTGACAATGCACTGACTTGAATATCAAAGGCCCCTCACCCCATGTCAAGTCATCTCTGACATTCTTAGGCATGGCCCGTAAGTCCATCCATATCACGTATTATATCCCAGACCATGTTTCTAAGCATTTTCCTAATAATGTATTTCACTTAACCCTGGCAACAACCTCATGAAGAAAGTGGTAGCAGTAGTGTCATTTTGCCCATGCAAAGACCAGTGCACAGTTACTCACTGTGCACTACTAGTATATAGCCAGCATTGATTTGAACCCATCACTCTGGCACAAAAATCTATCCTCTTAATTATTGTGCTGTACTCTCACAAGACCACTTGTTACAGAACAATCCCATGTACAATTTTATTAGTATGCAGCCGACCCTTCATATATATGGGTTCTGCACCCACAGAATCAACCAACCTTGGACCAAAAACATTTAGAAAAAAATCGCCTTTGTTCTGACTATGTACAGACTTATTTTATTTGTCATTGTTTCCTAAATAATACAGTAGAATAGTTATGTGGCATTTACTTTGTGTTAGTTATAAGGAATATATAGTCAACTTAAAGTGTAAAATATGATTGTTATATGCAAATATTATGGCATTTTATATAAGAGACTTGGGCTTGGGTTTTGATATTCAAGGGGGTCCTGGAATCAATCCCCTATGGATACCAAAGAATGACTGGTAATTTCTCACACACAGATTTTTTTTTTTTAAGGATACCTTTTAAAAATGAAATTGTCAGAAACAAAATTTTTTCCACAGAACAACTGTCAACCTTCTTGTGCATCCTTACTTCTTACAGAACACATTTTCTGAAGTGATGACCTGGACAACAGTTTGAAATTTCCATTTCTGTTGTAATCCTGGCAAAGGTTCCTTTTTTCAGCTCTTTTTGCATTAATTGGCCTCTCCTGAGCGACTTCTCTTTCAAGATTTAGTATAAAGGAGATACCTTCATGTAACTCTCTCTCTCTCTGGTTATCAAAGTACTTTCTTAACTTGCCCATACTTCAATGAAGCACTTGTTCTTCTCTTTCGCTCTCCCCACCCTGCTTCCCGCTCTGGGATGCAGTGGGTTTGGGGACTGAACCCAGGAGCACCCTATTCCTGAGCTGCACCCCCATTTTAAAAAATTATTTATTTTTGGTACCAGGGATTGAACCCATGGGCGCTTAACCACAGAGCCACATCCCCAGCCATTTTTAATAAAATACTAAGTTCCTTGGGGCCTCTCTGAGTCGCTAAGGGTGGCTTTGAACTCACAATTTTCCTCCCTCAGCCTCCCAAGCCACTGGGAGTACAGATATGTGCCACAGTGGCAGTCTGTGCCCCCAATTTTTGAGACAAGGTCTTGCTAAATTGCCAAGACTTCCTTGAACTAATTCTCCTAAGCAGCTGGGATTAGAGGCATATACCACTGTGCCTGGTTTAAACACAATTCCTTGAGCTACATTTCCCAATTATTTTCTAATCAAGGTGTAAATTGGATCTAACAGTCGCTAATGTACATTTCATTTAAAAAATATTAGAGGGCATGGAAGGCTGAGGTGTAAGGATCGCAAGTTCAAAGCCAGCCTCAGAAACTTAGGCCCTAAGCAAACTAAAGACTCGTCTCAAACCATGTTACATTGTTGTTTAAAAAAAAAAACGTATCCAGTGAAATCTAAATATCCTAACAATTTGAGGCTTTTTAAAAAAAAAAAAAAAATCCAGAGATTTTGCATCAGTCTTTCAGATCCTGGAACTAACATTTCTATTCTACTTCTCCCACATGGTTTTATCTTAATGTAAAACACTTTTTACAGTTGAAGTCTAATCATCAATTATACTCTGTAACCTGTAACTTATATGTAAATAAATTTAAATTAATTTATTTCCTGGGTTAATAAATGGTCTAAATATTCAAATCTTCTATCATTTTAATTATTAGTAGTAAAAATTTTAATCAATATAACAATATAATTTTTCAAAAATTTGTGCATTACTAAAGATTGAACCCAGCAGGGCACTCTGCCACTGAGCTACATCCCAGGCTTATTTTTTATTTTGGGACAGTGTCTGGCTAAATTGCCCAGGCTGGCTTCAAACTTGGGATCCTCCTGCCTCAGCCTCCCAATGGAATTATAGTGTGCACCATGCTTGGCTACAATTTTGTCTTTTATTTATTTATTTATTTATTTAGAGACAATTGCAAAGAGACCCACTGAGTTGCTGAGGCTGGCTTTGAACTTGTGGTGTTCCTGCCTAAGCCTCCTGGGTTGCTGGGATTATAGAAAAAAAAATCTATATGTGAGAAATTATCAGTCATTCTTTGGTATCCATGCCTGGCAAGTTTGTCATTCTTAAAACATAAAAAAGAAAATTGCAGTCTGGCATTGTGGCTCAGGCCTGTAATTCCAGTTACTCAGAAGACTAAGGCAGGAGGATTGTTAAGTTTGAGGCCAGCCTGGGCAACTCACTAAGACCCTGCCTCAAAACAAAACAAAACAAAACAAAATTAAAGAAGGGCTGAAGAAGAAGGATAGGGATAAAGCACTGTAGGTTTAATTCCCAATACCAGAAAAAAAAATTGTAAGTGCATATCTGAATGACAGCACTAGATGCAGTTTATTCATTTTTATGGATGAAGATTACTGATTGCAATATCGAGACAGGTTCAGATTAACAATATTATGTATAATATAATTTTATAAATATAATGAATATAACAGGATATGTAAAATATTTTTGTTTTTATAGCTGGAAATTCTGGGACACCTTATTTACATAGACAAGTAGTTGAGAATGGAAGGAGTTTTTTTTAACAACATTATAATTTTGGGATCCAAAATATATTTTTAAAATCACCATGTTCTATCATGAAAAATTAAGTTGGTATCCAGCATGTTAAAAAAAATTCATTACAAGTTAGCATTAAATCTGAGGATATAGTTTAGTGGTAGAGTGCTCACCTAGCATGCTCAAGATCCTGGTTTAACTCCAGTACTGCAAAGTAAGTTTTTTCCAAAAAATTGCATTAATTTCCAGTTTTGCTTTTGTTTGTTTATGTTCAGTCTCTGTAAAGGCTGTCAAAATTGCCAGTGTTGACTGTATTTCAAGCCATCATGGTGGGGTATGGGGAATCATTTTCAATTAGCAATAATCTTGCCTCAGATAAACCTCATTGGCTAATGATACTGTCACTGTGCAAAGCTTCCTATTGTTTTTTTAAATGAGTTTGCTATTCTTTTCTGTTTGTTTTTCCTTTCCAGTCAGTCATCACATTGCTATAATTGTCTTAAATTTAGGAGGCATATTAGGGTTCTCCAGAGGAATAAAGACAATAGAATATATATAATTAGAAGAGGGGATTTATTAGATTGGCTCACACCATCAGAGGCTGCATCTTCCTGCAATTGCCATCTGTAGGCTGGAGAGCCAGGGATACCAGTAGCTGTTCAAGTCCAAGAAGCTGGAGCCTTAGAACCAGAGGGGCCAATGATGCAGTCCAGCCTAAGACTGAAGGCCTGTAAGCTTCCTGAAGAGCCACTATTACCAGTCTGTGTTCAAAACTGAAGAATCTGGAGTCTGAGGTCCATAGGTGATGGCAAAAGACAATACCAATTCAAGAAGAATCAAGCATGTGCAAATTTGGCTCTTCTTCTAATATATATATATATTAGAGAGAGAGATTGTCTATATATATATATATATATATATATATATATATATATATATATATACATACACATACATACACACACACATATATATATACACACCCAGAAGTGGGATTGCTGTTTGTTCCTCTTCAAAGAAAGCTTTTTGGCTCATGTGTATCTTACTCAATAGTTTTTAGTTTTTTATGATCAGCTCATCAAGTTTAAAAAATTTCAGTTGGCATATTTACCAGAGGACATTGAATTTGAGATTAATTTCAACATATTTGATGTTGTTTCAATACTGAATCTTCCCCTTCTGGGAACCCAGTAAGTCTCTCCATTTATGTAATCCTGTTTCATGTCCCATAATAAAGTTTTGTAGTTTTCATGAGTTTCACATATAGCTTTTTAAATTTAACTTTTTTTTTTCAATGCTGAGCATGGAACCCAGGACCTCATGTATGCTAGGTATGCACTCTACCACTGAACTATACTCCCAGCCCAAAATAACATATTTTGGCCCAAAATAACCTGTTTTGGCTGCTATCAATGTGTTCTTTCTCCTCTCTCTTCCCTTTGTGTCCTTTCTTCTATCTTTTTTATTTTTTATCTTATTATCCCAAATAGACTAAACTCTTGCAGAATTGGGAATAGACCACTATTATCATTTCCTAAATGCCTAAAATAAAGCTATGCTAGACTAATTACTAAGGAAAGAAATACTTGTTGGATAAATAAATGGATGAAAGGCTTGATTCATAAACTAGAAATATATCAGGAAGAAGAATCTGGGGGATATGCCAGGAAAAGTCTCAAAAAATTATAATCCCTCAAAAATAGATGATAAATTTTGGCTTGGTGATGCCATATGGCAAGAATTTCCCCTGCCATGTGTGAGATTCCAGCTATAGTGAACAGAGTCTGAGAGTTCTGGGAAAGAACTGATCTTACACTGCTTGTCCCATGGGTTTTCCCTCATTCTTCCCAAAATGACATTGGGAAGAAACCACTAGAAAACATCAGAAGCTTGGGTTGGGGTTGTGGTTCAAAGGTAGAGCACTTGCCTAGCATGCGTGAGGCACTGGGTTCAATCCTCAGCCCCACATTAAAAAAAAAAAAAAAAAAAAGGTATTGTGTCAACCTACAACTAAAAACTAAATGTTTAAAAAAAAATCAGTAGCTTGAGCTCATCATCCTGAGGAGAACCCTGCCCTTCCTCCCGAGGAAATTCCTTTATAGATTCCAGCTGTTTTTCTTACTCTAGCTGTAATTCAAACCACCCTTCCCTGGCTTCTCCTTGCAGTGGCCAAAGAGCAGAGCGGCCTCAGAATTCCTGAAAAGATCTCTCATTCCTCCCTACCACAAAACACTCTCAACCTTGCCAACCTTATCTACCCTGAATCCACCAGGATTAATCACACCATCCCTTTATCCCTGTTTCCATCAACACTAAAAGCAGCTGTGCACATCCAGGCACCCTCCAAGTCCCTCACTCCAGCCCCGGCATAGCTGACTCTCTAACTCCTTCTCTTCCATTCTCCCATTCTTCCCCAACCATGTTCCCTCTGTGCTCACTGTAATGCCTAAAGTGGGCAGCATAGTCCTCACCCTGCTCTGTGAAGGCCCCCTTCCCTGCCTTGCTGGGCCTGAAACCTGAATCACCCCTGGGAGATTTTCTACTTCCCCTGTAGCCCTTTCTAGATCAGTGGATATTCCTTCTGTCACATCCTGCTTAACGGACTGGAGATGAAATGAGGATTCCCTTCACTCTTCATTTCCAGTTTCAAACTACTTCTCCTTCCTAAAATTTCTCAGCTTTTAGCCAGTATGGTAACATGACCTGTAATCCCAGCTACTTGGAGGCCAGAAGAATCACTTGCACCCAGGAGTTGGAGAGAGTTGAAGAACAGGCTGAGCAATATACCAAGATGCCCTCTCAACCTTTTTTTATATATATAGGGCACTAATCTCCAGGATATATAAAGAACTCAAAAAACTTAACATACACACACACAAAAAACAAATAACTAATCAATAAGTGAGTTAAGGAACTAAACAGACACTTCACAGAAGAAGAAATAAAATCGATTAACAAACATGAAAAAAAAGTTCATTATCTCTAGCAATTAGAGAAATGCAAACCAAAAGTAATCTAAAATTTCATCTCACTCCAGTCAGAATGGCAAATATCAAAAATAAAAGCAATAAGTGTTTGTGAGGATGTGGGGAAAAAGGTACACTCAAAAATTGCTGGTGGGAAAAAGGTACACTCATACACAGCAAATTGGTGCAACCACTATTGAAAGCAGTATGGAGATTCCTCAGAAAATGAAATGGGGGGGCTGGGATTGTGGATCAGCAGTAGAGCGCTCGCCTTGCACATGTGCGGCCCTGGGTTCAATCTTCTGCACCACATAAAATAAATAAAATGAAGGCATTGTGTCCAACTATAACTAAAATATAAAATGATAGAGCTTTATTTAAAAAAAAAAAAAAACTTGAAATGGAACCACCATTTGACCCAGCTATCCCACTCCTCAGTCTTTACCCAAAGGACTTAAAGTCAGCATACTACAGTGATGCAGCTGCATCAATGTTTATAGCAACTCAATTCACAATAGCCAAATTATGGAACCAATATAGATGCCCCTCAACAGATGAATGGTTAAAGAAAATGTGGCACATATACACAATGGAATATTACTCAGCTTTAAAGAAGAATGAAATTATGGTATTTGCTGGTAAATGAGTGGAACTGGAGAATATCATGCTAAGTGAACTAAGTCAATCCTAAAAAACTAAAGGCCAAATGTTTTCTCTGATAAGTAGATGCTGATCCACAGTAAGGCAGGTTTGGGGGGTGGGGGTAGGAAGAATGAAGGAATTTTGGATTATGCGAGGGGGAATGAGGGGAGGGGTGTGGCAGTGGGGACGGAAGGATGGTAGAAGGAGACAGACATTATTACCCTATATACATGCATGATTACAGTATTGGTGTGACTGCACCATGTACAGCCAGAGGAATAAGAAGTTGTGCTCTGTTTGTGTACAATGTGTCAAAATGCATTCTACTGTCATGTATAACTAATTAGATAACTAATAATATTCTAGCTTTGAATCTCATATCATCAGATTATGCCAACTACTATCCCACATTTATCACTTGCCTTCATTTCTTAAAAGATTTTAGTAGCTGGGACAGGAGTACCCAGCATTTCAACATTCATATGGCTCAGCCTTCATGTGTCTTACCTCGGTTCCTTGACCTCTTTTACTCCTATAATTTTGCCTTTCATCCTGTGTGAGTCACTCCTTATATGAGATCATCTTACATCCTGATGTAATCAATGAGTATAATTCCATGTTCTCAATGTCAAGCATCTTTCTAGAATCCTGACCTTAGTCATCCTTATACTCTGCTATCCACAACTCTACCACATTTTGGTTATGCCTCCTTCTTCTCAGATCCTCCCATTCTTCATTGCTTAGCGTAAATTCTTACGTTATAATCACTCCATTGCAGACAGTTCTAATTGTCTGCTAAGATCCATCTTCCTGGTCTGGGGAAGCACCTCAGTGGTAGAGAACTTACCTAACATATGGAAAGTTCAGAGTTTGAATCCTCAGCACTGCCACCAAAATCATCATCATCATCATCATCATCATCATCATCATCTTTATCATCTATTCTCCCCTTTTAAAATGATATAAGTAGAGCTTAGCACAGAGCCTCACTTGCACACTGATTCCTGGGCTTCCTTACATTGAACTGTAGCATCGGAAATCAGAATGTGCTTTGCTAATGGAACATAAGCCATTAGCCCTTAAAATGAGGGCAATGCTTCCTCCTCAAGCTGCTACCTTGTTTCCATGATTCAGATGAGCAAAATACCTTAGGCATGGAAGAGAAACAAGATGGAAGGTCCTTCAGTTTGTAAATGATTGCTTGAAGCTGAGACCCAGTGATCTGCAGTGGTACCTTCTGATTGTGCTGAAGTAGACAAAGACATCTGTTTTAAGTCACAGAGTAAATGTTGGGTTGCTTTTGTTACAGCAACCTAGCTCTATTGTTCATAAACCTCCAACTTCTCAAGTGTGTGCTCACTTGCTAATACCTGATAAAACCACAACCAGATTGCAACTCTGCCTCTTCCTCACCTGTATTTACTCATACAGTCTGGCCAAGAAAAACCCTCAGTGATTAGTCACTCTTTAGATTCTGGAACATTGAATTCTAGTAGGCTTGTAATGTTCCCTGGCAATCATTTCAGATCTCCCTGGTCCATTCACTCCCCCACCTTCCTAGATAAATTATTCTCTTTGAAGCCAGAATTAGACAGGCAGGCAGTGTAGATAGGTAAATCGAGTCAGGTCAGGTCAAGGAGGCCAATTTTAAGTGAGTCTGGGAAGTTGGAGATTGTCCCCTGAGGGATCTTGTTGAGAACCTACCCCTGCTCCAACCTGTTGCCAAGGTAAACTGTCCCAGGAATTTCCTCTCCCTACAGAGAGTTATAAGTTTGTTAATGTGTCCTTGGCTACTCCACCCAGCCCTTCCCCCTTCAGCCCACCCATTTCCCACCTTTTCACCACTCTACCGAGCATTCCTGGGCCTAGTCACCTCCATACTAGGAGAAAGATAAGGGGGAAAAGCAGGAGAACAAAGGAATCCTAGGACATATGAAAAGGGCAGAACACCTCGTTTCTTGGGATACCATGATACCAACTATTCCCGTTCTCAGGAGAAGCCTGTTACCCCTTTTTTTTCCCGTGTAGACTAGTTTTCATTTATTCAGTCAATTTTGCGTAGCTGTCTCAACTGTGACAGATACATTTACATGTATTTGAGACTTCTTTGCGAGCAGCTGGAGATCTGAAATGCACTTGACAATTGTCTCCTTTTCCTGCTGTGCAGAGATGCTCTGTACCACGTGCTTCTCTACCCAGTTTATGATGTGCTCCTGTTCCTTTCGATGCATCATATTCTGCACAGACATATGATAATCCAGGTGATTCTTTACCTCCTTGTATACTTTATGTAGCCATTCCTGGTAAGTAACCTCCAAGGCTATAGCAATGCTACTCCTCTGGACATCAAAAAGATAGATAGTGGCGCTTCTGAACCAGTGCCTGCAGTGACTTCTCCAACTCAATTGCATCCTGGATTTGTTTGATGGACGTCTGCTTCACCTCTTCTAGTTGGGCAATTTTTTGCTCATCAATAAATTCTCCAATAGAGGCACCATATATTTTAATTATAGAGTAACCCCACTATTGATATGGTAGAGAAGGTCTCTGGGGTAATCACATATATTTCTTTGGATAGAAAATACAAGATAAGACCAGTTCCAAGCATGTAGGGTCCTGTTACACCAGTTTTAGGATAAAGAAACTGGAAGAATTCCTCAGGGATCAGCCCAGGAAGAACTTTTCCTCCAACTTCAGGAAGAGGTGGCTGCCCTGTATGAAAGATCCTTGTTGCCTGCAATACCCCTGGTCCTAGGACTACTGCATTCTTGAGACTGCATTCTTGCTTTGGCTGCAGCAGAAAGTACCACCCGGGGGGATCATGGTCAGCAAATGTCCACGCACTAGGCTTCGTGTCCCTGTGACCCCAACCAGACTGTTACCCCTTTTTAAATAAACCCTGCTTTATATGCTTGCCTCGGCGTGCTTCTCTAATGTTCAAACATGTGGGGAAACAAGACTGTCACCAATAACCGGCAGTATGATAATCCTGCATCCTGATCCCTTCAGGAAAAGGAAGTTTCAGCAGAGAATTTCAACAAGCTTTTTTCTCTTCATGTCCTTACTCACATTTGTGTCCACCCTCTCCATCTTGCCTTGCTTCCTATTGCTGTGGATAAACTCTATGTACTCCTGATTAAGACCACCATTTCCTGGGCTGGGGCAGTAGCTCAGTGGCAGAGCGCTTGCCTAGCATGTGTGAAGCACTGGGTTCAATCCTTAGCACCACATAAAAATAAATAAATAAAATAATTAAAAAAAAAACATGTCCATGTCTGCACTGGATTTCATCAAAGACATTGCTTCAAGAAGTCTCCCTTTTCCCTTGCATCTTCACGTTTTCTTTCTCTTTCCAATGACATAAAAATATGCCTTTGTTACAGGAAGCCATCCGTGAATTACATGAGTATCTTCTCTTGGTATGGTAGCCAGGGAGATTTAGGTTTGGCACTGCAAACAATCCAAGGCTCTCCCTCTGCAATAGATTGCCCAACGAACGTGACCTTTATTTATCTCCGCTCTGCTAGAAAGATTCCCTCCTAGTGTTGTAGGGACAAACGAGGCAAGGCACCGAAGATAGCAGGAAACAGTTTTATTTGGCTGCAGCCAGGTTCAGAGGGTACAGCTTTTGCTGTAATCAATCAACCCCCTGAACCCCGAGTTCAGGGAGTTTCAGAGTTTTATGCCCAGCGTGTAAGGGGAGGGGCTCAGAAGTTCACAGTCTGTAGAAGTTCACATAAAAGCAGCTTTTTCTTTCACGTTCTGGGCAAGTTAACTCTTCAAGGACAACACCTGAGAAGGGGAGAGCTGCTTCTCCCCTTTCTTTCCTCCCTCTGCCAGCTGTTACCATGGAGCCCATTTGTAACTTATCTTAAAAATGTAGACATCTCTGTGAAGTCCCAGCTCAAGGCCAGAGGCCTTGTTTGCACATTTCTTCAAAGTACTATACTGGATGCGTTTGTAATAACTAGTAAGGGGGTGTCCAGCACCTGGAGTGCTGGTATCTTCTCAGCCAGTGGCCAAGTAAACAGAGTGACATGAAAATAGGAAGTTTATCTACATTAGACTCTTTTGCAGAGACTCTTTTGCTGACAGTCCTAAAATCAGCCATGGTGAAGAGGGCTTTTCTGTGGAGAAAGGGGTGCCACTTCACTAGTAGCTCTGGAGATGGGCATAACCCGTTGGGAACTGGACAGCCCAACTTTAACCTTTTTTGGAGAAGAACATTCTATGGAAGGTCTTTGATGTTTCCCAATACAAATAAGCAGGTGCAGGCTCCATTTTGTCAGAGTCTAGAAGCTCTAATCGGTTTGCCCACCCTAACCCTGCTTTTGGAACTATTTTCTGTGTTCTGTGGGGTGTTTTTGTTTGTTTGTTTTGCCATTCTATTTTTTTTTTTTAGCTTTTATTTCTTAGCCAGCCCATTCCACCAAGGGGAACCCCATTTCACCTCTTGCGTGGGACATGGGCAAGACGTTATCATTGCAAATTGGTGCAACCATTATTTAAAGCAGTATGGAGATCCCTCAGAAAACTTGGAATGGAACAACCATTTGACCCAGCTATCCCACTCCTTACTCTTTACCCAAAGGACTTAAAATCAGCATACTACAGTGATGCAGCTGCATCAATGTTTATAGCAGCTCAATTCACAATAGCCAAACTATGGAACCAACCTAGATACCCCTCAGTGGATGAATGGATAAAGAAAATGTAGCACATATACACAATGAAATATTACTCAGCTTCAAAGAAGAATGAAATTATGGTATTTGCTGGTAAATGGATGGAACTAGAGAATATCATGCTAAGTGAAATAAGTCAATTCTCAAAAACTAAAGGCCAAATATTTTCTGTGATAAGCAGATGCTGATCCATAATTGGAGGGTGGGGGGAGAATGGAGGAATTTTTGATTGGGCAAAGGGGAGGGAGGGGAAGGGTGGAGGAACGGGGTCAGGAAAGATGGTGTAATGAGATGAACATCATTACTCTAGTACATGTATGAGTGAGCATATCGTGTGACTCTACATTGTGTACAACCAAAGAAATGAAAAGTTGTGCTCCATTTGTGTGCAATGAATTTCAATGCATTCTGCTGTCATATATACCTAATTAGAACAAATAAAGAAAGGAAAAACAAATATGTCTTTATTTCTTCCATCTAAAACCAAACAACAACAACAGCAAAAACATTCAAGCTTCCTTCTGTTCCAGCTATCGCTTTATCTCTCTACTCCTGTTTAATAACAAAGGCCTGGAAAGAGAGATCTATATTTATTTTAATTTAGCTTTTGTTTTCTTATTCATTCTCTCCTTTCCCCTTTCTCTCTTTTGAGGGGGAGCAGTAACAAAACAAAACAAAACAAAAACAAACAAACAAGACCCAGAGGCACTTTACTACTGACTGGGTTGCATTCTTTTTTATTTTGAGATAGGGTCTTGCTAAGTTGTTGAGGCTATCCTGCAACTTGCAATCCTCCCATCTCAGCCTCCCAGTAGCTGGGATTAAAGGACTATGACATTATGCCTGATCCTCTCTTTTACTAAAAAAAAGTTATTTTTGAAAAATTTCAAGCATAGACAAAGGTAGAGACATTGTTTTTTGTTTGTTTGTTTGTTTGTTTTTGCAGTGCTAGGGATAGAAACTAGAGCTTTTTGCATGCTAGGCAACCGCATAACACTGAGTTACATCTCCAACCCTAGAGAGACTCTATAATGAGCCTCATTTTATCATTACCCAGTTTCAACAATTAAAATATTTTCGAAGTGTTATTTATTTTTTTTTTTTTTAAGAGAGAGTGAGATTTTTTTTTAGTATTTATTCTTTAGATTTCGGCGGACACAACATCTTTGTTGGTATGTGGTGCTGAGGATCCAACCGGGCCGCACGCATGCCAGGCGAGCGCGCTACCGCTTGAGCCACATCCCCAGCCCTCGAAGTGTTATTTCATTCCCCCTCCTTCCCTGAATTTTCTGGAATATTTTAAAGCAAATCCCGAACACCACAAAATTTTACCTATAAACACTCCAGTACACAGATAATGTAACAGATAATGACTTTTAAAATGCCAACCACAGGGCTGGGGATGTGGCTCAAGCGGTAGCGCGCTCACCTGGCATGCGTGCGGCCCGGGTTCGAGCCTCAGCACCACATACCAACAAAGATGTTGTGTCCGCCAAAAACTAAAAAAAAAATAAATATTAAAAATTCTCAAAAAAAAAAATGCCAACCACAATACCAATATCATATCTAACAAATCTAAATGCAGAACTTGGGTTTAAATTTCCTGGATTATCTCAAAAAATTCTCCACATTGTAGATTTTCTCAAATCAGACTTGAAGCAATTTTATTTAGCTGATGTCTCTGAAGTCTTTTTTCATCTCTAACAGCTTCCCTCCACCTTTTTCATGCCATTTATATGTTTAAAAAACAAAGCAGGGATGAGAGTGCTTAGCATGCACAAGGGCCTGGGTTTCATCCCAGCCCCCTTAAAGTAAAATGTACCCACAATGTGGCCATTTATCCCCTATTGATTACTATCATCTTGATTTAATCTGCTGTCATCTCTGGCTTCTTAACATAATCTCCTAACTGATCCTCTCTTCACTCATTAATTTTTATTATAGTGGTAGACTGTTTTTCCCCCCACAGGTATTAACATCTTATTCATTGGACAAATATGCATGTAGAGAAAGCAAGATAGTGAGGTGGGAGCAGATCTGTGTGACCATCTGTAGAAACTAGAAACAAAGGGTAGAGATGAACAGATACTGCCTGTATAAGACTTCAGAGGAGTGCATGACATTAGTCTCTTAGTTATATATTTTGCTTAGAATATTTTTGGATCCATTAACTTATTCATTAATTCAACAAACCTATAGGGTGAATGTGTCTGACATTAAACTCTGAGAAAGTAGCTGTATTTAAGATAATTTCTTTGCCCAGTACATAGCTAATGAGAAGTGCTGGATGGTGAACAAGGGCTGGGGTTGTGGCTCAGTGGTAAAGTGCTTGCTTAGCTTGTGTGAGGCACTGGTATTTGATTCTCAGCAGCAAATACAGATAAAATAAAGGTCCACTGACAACTAAAAAGATATTTAAAAAAATAGTGAACAAATAAAGTACTTGTACGCGCTATTAAGGAGACAAACAAGATAAATAAAACCAATTAAAAATAGTCTTGCTAGTCCTTTGGTTTTTTTGGCATAAAAAGCTGATTAAGAGCAAAGGTCTAATTGTCTTGTTTATTTATCTACTTATTTATATTCTGTCTCCTTTTGCACTGGAAGAGCCACAGAACTAGGGACCTGGTCTTGTTTTCTGCTCTTTCTCAATCTGAGGACATGGCCTGATGGTAGCAGAAATGTAGTTAGCATTTGTTCATGACATTTGCCTGTGCAGGATTAGGGGATTCAGAAAGTGTTTTCTTTGTGTTTATGTTGCACTTGTTTTTGAAATCCTTTCTATTTTTCAGCTGACACAATTAGAGAAGTTATGAAAACTCCATAATGTAATGACTCATGAGATCTAGAGTATGTGTTAGACCTAAGCACTAGATATGCTAGTTGTTTTCTTATTTAGTTGATCTATGAGCTGTTTTTTTTTTTAAAAATACTGATTAACACTTAAAATTATAAGACTATTGTTTTAAACAGTCATGAAGAATCAAGGCATTCAATTTCTTATTTAAATTCGTGTCCTATTTCTTCACATCCCCCCCCCCCTTTTTTAAAGAGAGAGAGAGAGGAGAGAGAGAGAGAATTTTTTAATATTTATTTTTCAGTTTTCGGTGGACACAACATCTTTATTTTATTTTATGTGGTGCTGAGGATCGAACCCAGCGCCCCGCGCATCCCTAGCCCATCCCACTGCCTATTTTAATGCTTTTTTTTTTTTTATTAATGCCTTAAAGTTATACAAAATAGTAGGGTTCATTTTGATATGATCATATAAACATGGAACTTAATTTGCTCCATTTGTCTTTTAAAAATGTAGTTCACAATCAAATATAAATTAATAGATGAGTGAAAGGAAGTCCAGTAGAGCAGAGGAAGGAGAGTGAAAGACAGGAGGGAAGATGAGAGGGAGAGGAGGAGGGATCATGAACTCTGATCGATTTCCATGCATGTATGAGCTTATTGGGATGAACCCAATTACTGTATATAACTATAAAGTTCTAATAAAACAAATCAGTGGGGCTGGGCACATTGGTACATGCCTGTAATCCCAGCAGCTTGGTGGCTGAGGCAGGAGGATCCCGAGTTCAAAGCCAGTCTCAGCAATGGTGAGGCGCTAAGCAACTCAGTGACACCCTGTCTCTAAATAAAATGCAAAATAGGGCTGGGGATGGGGCTCAGTGGTTGAGTGCCTCTGAGTTCAATCCCCAGTATCCCTCCCCCCCCAAAAAAAATAAATAAAACATAAAAAAATCAATGGGTGATAAAAGAAAGAAAATCAAATAAAAATTCAAGGTGGTGTCATCTTGAAAATTGTAGCTAAAAATTTTTTTCTTTTAAATAAAAATGTAGTTCAGCCAGGCACAGTGGCACATGCCTAAAATCCCAGGAGGCTGAGGCAGGAGGATCACCAGTTCAAAGCCAGACTCAGCAATTTAGCAAGCCCCTAAGCAGTTTAGTGAAACTGTCTCAACATAAAAAATAGAAAGGGCTGGGGATGTGACCCAGTGATTAAGTGTCCCTGGGCTCCATCCCTGGTATCTAAATAAATAAATAAAGTAGTTAATATCTGGCCATTCCTGTGCTCAAAATGCTCCAGTGATTTCCCCATTTCCTTAGAGTGAAGAATGAAGGTTTTGTAATGACTTAGAGGCCCCGAGAGCCCCATAGAGGTCCTACCCCATCCATACTTACTTCTTACTTCCCAGCTACACTGGCCTTCCTGCTGTTTCTATCACCTGCTTGCACTCTTCTGCACTTGGTGTTCTGCCTGAGCTGTTCTACCCCAAGTGTTGGCATAGGTTGCTTCCTCACCTCCTTCAGGAAAGGTCTCTTTCCCTGTCAGGAAAAGACTTTTTAAAACTGTATTTCCCTAGAACTGATGGTCAAAGGGCATAACATTTATGTTTTTGTACATGTTGCCAGAGTTCTTTCACCAATAACGTATGAACATGTACATTTCCTCATAGTTTCTCCTGGCCAATTAAAGTTATTGACTTTTGAATTTCTGACAGAGTGCAGTTGTGAAGTGCATTTCTTATGAAGGAGTTATAATATTAGCTTTTTTGATATACACATTTTTTTTTTATTTTAGATGGACACAGTATCTTTATTTTATTTATTTATTTTTTATGTGGTCCTGAGGATGGAACCCAGTGCCTCACGCATGCAAGGCAAGCGCTGTACCACTGAGCTACAGCCCCAACCCGTGGAACATTAGTTTAAGAGACATTTATATTTCCATTTCTGAGAATGGTTGTCTACTTTTCTAGGGATGCTGGTTTTTCTCTTATTTATTTGTAGAAACTCTTTGTACATTAGGCAAATGAACCTTTGGTCTGTGATAGGATTTGGAATGAAATTTTTACATGCATATGTTTTATCTATCTGGAATTCATTTTTGTACAGGTGCAAAGTATACTGCTGAATTTGTTTTTTTCCAAGATGGTTAACCATTTGTCCGACCACCATTTATTAAATGCTTCATGTTTTCTCTGTTGGTGTGAAAGGCTTCCTAGGAGAGATCCTTAGGCAGAATTTAATGGATGGGAGCTGTAGTTGAGGTACAGTGTGTTTTCTTCATGAAACCTGTCCTGACAGACTTCAAGCATGCCACTGAGAGCTACAAACAAGTCAAACCTGTAACATGCTGAAAGCCCACACCCAGTAAATACATGTATAATGTCTCCAAATTGTAGCTTAAGGTGTTGTAAGCACATGATTCTTATATAGTTAGTTCCTCCATCCCACATACATTCTCTCCAATAATGTCAGAGGGTGGCGGGGAATAGCCACATGGTTTCTGGTAGTTTTGTTTTGCAAACTGACTCCATTTATACTCAAAGAAGCTTAATATTTCACTCTGAGCTCTACATAAAAGAGATTTTAAGCCTGCTATTGTGACTTTAGCATTCTTGGCCTATTTAAGTTGGTATAGACATCTTTCTGTACTCAACTAGCTCTGAAACTGAGCCACTGAGTGTGGATGATGAGGGCTCAAACTTTGGACTTGGGATGAAATTTCCAGAATTGACAATATCATGAGACCATTAAAAGCAATTCACTTGGCATCTATTAACTAAGTCACTTTTAGTTTAATCTAGGACAAACATCTATTGCTCAATGATAATTATACTGATCATGATGACACTAAGATACTGTAAAATCCTACTAAACTTTTTGAGCACAATTCTGAATCATCAAAAATAATCTTGAGAAATACAATTTAAGGGGGCTGAGGTTGGGCTGGGGATGTGGCTCAAGCGGTAGCATACTCGCCTGGCATGCGTGCGGCCCGGGTTCGATCCTCAGCACCACATACAAACAAAGATGTTGTGTCCGCCAAAAACTAAAAAATAAATACTAAAATTCTCTCTCTCTCTCTCTCTCTCTCTCTCTCTCTTTTAAAAAAAGGGGGGGGGGCTGAGGTTGTGGCTCAGTGGTAGAGCACTTGCCTAGTATGTGTTGAGGTACTGGGTTCTATTCTCAGCACGACTTATAAATAAATGAATAAAATAAAGGTCCATCAACAACTAAAAATAATTAAAAAAAAAGAAATACAATTTCAGTGTTAAGATTTGGGGGCTGTATTCTTTAATGGGAATATTTACTGATTAGGGGTTTTGTTCAAGATGTAGGCAGAATAAAATTAATCTTGATTCTTCCATTTTTTAAAATTTGAATGACTTAAAGCAATTTACCTAATCTGCATAAACTTTAATTTTCTCACATGTAAAATGATCATAATACTGTTATAAGGATTAGTGAAAAAAATCTATTTAAAGTACAAGTGCTGAGGCACTTCCCCATCTGATTGGCAGAGATTAAAAAGCTTAAAAATACATTTGTTGGTGAGAGTTTGGTGGAACCAGACATTCTTATACATTGCTTGGGGGATATAAATTCGTACAACCATCACATAGAAGAGCTGAGCAATAACTATTAAAATTAAATTAAAAATGTACAGGGACTGGGGTTGTGGCTCAGCAGTGGAGTGCTCGCCTCGCACATGCAGGGCTCTGGGTTCAATACTCAGCACCAAATAAAAATAAATAAAATAAAGGCATTGTGTCCGACTACAACTAAAAAAATATTTTAAAAAATGTACATACAGACTTTTTGACCTTTTGCTAGAATTTATCAAACAGATACAAGTGAGTAAATTTATATCTGTATGTGGATATTTATTGCAGTAGTTTATAATAGAAAAGGAGTGAAAACAATCTAACCCTCCATCTATAAGGAGCTGTTTTAATGGACTGACAATCAAATACCATGCTTAAAAAGGAATGAGAAGCTGGACGTGGTGGTTCATGTCTGTAATTCCAGAGGCTCAGGAGGCTGAGACAGGTGATCACAAGTTCAAAGCCAGCCTCAGCAAAAGTGAGGTGCTAAGCAACACTGTCTCTAAATAAAATACAAAATAGAGTTGGGGATGTGGCTCAGTGGTCGAGTGCCCCTGAGTTAAATTCCTGGAACCAAAGGGGGGGGAAAAAAAGAAGAAAAAGAAGAAGGAATGAGAAAACTTTTATGTTATGGTAAGTGATATTGCCAAGATATATTGTTAATCAGAAAAATCAAAGTGTAGAACAGCATAAATATGGAGTGGAGAGTAAATAATACATGCAGAGTTTGTCTTCTGTAGTGCTGGGGATTGAACCCAGGGCCCTGCACATGCTAGGCAAGCACTCTGCCACTGAGCTACACACCCAGTCCAAGAATATGTGTGTGTATATGTGTGTGTACAAATGCATTTGCTTGCATACTCACAGAAATGCTCAAGAAAATCTCCTAAGAAGAGAGTAGCATTGATTTTCTCCAACTATGGAATTTGGTGTCTGATTAGCCAGGAAACTTTTCACTATGTATTCCTTTTCATCATTTGATTGTGTTTTGTGAATGTGTTTACTTAAAAAAAATAAAATGAATATAAAACATATAGTGTAAGGGTCCGGCGAAGCATCAGAGAAAGAGACCACACGAGACTAGCTTCATGCAATGGCAAGGGGGATTTATTAGGGATCCGTTCCAGTGCGCTGGGGCTCCGTGCTCACTCAAGAAGGGAGAGCAGCCCAGAGCCCAGAGCAGAGGTCAAGCAGAGCTTAAGTACACTTTTTGGAGAGGGCGGGGGGCTTTGCATGCATCAGAACAAATCATCATGAAGCACGGGAAAATTGAACAACAATTCTGATACATGATTAGTCCATTCATTGGCGGGAACAGTTTGGGCAGGGGTGATTGGTCACTTCTAAACGGGGTACACATTTAAACTGATTGGTTCTGGGGCCTATATGCTTACGTGCCATGCTACCTGGAGCCCTTAGGTATTAAACAACCAGGGAATCAATGGAGATATTTACTGGGCAGTTCCCGCATTGTCCTAACAACTTTACAGAGATTACAGGTTCCGGGGATAGCAGAGGAATTGTAACAATAGACTTTTACCTTTTAGCCCAGGCCTTGTAATCTAGAAGCTTTACAATGCCCTAGTCTTTAACACTTTAACTCAGACTTTTGCAGCTTAGAATCAGCTTAGAAATTTTACCTTTACAATAGAACACTCATGACAGAGTAAACCTGCATAAAATATTAGCACTTAAGATTTTAACTTAACGATGTAAGGATGATCTTTCACTATAATAAAGATATCCAGATAATTTTCTATTTATCTGTTTAAAATTTAAACAATAACTTTTTATAACCTATAAGTAATTTTAAACAATTAAATTGGTTTTGTAAATTACAAAGACACTTCCTTTTGTCCATGAAGTTCTACAATTTGGGCCTTTATTGTTTATATTTCTAGTAAGGCTATTAAAACATCTAATAATTTTTAAAGATCTTTTTTGTAAAGAACATGACTAGAAGGGAAAGTTTTCTAATACAAACAAGAACTTCTCATGATTTAATCTTTGACTTGGAAGACAATAAGTATCATTTAACCCTTTTTCAGGTATGACTAAATTTTGAAGAGGAAATGAAAATAGTGAACCTACTTGTTTATAGTTCTGAGTTTTGAGAAAATTTGGATGAATTGAAAACAAATGGAGTATTCTTTTTCCATTTGATTTATATATATTTAGACTGTGAGCAGTTCCTCATCCCAGTAAACAGCCTCACCATCCATTCAATTGCAAATGCCAGAAAGCCAGGTGTTATCCTTTAATCCCTTCTTTGTCACAGCCCATATCCAATCCCTCACCTGGTACTGTTGACTTTATCTGTATATTCCTTTCTCATCCATCCATTTTTATTTATCTTTACAACCACCACCTTAGTCCAAATTTGGTCATCTTTCATCACTAATAACTCACTCACTGTCCTCCTCACATTCATTTTGGCTCCCCTCAGGTCGTCCTCCATGCTAGATTCAGAAATATTCTTTAAAAACATGAATTTCAGGACTGGAGATGTAGCTCAGTAGTAGAGCACTCACCTAGCATTTTAAAGGCCCTGAGTTCAATTTCCAGAACTTCAAATAAATAAAAAATGCAAACCTCTTCATTATCAACCCTTCTGAACTTATTGTTGCTTTTGGCAGAAAATCCTAAATCACAAAAAGTCCTGTCAATCAATAAAACCCAACAGACCCTCTTTATTTAAACTTTCACTACACACAATCTTCTATCAGAGACACCAAGATCTGTTGTTTACAAATCTTTCTTTTAGTTTCCATCTCTGCCCAGAATTAGGGAAGTTCATGGAGATACCAAAAGATTGACATAAATTCTTTCTTTATTTTTTCTAATTTGTTATGCATGACAGCAGAATGAATTTTGATTCATATTACACAAATGGAGCACAATTTTTCATCTCTCTGGTTGTACACAAAGTAGAGTCATGCCTTTTTAAAAAAATGTTTATTTTTTTTAGTTGTAGGTGAACACAATATCTTTACTTCATTTTTATGTCGTGCTAAGGATCGAACCCAGGGCCTCACATGTGCTAGGCAAGCACTCTACCATTGAGCCACAACCCCAGCCCTCATTCACGTCTTTACACATGTACCTAGGGTAATGATGTCCATTTAATTCCACCATCTTTTCTATCCCCATACCCCCTCCCCTCCTCTACCTCCCCTTTGCCCTATCCAAAGTTGACTGACATCAATTCTTTAAATTCTAACCCTTCTGTGTGCAAAATGATTAAAAAGAAACTTTATTATTGTTTTTATTTTCTACAGAAGAATGTGCTATTTTTCTGTTCATATTCTATAGATATAAAATATCTTATAAAAGGTATAAAAACCTGATCCATTTTATCATGTCAGATCGAAGCCAAAATATAGAGCAAGTCTATAATGTTAATGACAGAGGGAGTTCAAGTTCAAGATTCTCTCTCTCTCTCTCTCTCTCTCTCTCACTATATATATATATAGTGACTTTTTTTTTACAAATACTTAGACCAATAAAGATTGTTTGATATTGGAGGGGAGGGTGACTCAGCATAAGTATTTGCCTAGCATGTGTGAGGCCCTGGGTTCCATCCCTAGCAGTTAAAAACAAAAAACAAACAAACAAACAACAACAACAAAAAAAAACAACATACATTGTTAGATTATATCTTTATGGTAAATTGACTTTGGAATCATTTGGCAACTTAATTAACCTCTCTTACCCTTATTGGCCTGGTGAGTAAAATTGAATAACAAGGTTATCTAAAATATAGAGTTGTTTGAGGACTAAATAAGCATGCTAAATAAGCATGCTCTGTGTACCTAGCACAGAGCCTGGCACATAGTAATGATCAATAATAGGTGCTAGTTTTGTTTGTGATAGTCACAAAATTATTTTTAAGGAAGTCTTTTTAGTTCTTTATTTACTTTTTTTTTTTTTTTTTGGTACTAGAAATTGAGCCCAGGGGTGCTTTACCACTCACCTACATTTCCCAGCTCTTTTTATTTATTTATTTATTTATTTATTTATTTATTTATTTATTTATTTATTTATTGGTGCTGGGGATTGAACCCAGGGTCTTATACATGTGAGGCAAGCACTCTACCAACTAAGCTATATCCCCAGCCTTCTTTTTATTTTGAGACAGGGTCCCGCTAAATTGCCCAGGCTGGCCTGGAACTCATAATCCTCCTGCCTTATCCTTCTGAGTTGCTGGGATTACAGGTCTGTGCTACCATGCCTGGTTTAATGTAACCTTTTTGTTTTCCTTTGGGGGAAAGAAATACTGAGGATTTGAACGAGTCTATCAATGGTTTCGTTTGTCAGATGAGGGTAAATAAATACTTTGCAACTGAAAACAGTTTAAATCAGTCTAATACTCCGTGGAAAAGAAAATAATCTTATTACTCCTCAGAAAAATTTTTAGTATTGTTCTGTATAACACAAGCCCTGTCTTTCTGGTGCTATTGTAAACTGATAATCAATATCTTTGTGTTTGTTTTTGTCATGTGGTTTTCAGCTGCTAGAACAATCTCGGCATATTGAGAATACTCAGGCACAAAGTTTGGGGCACCATTCTGAATGTGGGATGGTTTCTACTGGCACCATAGACTTTGCTGTCCCCTGGTGGCATCTGCTGTCTTTCATTGGTTCAATGTTCCTGGTCAGAAAGCCTACAAGTATGAGATACTTATAAATAGTCAGAGCCTAAGAGCTGTTCTTTCATTCTGATCTGTAAATTTTTTCTCTTTTGGAAGCAACACTCTGAATGGCTCAGAGCTGGGATCCATGGTAAGGAAGCTCTCCCACAAGTAATTACCTCAACACCAAGTATTCCTCTGGGAGCAGAATATTTTGTCTCTTTAAAGACTCACTTGTTAGCTAGGTGTAATGGTGCACATGTGTAATTGTAGCCACTTGGGAAGCTGAGGCAGGAGGATTGCAAGTTCAAGATAGCCTCAGCAATTTAGAGAGATCCTCAGCAATTTAGTGAGATTGTCTCATTAAAAAAAAAAAATACTGGGGATGTAACTCAGTGATAGTGGCCCTGGATTCAACCCCCAGTATGGATTTAAAAAAAAAAAAAGAGTTACATATTAACCTCTTCTTGAATTTCTAATTTTGCAGCAGAGCTTGATGCTACAAATAGGATCCTAGAATTTTTTTCCCCAACTATGGTGTCCTTCCTAACTTATTTCCCTTGACATATGACTTGGGCACCACTTTGTGTTTGTCTGGTGTCCTGATAAGGATTCAGTGGTCCACAACCTTTGCCCATGTAAAGGCATACAACTCAGATGTGTGTGAAATACAACTTTATCTGTAATTCACTTATATTCAATTTTGAATTGCTTGTTCTGAAGGATTGGTAATGTAATTGTTGTCAGTTTCTGTTATCCCTCCTTACCCTTACTGAGATTGGATCTTAATTTGAAAAGGTCTGACATGGTGGCAAGTTTTTAGGTTGGTATGCTCTGGTTCTCAATGTCATTTGTCTACACAGGCATCCAATGAGAAATCTGTTCTCTTACCTCAGTTCTCAGAGGCCTCTGCTGACTTCAGAGTTCCCTTCTGCAAGCTATCTTTAAATCTAGAGATTGTCTTTCCTTTTCCATGCCCACCTAGATGTGTAGGGATATTGGGAGCCTGTCTAGTTCCTTTCTACCTACTCCTACATGTTTTTTTCTCTCAGGGCTGCCGTTATTCTGGAGGCTGTTTAGGTATCAGGGTATATGTTTCCTCTGCTCCTGGATCTTAAAAAGCTCATCTATTGAGGTTTTCAGGGATGTGATCAGGGGACTAGGCAACACTCCCGACTCTGGGAAGAGGAAATCTGCTTTGTCCTTGCTTTCCCTCTTACTCTCCTCTCTCTGCCATTTATGACCCTCTCATTCTTTAGCATAGGAGATGGGGTTTGTTTCTGTGACTTAGTTTTATTTGCTTCTGAAAGTGGAGAGCCATGGTCTTACAAAAGATGTTTTGTTCAAATCTTTTGGTGTGTCAATAATTATTCTTTACTTCTGTCAAGCCACGTCTTCTGCAAAACCAGAAAGAGATTCCTTTTTATCCCTCTCCTTTCTTTGCCATTACATCTTTCTCTTAAAACAATAATCATAGAATACTTAGCTGCTTGGAGTGAAGTGATGGTCAATAAGAATTGAGAGAATATTGAGCAAGCTAGGTCTGATGGCATGTTTCTATAGTACCAGTTATTGGCAGGTGGAGGCATGAGAATCTTTTTAGCAATTCTGGAGTTCAAGGCCAGCCTGGGCAACATACTGAGACCCAAGTCTCAAAAACAAAATGAAACATAATATAGGGGTTATGTCTTAATATTATCTATACTTATGAGAAAGAGACTAATAACAATAATTATTATAAGGCTCTCAGCATCTCTGTTCCATTCAAGTGAAACCAGGTCCTTAACCCTAAGAAATAGTGCATGTTCTTGGCTCTTCTGCTATTCCTTGTGAAGGTAAAATGTCAGAATTTACAATCCCCCATCAAAATAAGCAATCTATCAGTAGAGAACATTGTCTACGAAAAGGTTTTTCTTTTCATTAGAAGTTCAGTTTGTTCATTTGGTTTTTACTGTACTAGGGATTGATCTCAGGGATACTTAACCAATGAGCTATATCCCCAGTCCTTTTTAGTTTTCATTTTGAGACAAGGTCTCGATAAGGTGCTCAGGCTGGCTTGGAACTCGTAATCCTCTTGTTTCAACCTCCAGAGTTGCTGGGATTACAGGTGTGTGCCACTGAGTCTGGCAAAATCCAATTTTGAGTGGTTTGGGGAGGTATGATTTTTTCATTTGATTTGGTTCTAGGAATATAACACTTTATATAAAGCTGTTACTTGATTGTGAAAAATCTAGGCACAATGAGAGTAACATTCGAATTAGTCTTTTTGCAAGCAGAAACCTATGTAACAGAAAGAATTACATTATTTTTTTCTTCCAAGAGTGTGGCAGCATCTTCAAAGCACCTTGACAGTGTTAACTTCCATCTTGAAATATATTGAAATTAGTAATAATTACAATATATACAACCAGAGATATGAAAAATTGTGCTCTATATGTATAATAAGAATTGTAATGCATTCTGCTTTCATATATAAATAAAAAAATAATTACAATAAAGTATTAACTATTCAAGTTTAACAATAGTTATTTACACTTATTGAGTCTTACTATGTATCAGGTACTAAAATGCCTCAATTTAATCATTATAGCAATCTTAAAAGAGGTATATATTTTTTATCCTAAGTTTTAGATGACACAAATGAGACATAGTTTAAGTAATTTGTACTTATCAAAACTCACATGCTAGGGCTGGGGATGTGGCTCAAGCAGTAGCGGGCTCGCCTGGCATGCGCGTGGCCCTGGGTTCGATCCTCAGCACCACATACAAATAAAGATGTTGTGTCTGCCGAAAACTAAGAAATATTAAAAAATTCTCTCTCTCTCTCTCTCTCTCTCTCTCTCTAAAACAAACAAACAAACAAAAAAAAAAAACTCACATGCTAATATCTATTAGAATTTTATTTGAACTCCAGAACTCTGATGGCAGAGTAAAAGTGCTTAATTAATAAGAGTACACATCATATAATGATTAGGAGGACAATGGCATAAAAATGACTATTTTAGCAATGATAATCTAAAAGCTGATTGTTAAGCTAGTAGATCAGAATAATAATAATTATTTTTTTGGTACCGGGGATTGAACTTAGAGGTACTTGACCACTAAGCCACATCCACAGCCCTATTTTGTATTTTATTTAAGAGACAAGGTCTCACTGAGTTGCTTAGCAATTCACAGTTGCTAAGCCTGCTTTGAACTCCCTGTCTCAGTCTCCCAAGCTGCTAGGATTACAGGTGTGTGCCACCGCGCCCAGCAGGATAAAAATTTTAATGTGAGTTTATTATTATGCAATTCACCAGTTTGCAGCCCAGACATGAGACTAGGTTAGAGAAAGATTTGACTTTCCTGGTATCAAAGGACATTGAGCAGTTTGAAGTTCATGGTCTACTTTTCAGATAATATTTGTAAATAAACAAAATTCACAGGATTGCAAATAAATCAGTTATTTTGAAAGTTATCAAACTATTAAAAAGCAAATTTGTGATATAATATGCTTTTTACAATGTACTACATTAAATACAACCTAGCAGCAAGTGTAATTATTACTGTATTATGAAAATGCTGAATGATGTGTACAGTATCTTCAGAACCTCAGCAACTGATGTGAAATGAAAATAAATGTGATTACTGTTGGTTAAAAAAAAAAGAATAAGAAATACAAATGGACAACAAATACGTAAAAAAATGTTCAGTGTCCTTAACAATGAAGAAAATGCAAATCAAAACTGCACTGATAGGGCTGGGGATGTGGCTCAAGCGGTAGTGCGCTCGCCTGGCATGCGTGCGGCCCGGGTTCAATCCTCAGCACCACGTACAAACAGAGATGTTGTGTCTGCCGAAAAAAAAAAAAAACTAAAATAAATAAATAAATTCTCTCTCTCTCTCTCTCTCTCTCTCTCTCTCTCTCTCTCTCTCCCCCTCTCCTCTCTCTTAAAAAAAAAAAAAAAAAAAAAACTGCACTGATATTTCACCCCCTCCAGTTAAAATGGCAATCATGAAGAATACAAACAAAAAAGGGACATTGTTACTGGGATGGCAAATTGGTACAACCACTTTGGAAAACAGCATGGAGATTCTTCAAAGACTAGCATCAGAACCACCACATGACTCAGCTGTCCTGTTCCTTGGTATCTATCCAAAATAACATAAATCAGCTTTTATAGTGATAAATTCATACCAATGTTTATAGCAGCACAATTCACAATATCAAGATATGGAATCAGGCTAGGTGCCTGTCAACAGATGAATGGTATATAAAATATGGCATTTATATACATTTTTTTTTGTACTGAGGATTGAATTTAGGGGCACTCAACCACTGAGCCCCAGCCCCAGCCCAGTTTTGTATTTTATTTAGAGACAGGGTCTCTCTGAGTTGCTTAGAGCCAAGTTTTATTCTCAACTAAAACACTCAGGGGTCACTCCAGTTAAACTGGGCTGACTGGGCTGCGCAAAATAACCACACAAGAGACACAAATACCTTTTTCTTTGAGGTTGCTGTGACGGCTCCTCTGACCTTAAGGGTCCACAGGAAGAGAGAGAGCAAGAGAGCAAATGCTGACCCTTTTTATTGAGGAGAAGCTATTCAAATAAGGCAAGGGGTCAGGTTTCAGGGGGCTGTGTCTAGCTTCATGATGTCTGCTGTCTGGTAGATTGACATCTAGGTAGGCCACATCCAAGGGCACAGTAAGATAAGGGGACACACAAAAGGTGTTTCCATGGAACATTCTATCCCAAATAGAGCAAAGGGTTATATTACAAAGGCACAGGTGAGCATAGCTCCACCCATGGGGCTGTAGCAAGACACACCCATGCAGGAGACACGTCCCTGGAACCCAAGAAGGGTGGGGAAAGCTCTGCCACATTTCTGCTACTGAGCGCCTCAGCACCCAGCCAGGGAGTGTGACTGAGTCACATGCAAGGTTGGTCTCCCACAGCTTAGCACTTTGCTTTTTGATGAGGCTGGCTTTGAACTTGCAATTCTCCTGCCTCAGCCTTGGGAGCTGCTGGGATAATGGGCATGCACCACTGAGCCTGGCCACAATTGAGTTTTATTCATCCATTAAAAAAGAAATTATGTCATTTGTTGGTAAATGAATAGTGAACACCATGGTAAGTGAAATACACCAGAGCCAGGAAGCCATAAGTTGCAGGTTTTCTCTCATAATATGGAGGCTAAAGAGAAATAAAGAAAAGGAATTAAAAAAAGGGATTCTGAGACCACACTTTCATTTATATATAATCATAATGCACTAATTAAAAGATGAATGATAACAGAAGGGAGATCAGTAAGTAGAGCAATCAGGTCAGGGGAAGAAGGACAGGGAGGGAAAGTGAATATTCTGGGCAATGAGATTGATCAAATTATCTTATGTATGTTTGAATATGACATAATTAACCCCACTATTATGTATAATTATAATGCACCAATTACAAAAAACCCTCAAACTAAAATTTCACCCTGGTCCCTTGGTCTAGGGTGTAGCTCGGTGATAGGGTGCTTGATTAAAAAGTCATTTTTTGTCCCCCTCCTTTTAAAACATCAACTTTAGTGCTTATATTCAGGGTATATTACATGCCACTTCAAGGTGAGAGTAGAAATCTGTTGCTTTTTTATAATTCTCATTTTTACATATCCTAAGATCAGGCAGCAAACAGAGCAGGAACCTTCATTTCACTGGATGGGAAGGGGGTAGTTCTGAGAGGTGAAAATGAGCTCTGATCTTTCCTTCCAAAAATCCACCCTAGCTGCTGCTACTCAAAGCTTGTGGCTTTTAAGACACTCTAAATGCTGCATTCAAATATCAACGGTTTTGTTTTCTCAGAAGAAAAAAAAGTATAAACATCTAAGGATAACTTATGCCTAAGCACACTGAATCCAAATTGCTTAGCTCTAACAGAACTACAGGTCAAAGCATTTACACAGGTTTTCTTCGTGGATGATCAAATTATAAAATTACAATAATACAGTTATTACAGGTTGGGTACCAGCCCGCAGTCTGTCGGTCATTATGTTAAGTGATTTATGTCTTTAATTCTCCAAATGACCTTAGGAAGTCAGCTTTTTTTTAATACTTATTTTTCAGTTGTAGTTGGACACAATACCTTTATTTTACTTATTTACTTTTATGTGGTGCCGAGGATCGAACCCAGCGCCTCACACGTGCTAGGGGAGCGCTGTACCGCTGAGCCACAACCCTAGCCCCTGAGATCAGCTTCTTTATTCCCATTTTCCAGACGAGAGAATTGAAATCCAGTTAGTAGCCGAGCTGAGGATGGAATGGGAACGACTCCAAAGTTCTCCACACCAAGAAAGGCGAAGAAATTAGCGAAAGAATACACCTAAGTAGGAGAGCAACGGGAAGGAGAGCACACGAAACAGCCACACCTGCGCTCGCCGGGGAGCGCACTAAGGCGGGGGGAGGCGGAGGCGGAGGCGGAGGTGGGATTGTGGATTTCCGGTCTGGCACCGGAAGTGGCTCCTCAGCGCCGCCGCCAGCTTTCCGCGGAGAAAAGCTGCACTGGAGTTTGTGCTGCTAGTGGTGCACGAGGTTCGTGGGTTCTGCTTTTAAACGCGTCTGTAAATCGAGATGTCGCACCCGTCCCCAGAAGCTAAGCCTTCCAATCCCAGTAACCCCCGAGTCTTCTTTGACGTGGACATCGGAGAGGAGCGAGGTGAGCGAAGTTGTTGGCTGAAGGGCCCCAAGAGGAGGGGCTGGGGGCGCTTGGGGGACTCGCAGGGTGCCTTTCGGGCCGGGGGCTGCTCGGTAGCACTGAGGCATGGCTGCCTGGGTCCCATCTGGAGCAAGATGGGCATGCGGCGTGACGTGGAACCAGGGCTTTTGTGCTAATGTTGTCGGTCATGAGGAAGTTTCTGGAAATTTCTAGTTCAGGAATTGTGGCGGTCTTAATATTTCACTTGCCTTCTACCTGTGCACCACCAGCTTGTCACAAAATAAGCTTATTTTATATTTGTCTTGGGGCTCTTCAGAAGCCTCGTGTGTGCGGGGCTCCAGTCACTCAACACGTCTTTTGGCGCACAAAATGTGTGTGTGTGTGTGTGTGTGTGTGTGTGTTTATGCACATATATGTGCACCTGCCATGTTACTTATAAATTAAAGCCACTTTGTTTGCTTAGTGCTTTTTCTTTACTACTAATTTTAGAGGTCAGATAAGCAAACGTTTTTTCTATTTTGGCATTGGGGAATTGAACTCGGGAGTAGCTCTGTTGCCTAGGATACCTACCTGCTTAAAAGTTCCTAAGGCCTTGTGAAGTTATATTTATAACTGAATTGGTCTTCTATAACATGTTACAGTTTCTGACCAGGCAGTGTGTTTGAATGCATGTATGGGACACACACATTTTACATGTACCTTCAGCTTGTTTTGGAGCTAATTCCAAAACAGTTTTGGAATTTTCGCATTTTAAGGCGTTGTATAGAAGAGGAATTTTTTCAGCTTTTATTTCAAAGACCGAACTAGGCAGTTTGCACAAAGTACAGAGAAGGGCTACAGATACATATAAAACTGGGCCAGCCTGACCACTGAAAGGGTATTTTATTTTATTTTTTGGTACTGGGGATTGAACTCCAGCACTGGACCATTGAGCCACATCTTCAGCCCTATCTTGTATTTTATTTAGAGACAGGGCACCTTGATTTTGCTGAGGCTGACCTTGAACTGAATTTGGGATCCTCCTGCCTCAGCCTCCTGAGATGCTGGGATTACAGGTGTGTGCCACTGTGCCCGGCTTCATTTTCTCTTAGTGGTTGGTTGGTGATTGGAAATTCTGAATACAGTTTATTTGGGGGCTCATGGTTTCAGAGCTCTCAGTACACAGACATCTGGCTCTAGTCCTTGGGGCTTTGAAGTGAGGTTGAACATCATGGCAAAGAGTGTGGTGGAGGGAAGCAGCTCACATGATGATCAGAAGCAAAGAGAGACTCCATTCACCAGATATAAAATATGTACCCCAAAGGGATGCTCCCAGTGACCTACCTCTTCCAGCCACACCCTACCTGCTTTGGGTTAACTGAGTGATAACTTAGGCATTAACCCTATCAGGGGATTAATTCAGTGATTGGGTTAAGGCTTTTATGACCTTTCATTTCACCTCTAAGCCTTTTTGAATCGTCTCACACATGAACTTCTATGGAACACCTCACATTCCAAACCATAACACCAAGGGAAATTAAATTTGTATATTGAGATTTCTGCATTCCCATGTACTGCAGCATTATTTGCAATAGCAGAAATAATAGCATCAACCCTGTAATGTCAGTGGATGATTAGATAAAATGTGTACATACACACACACACACACACACACACACAACAAGGAGTATACTATTCAACCCTAAAAAAAGAAGGAAATAGTGTCATTTGCGATATGGAAGAACCTTGAGGACATTATGTTTAAGGGAAATAAGCCAAATACAGGAAGACAAATAACACATGATCTCACCTGAATGCGTCATCTAAAAAAGTTGAACTCATAGAAGTAGAGAGTAGAATGGTAGATACCAGGGGCTAGGGAGAGGTTGCTCAAATGATATTCAGTTCAAGGAGCTATATGTTCATGATATTTTTTAAAAATATTTTTGTTTTAATTGTACATGGACACAGTGCCTTTTGTGGTGCTGAGGATCGAACCCAGTGCCTCACTTGTGGTAGGCAAGTATTCTACCACTGAGCTTCAACTCCAGCCTCTAAGTTCATGATCTTTTGTACAACATTGTGATTATAGTTAATAACAATTATTGTGTTCTTGAAATTACCAAAAAAAAAAAAAAAAGACCAAGAGAATTTAGTAATTCATGAGTGATTTGTTACCATAGTTGTACCAATTATCCTTTTGTCATTTGGTGGTTTGTTTTTGCATACTGACACAATTTCATTTTCTTTTCTTTTAGTTGGTCGAATAGTCTTAGAATTGTTTGCAGATATTGTACCCAAAACTGCAGAAAATTTTCGTGCATTATGCACAGGAGAAAAAGGCATTGGACCCACGACTGGGAAACCTCTCTATTTCAAAGGATGTCCTTTTCATCGAAGTATGTATACATTTTCTGAATTTACCTTCAAACAGACAAATTCTGTTCTTCAGGAGATAGGGAAGAAAACATTGATATGGGAATAAAGGTTAAAAAGTACTGGTGTAGTTAGTTCCTAAGAGGATGCTTTGACATGAGAAGGAATAGTTCAATTTCATAAAGACTGGACTGTGAGGTGGAATTAATTATGGGCGAGTACTAGGGTTTATCTATAGGGAAATGGACTACACCTGTCTTCACAAGTTTTTCTTCACTCCCAAACCATTTGATTGAGAAAGAAAGAGCATAGCCATGATAAAGTGAGCTGGCCTTAGGTAGTTGACTGCCTGGTGACAGAAAAGTTATTTTTACTTCTTGGGCAGGATTGCTTGAGAAGGCTGCAGATTGTAGATTCAGTGTCTTGGACACACTGGTGATTAAAGTATATCATTTTGCACTTTGTAATCATTCTTTTATTTAGTGTTTACTTAACAGTTCCCCCAATAGACTGAAGGTTCTATAAGTTTAACTATATGTTCTTATCACTTTGTCTTTTTAGCACCTTGTATAATTATTGAGTAATCACTCAGTAAATGTTTATTTATGAATAACATGAATACATTTTTTTTTTGTTTTTTCAGTGCCTCACTGCAAGCACTCTATCACTGAGCTATACCCTCAGTCCTGTGGTTATGTTTTTAAAAATAATTTATTAAGAAAAATTAGGATCAATTATTAAATGTTTTAAGCATTTATTTGCTTATGTGTTTCATAAGAAATCAATGTGCTAACAAAATATATGTAGAAAATAGTTAACATAGCAGGCCCAAGGCTGATATCCTTATAAAGGTCTGCTTCCAGGAGTAGCACTTAGCTGGAGTTTGGGAGCTTGGCACTTAAACCATTCCTTAAATCATAAGGGTGATTTACTGTCTCTAGACCGTTTATACAAATATATAACTTATATTGAATATCTGCTTTCTTTTTCTTTTTGGGAGTCTGGAATTTTGGAATATGCTAGGCAGAGTATCTGTGTGATAAGGCCTTCATAAATACCTGGGATGCTGAGTCTCTAATTGGCTTTCTTGGGCACAACTGTTGTACATGTTTCTACATCTTCATTGCTGGGAGAAATGTGTTCCATGATACTTCATGGGAGGGAGGCAGCATAATGAAGCCTGCACATGGATTTCTTCAGATCCTGCCTATGTGTTTTTCCAGCTGTGTATCCTTATGATTATAATACAATCAAATGTTGAGACCATGAGTCCTAGGGATCTCTGAACATGGGAGTGATTTTGGTAGCTCTTGATATAAAGGGATAATTTTACTGAAGTATTTTTATTAGGGTGTAAAAATACTAGGACTAATTGGTCTTCATTCAGCAAACATTATTGAATAGCTACATACATAGTTACAAGGAAGAAAAAGAGTTGCTGTACTTAAAGAACTCATTGGTGGAAGAAATAGATCATTATGTAAAATGAAGTTAGAGTCAAGATATGTTGGAGAAAATTTAAGATATCCAGAGTTTGGGTTTCATTGACAGTTTTACTTATAGGTGATTAGGTGGTAAAATGTAGATTGGACTCAGATTGCAAAAAGTATAGAGTTGTTAAGATAGGTGCGAAGAAAACCAAAGATTAAATGTTCTCTCTGATATGTGGATGCTGATTCACAAAAGGGAGTGGAAAGGAGTGGAGGGGATTGGAATGGGGGGAAGGAGGAGAAGGGAGTGGGAATGGGAATGGGAAAGACAGTAGAATGATTTGGACATAACTTTCCTATGTTCATGTATAGATACATGACCAGTATAACTCCACATGTACAACCACAAGAATGGGAAGTTGTACTCCATGTATGTATGATATGTAAAGTACATTCTACTGTCATGTGTAACTAAAAAGAATAAATAAAAAAGATAGGTGGAGAAAGACAAATGGGAGGATGTTGTGACTAAAATGCTTTAGGAAGTTGTTTTTATTATTACCTATTCATTAGTTAATATGGCTGAAGCTATCCATGTGTCAGTCACTAATAGCCATTCTCCTTTTTTTGTAGTTATTAAGAAATTTATGATTCAGGGTGGAGACTTCTCAAATCAGAATGGGACAGGTGGAGAAAGTATTTATGGTGAAAAATTTGAAGATGAAAATTTCTACTATAAGGTAAAGTAGAGGAGAAAGTATGTATTTTTGCTAACATAAAGGTTACAACACATGTGAAATATATTTGTTGGATAGTTTTAAAATACCAAAAAAAGACCTTAAGTGTGCCTAGATTATGCTTTACTTATAAAAGGAATCATTTTTTTTTTTTGGTGGTGCTTGGACTTTTAAATCTAGGGTCTTACACATACTAGGCAAGCCCTTACCACTGAGCTACATCTCCAGCCCAGCATCCATCTTAATATGGAAGGTCTTCATCCAGTAATAATTTTTATTTGTCAAAAATACTCTATTATTTCTTTGTGGTAGAGTTTTTACATGCTTTGTTTAAGCCAATGAGTTCTCTTAAGATATGTGATAAGGCCCCAATAAATACCTGGGATGCTGAGTCTCTAATTGGCTTGATAAAATGAGCCCATATGGCAAATTGATTCCAGGAAAAATGTTTTTGTTGTAAAGATGATAATTTGTGCATCTTTATTCTTGAATTTGAAGAGCAACAAAAATCATCGCTAATATCCATGATGTCAGGGGATTTGCAAACTAGTGGATGTGGTTAATGTCCAAGCTTCTAAAGGACATTAGTGGTACCTGTGCCTTCTTCATTGGCTCAAGATCTAATCGGGGTATATTGCATCATTCAAGTTTTAAGAATGGACATGTAAGTACAAAAGTAAAGTGATATCTTTGGAAATGAGGAATATGAGCAAGGTAATGAGGAAAGTTTGAAAAGCAAATGTCATCATTCTTTTTTTTTTTTTATATATTTTATTTTTTAGTTTTCGGCGGACACAACATCTTTGTTGGTATGTGGTGCTGAGGATTGAACCCGGACCGCACGCATGCCAGGCGAGCGCGCTACCACTTGAGCCACATCCCCAGCCCTGTCATCATTCTTTTAAATAGTACTTATTGGCTGTAGTTGTATGCTCAGTTCTATCACTGGAACCAGAAAGATTATAAAAATGAAAGGCCTTGATGACAAGGAATTTATAATTTTACCTTGGAGACAAGATTTAAAAATATGGGACAACTAGAGAATAATATGATACAAATAAATTCTAAATTGAGTGAATATACTTAACTTGTATAAATTTGATCCAGGTTGAGGATCCCTTGTATGAAATGCTGAGAAACAGAAGTGTTTCAGATTTTGGAGTTCCTTGGATTTTGAATATTTGCATCTGCTTTCCTAGTTAAGCATCCCTAATCCCCAAATCTGAAATCTGAATTTGTGAATGCTACTGCACAAACATTCAGATTTTGGAATCTTTTAGATTTTGGATTTTCACATTAGGGATTCACAACTCAGTAATATAAACTTTATGTGTGCTCTGGGTCAAGGGTGTGATTTATATGACCCAAGTTATTAAAGGAGACATTGAGGAGGAATGGGTAAGCCTGGCTTTGCAAGGTGACTGAAATTTTTTTAGGCAAGAAATAAAATAAGTAAAATTGAAGGATTATGGATGAGGACAAAGACAGTGGAAAACTGAGAAAAGTAGTTAAAATTATAGCTAATGTTTTGGGGAAAGCACCAAAAGAAGCTAATGGAAGAATGTAAACCAAGATAATGTAATGATTTCATGCATACCAAAAAAAAAAAAAAAAAAAAAAAGGAAGCTTCTGGAAAGGAGACCTGCTTCTTGTCTTCTATAATTTTGGTAGCCTTGAAAGCTGAATTATTTAGATTGGAGAGATAAAAGGCATTTTAGGTGGAAAAACTTAGAGAGTTAGAATTTATCACCAATGAGGAGGTATTTACAAAGCCGAAGAAATAAAATAGAAAAACGAAGTTTTCATGACAGAACTATTGAACAAGGTAGAATTTTGATTTCAAGATGTAGTTAGCAGTTTCCTTTGTACACTCCCTGAAGAGTTAATTTACCTGATATAAAAGCCACAAGGTTTAGATTCTTTTGTGATTAGGAAAGTACCTTAACTGAATGACTAGTCAAATTCAATATCCCATTACTGTTCCCAGTTGATGGATGTGTAAAGGAAGAATAATAATGTAGGCCTATTACTGAATGTGGGAAAACCCTTCAGGTCTTCAAGAGCATCCATCATAAAAGGGTAGAAATATATTATTAGATTATTTTAAAGATGAAGTGTATCATCTTCTTAAAGTGACCAATTTAGAAATTAACCCCCATTTCAGTTACCTTATTTGATTTCATTAGCTTTTCCTAAAGTTTAAGAAGTGATCAAATACCCCCTATTTTGTTCATTGAAGGTTTCAGTTTAAAGGTAATAGAACATTTCTTAAATAAAAGTATAGTCTGGGTATGTAACTCAGTGTTAAAATACTTGCCTAGTATGCTAGAGGCCCTGGATTCAGTCCTAGTACCACAAAACAAAAACAAAAAAAGTAAAGAAAGAACAATTAGTTTGATTTAATGGTAGAATGGCTCATGTTACCAACTATCCTGACTTTATGTGAGTGGTCAGTAAAAGAACAGTTTAGATTAATACCCTAATTTTCATTTTCTTTGAATGATTTTTTTTTTTCCTACAGCATGATCGGGAGGGTTTATTGAGCATGGCAAACGCAGGCCGCAATACAAATGGTTCTCAGTTCTTTATCACGACAGTTCCGACTCCTCATTTGGATGGGAAGCATGTGGTGTTTGGCCAAGTAATTAAAGGCATAGGTGTGGCAAGGATGCTGGAAAATGTAGAAGTGAAAGGTGAAAAACCTGTCAAAGTAAGTAAAAAGTTATAGTGAAATATACATATTGTCATAGTTTCTATCTTAAAATGTTCTAGTGATTATTAAATTAGCTGGAAAAATTGGAAAATGTTAGGATGATTTTGATTTAGGAGCCTGCATCTATCACTTTATTTTTGTACCTATTGTCTAAAGGAAGCTTTTTAATTCTTATTTCAAATTTAATGTATTTTTGCTAGATTACTTAAAAGTCTCCCTATACCAGCAAAAGTTTTGATCCAGACTGTGTAATAATACACAGTAGAAAAAGGATAGCAAACCTAGATTCTTATTCTAGAGATTTGGCCTTGATCATTTTACTGAATTTTTTTGGCCTGTTTTCCTCATCCATTGTTCCTAAAGTGTTTAGACTGTATGATTTCTGAAGATACTTGTGTTCTAGATGTCTGTGAATCAGAATGACCATAGTATTGTGCATCTTAAGTTGTAAGTGGGCATTGGAAACTTAGTTACTTGTAGGAGACAAGCTTTGGAATTCAGAGTATGAAGGGAATTATAGTAAATTAAAAGTTCATACCTCACCAAAAAATAATTAACATGGAGAATGGTAAAATTAACAATTTACTATGTGTACACTGAGCTTCTGAATACTTAAGTAGATAGTGATATTGTTATATTAGTTGGAATAAATAAGTAAAAAGGGCATTATTGTAATTACAATAAAAGTTTTCTAACTGAAGTCTATGACTTCGGTAGTGTTGTTATTTATTATTTATTTAAAAGTATAGCTTTTAAAGAAGACTTTTTAAAATAATATTTCATTAATATGGTAGTATATTTCTACAATTCCATTATTATTTTTACAGTTGTGCATTATTGCAGAATGTGGAGAACTCAAAGAAGGGGATGATTGGGGAATATTACCAAAAGATGGTTCTGGCGATAGTCATCCAGATTTCCCAGAGGATGCAGATATAGACTTAAAAGATGTAAGTACTTTCAGATTAGTACTTTAACAAATAAAAATTTTTAGTGCAAAAAGTTTGGGATTTTGTATCACTCTGTATAATGATAAAACCTATCATATTACTTGTTAACTTCCAATGTGTTTGTATTCCTTTGTACAGGTAGATAAAATTTTACTAATAACAGAAGACTTAAAAAATATTGGAAATACTTTTTTCAAATCCCAGAACTGGGAGATGGCCATGAAAAAATATGCAAAGGTTTTAAGGTAATTAAACATTTTAAATAAATTACTGTTAAGATCTTGTAAATTGAATTATAAATTGAAATTCTAAATTCCTCATTGTATTTTGGCAAATTCCTTGTGGAATAAACATCTGTGTTTGAAATAGTTGCATTTCTTTTGTTGCTGCAGCTTATTTTGAAAAATTTCAAAATACAGAAGAGTTGAGGTGTAGATAATATTGTATTTTTGCTATTATATAACATCGTGAAGGTGTAAATCAGTTTGACCAGAGTTTGTTCACTTTGTACCAGTGGAATGGATGTGTCTGTTCCAGGAGACCCTTTTCCCCATGAGGTGATACTGAGATTATATGGAAACCCAGAACCCAACAACCTTTCACACAGTAGTTTTAGTGTCATTAAAGATCCTTACCCTTACTTATTACACTAATTGTTGGAGAACTGTGATATTCTACAGTTGTTAGCTGGCATTCTGTGTAAGAAACCCCTGCCCTCCATTTGGTAATGTTGTAGACCTGTGGTTTTTTTCATTTTGGTTTATTAATGTAGCAATACTGTGATTCTTTTTGGTACTCAAAGAGTTTAATATTGTTCAGTGGAAGCCCATTTCATTTTGACTTGCTGGTTTTTTTTTTTTTTTTTTTTTTCAGAGCCTCACAAATGCTAGGCATTTTTTCAGAGCCTCACAAATGCTAGGCAAGAGCTCTACCACTGAGTTATATCACCAGCCTCATTTTGACAATCTGTGATCACTTGCTTGCTTTCTGACACAAGATTTGTTTCAGAGTCATCTTATAATCACGTGGCTTTTGTATCTGGTATCAGCACTTTCTCTAAGGAGCTCTGATTAATTTCAAAGAAAGAAAAGTTTAGCAGCTCAATTCTAGGGGCTTGGTATGCTCAGTTTCTTGGTCTTTTTCAGTGAACAATTAAAAATGAACACTTAATGGTTGTTCTTCACCTTTTGCCAGTCAGTACCCTTCTGGTATCTTCCTGGTTCCAAATACAATTACATTGGAAAGTACCTAATGGGACCTGAGTTTTAACTTAGAGGTGTGTTACTACTACTGCACAATTGATTTGGGAAATTCTTTTTTTTTTTTTTTAAACTGGGGGTTGAACACAAGGGTGCTATACCACTGAGCTACATCCCCAGCTTTTTTTTATTTTCAAACAAACATTGCTAAGTTGCTTAGGGCTTTGATAAGTTGCTGAGCCGTTATCTTGAACTTGGTATCCTTCTGCCTCAGCCTCCTGAGTTGCTGGAATTAACAGGTGTGTGCCACCACACCTGGCTCCTGGGAATTGTTTGTTCTTTTTGAACACTTTGGGAAAAAATGTTTTAGGAAATAAAAATACCCCATAAAGAAAATGACCTTCAAAAGAAAAATAATGGGTATGAGAGTAGAGCTCAGTGGTAGACTGTGTGTTTATTAGGGTGCTCGAGGCCCTGGGTTCAGTCTCTGGCCTGAAACAAAAAATAAAAATAAAAAAATGTTTAATAAGAAGATTGTGAAGATTGGATATTAAATTAGTATCTGCTTTTTTAAAAATATTTGCCTTTTAGTTTTAGATGGACACAATATTTTTATGTGGTGCTGAGGATCGAACCTGGTACCTCACGCATGGTAGGCGAGCGCTCTAACTCTGAGCCACAACCCCAGCCCTAGTATCTGCTTTTTTTTTTTTTTTTTTTTTTTTAAATATTTATTTATTTATTTTAGTTCTCAGCGGGCGAACACAACATCTTTGTTTGTATGTGGTGCTGAGGTTGGAACCCGGGCCGCACGCATGCCAGGCCAGCGCGCTACCACTTGAGCCACATCCCCAGCCCTAGTATCTGCTTTTTATATCAGAAATGATGTAACATTTTTTGGTATTTTTGAAGCAGTAGAGTAAGTCTTGTTTGTGTGGAATTACATATTGCTTTTATTAATTTTTTTTTCCAGATATGTGGATAGTTCAAAGGCTGTTATTGAGAAAGCAGATGGATCTAGGCTGCAGTCTATAGCCTTAAGCTGTGTGCTGAATATTGGTGCTTGTAAACTGAAGATGTCAAATTGGCAGGGAGCAGTTGACAGTTGTTTAGAGGTAACTCTGTGTAATATTGAACTTTTTGAAGGAGAGGGATTTTGGCTTACCAACTTGAACAAAACCACTTTTTACATATCTGAATATGTCTTATTGCATATTGTCTCTAAATATTTTGGACCTTCAGAACTTCCTTTCAATCCATTGATTTTGCTTTTTTTAAATAAATTAAAAAAATTTTTTAGTTGTAGATGGATACAATACCTTTATTTTATTTATTTGTATGTGGTGCTGAGGATCGAACCCAGTGCTTCACATGTGCTAGATAAGCACCCTATCACTGAGCCACAAGTCTAGCCCCTCATTTTGCTTTTTGACCCTGTGTACTTAATATCTTTGAAAGACTTTCCTATTTTTCTCTTAAAGCATTTGTCAGTTCATGTATTCATTTAAGAGCACCTATTATATGCTAAGCATTGGAACACAAAGTTAGGAATGACTAGGTATGTGGGTTGTGGAGTTAGGCATGCCACACCCCCAGTGCCTTTACCATTGAACTCTACCCCTAGTCCCAGCATGGTTTTATTTATTTATTTATTTTAAAATCAATTTTTAGTTGTAGTTGGACACAGTGCCCCTATTTATTTATTTATTTATGTGGTGCTGAGGATCAAACCCAGCGCCTTGCACATGCTTGTCAAGCTCTGTACCGCTGAGCCACAACTCCAGCCCCACCCAGCATGGTTTTTCAAATTAGACCTCTGCCATTCAGCTAATTTTGTGATCTTGTATAGATTCCTAATTTTTATAGAATCTGAATTTTGTTTTCTATAAATTGAAAATAATACCTACCTGATGGGATGGTTGTAAAAGATCATAAAGCAAGTTTTAAGTACTTAGCACTGTGCTTGGCACATTTTATGTACCCAGTGAATTTAGTTTGTTTTTAATTACAAGATTCATATTTCCAAGAAACTTAATAGATTTAGTTTAGGAGGGGGCCAGTTTCTATTTAGGGTCATCACACCTTGTATGGGAGAATGGTACTATTTGGAACACACAGAAAGGTCATTTGTCTTTATGAGGGCTATCTAGTTACATTAACTGATAAAGCTAGAAAGCATTACCTTTCTCAAAATAGATCGATTATGACTCTCTTTCCTCTTATATAGTTGTTTGAAAGTATTTCCAAACTAAATGTTTTGATTTTTGCCCACTAAGCTATAGATTAGCTATAGAACTGAAATGAGATTCTGTACTAGGGGTGTAGTTAAGTTGTAGAACACTTGCCTAGCATTCATTTATGAGGTCCTGGGTTGAATCCCAACACTGCTACATTTAAAAAAAAAAAAATCTGCTTAGAGTAGGTGAATAGAGGATAAGAAAATATATTTGCAGTTTTGGGATCAAATCTAAGACTCTTACTCATGTAAGGCAAGTGTTCTAGCAGTGTATACCCCCAGTCCTAGAATATATTTAGAAGGGAACATACAATAGAGGAAAAAACTTAAAAAAGAAAAAATTGATCTTTACTCTGGGTCTCCATAACTTGTGAGGCAGATGTTTCCTTTTCAGTAAATCTGTGATTATTGGCTTTTAAAATATATAAATAGAATGTTAATTTAAAAATGCTTATTTTAGTGAAAAGATCTTTATAAAGTTACTCCGGTTCCCAAGAAATTTAGATTTCAATTAAAAGCATGTATAGTTAGCCTTCTGTATCCATGGATTTCATATTCTAAGATTCATCCAGCCTCAGATTGAAGATTTCTTTTGTACTAAACATGTGAAGACTTTTAAATATATGGGAGGAAAGGTATAGGTTATTATATGCAAATACTGAACCATTTATATTAAAAATTTAAATCTCCAGATTTAATTTGCAGGGGGTGAGTTGAGCTGTCCTGGAACTATTCCAGAGACACTAAGGGACAACTTGCAAACTTTCATTTACAGTGTTTTCTTTTATAAATACATTAGTTAGGACTGAGTATGGAGAGAGAGAGAAACCACAGTGCTGAGGAGCATGTTAAAGATACGGACAAGAAACACCTTCCTCCTCCATATAGTGCCCTCTGCTGACAAATTGTCACACTATGCCAACTGGCAAAAGAGAGCTGTTCATAGTCTTCAGCTGAAGTGGATTTGAAGGTGTCAGGCAATAAATGAATCTGAAAAATGTATTTATTTAGATAGTTATAATTTTTTAATTTTTGTAGGCTCTTGAAATGGACCCATCAAATACTAAAGCACTGTATCGAAGAGCTCAAGGATGGCAAGGATTAAAAGAATACGATCAAGCACTGGTAAATTTTGTTTCAAATGTTTTACAATAAACAGTTACCTTTGTAAATTAGATCTTAATTTTTCACAACTTTTTTTTTTTTTTCCAATTAAAGGCTGATCTTAAGAAAGCTCAGGAGATAGCACCAGAAGATAAAGGTAGGTTGGCTGTTTTTGTAGTCAAAGTTCATTTAGCACTTTAAAATTATGCTCATGAACTGTTGTGCTCTTAACTTTGGCAGATATCAGGCATTTGTTCAGTGGGTCTTATAGAATGCCTGTTACTGGGCCATGTATATCAGTGAATAAGACAAGGTCCTCCCCTGATAGAGCTTGTTTTCATTCCTCTCAAGAATGCACTAGTTTTTCACAGTGCACTTAATATGGTTTATTCTGCCTTATCATTTGAGATCCTGTTTTTGTTACTATGACACTCTTTGAAAGGTCAATACTCAGGTATAGTATTCATTGTAAATCTAATTTTTGGGACCATTCCTTAAGTGGAACATCATGGCAAGTAATCTAGTATTCTAGATACTGGATATGTTTTGGAAAAGCTATGACAAATAAATTTATTTCTTTAAAATAAACCAAAAGTGAATAGCAACACCAGATCTAAATATTTATCTCTTTGGTCCCTTGTTGCTAAAATAAAACAAGGTAGTTACTACTCTCTCTAATGGAGATGGAGAAACAAGTATTGATGTGATTGAGTTCTCTCAGTTGGCAGTCTTCTGAAATTATGCTTCAGGGTTGTTGTGAACTCTGCTTTCTTGGAGTAGAGTTTTCTGTTAATAGGGTTGTTATTTTATCCAGAAGAAAAGTTTTGTCAATGGGGAGGAGGAGTTGTGATATTATAATCGTTTGTTGGTCATCCTAATTTTTTTGTTTTGAGAAATAACTCATTGCCTATTTTTTTTTTTTTGCAGCCATCCAGGCAGAATTGCTGAAAGTCAAACAGAAGATAAAGGCAGAGAAAGATAAAGAGAAGGCAGTATATGCAAAAATGTTTGCTTAGAAAGGATTCAATTTTGCTTAAATATTATGCATTTATTGTATAAAGGCAATAAGACAATGTAAGAGTTATTGTCCTTTGACATTTCAGTTCTTCATTGTTTACACTTTAAAATACTGATACAGGTTCCCTGTTAATAAAAAGTGGCAAAAAATACAGTGAAGTTGATTTAAAAATTCTATCTGTACTTTCATAAAGAATGGTGTGCAGTTTGCTTTTTTTTTTTAGTATTTATATTTTAGTTATAGGTGGATACAATCTTTATTTTATTTTTATGTTGTATTGAGGATTGAATCCAGTGCCTCACGCATGGTAGACAAGCATTCTACCTCTAAGCCACAACTTCAGACCTCCAGTTTGCTTTCAAACTCCTTAAGTTATATCTTGTTGAATGAACTGATGAACTTATTTGTATATTGTTTCCCTCAATCCTTATACATTATGTGGTAAGTTTGTGCTGGTGTTTTATGCTTAGAGATGACACATAGGATTTGGCAGTTTTTCTGTGAAGGGCCAGATAGTAAAATTTTTACAGTCACCATCTAGTCTGTTACAATTACTCAGTTCTGTAGTTATAACTCAAGACAGTGTATAACCGATGGGCATGGCTGGTTCAGTAAAACTTTATTCATAGTAAGTGCTGAGTTAGATGCTAATCCCTGGTCTAGAATGTATATTCATTTTTACATTTGAAGATTTAAATTTGGTAAATCAACTGTATAGTAAAGCCCAATAAGGCATTTTGCTGTTGGTGCTGAAATCTTGAACAATCAAAGAGGTAAGTAAATGCTACATAATTTTTAGTTTTATTGTATGTTTCATAATTTTTATGAAATTTTACATAGATATAGTATAAAACATTTATTTCACCAATAGTTATTTTGTGAAGGAAACTTGTTAACTTCTGAATATTTTAATGTTAGTTTGCTATACATTTACATTTTAAATGTAAATGTGCCTGAAATGAAATAAATTGCAGTTTACATTCCATTATAAGCTGGTCCTCCTCCACCTTCGGGCACCACCCAGTTAATATTCTGACTTGGATCTTTAATATCACATGTTTTACAGTGCACACAGTTCTGAGCATTTATCTGTAACCGAAATCCATCACCTTGTTCCAAAGGTACAAATTCATAAACTCCTGAAAGTAAAAATGAATAATGTTAATGGAGTGGTACTAGGGATTAAACCTTGGGCCTTGCATATGCTTGACGAACACTCTCTAAGCGGTATATCCTTAGCACTTTAATTTTTTTTTTTTTTTTTTTAAATTTTGACATGGTCTTGCTAAGTTGTCTAGACTGGTTTTGAACTTGTGATCTTCTTTCCTCAGCCTCCTGAGTAGCTAGTATAACAGGGGTATGTCACCATGCCCTGATCAACAGTAGAATTAAAAATCCTCACCTATAGAAACCTTAGAAGTTTTTTTCTGAATGCTAGAGAATGTCATTATATAATGACAATCTTGGTGTGTGCTACAGGCTGCTGTTAGTTTATAAATGTATATAATAAGATGAAGTAGAGCAGTACTGATTAGGTGAGTCTAACAAGGGTCTTTGGTACTTAGCCATCTTTGAGATACACAAACACACACACACACACACACACACACATGCTATAGCTAATAAAAGAAATCCACCTCTTGTCCTCAGGGAGTTTATAACCCCACAGTGATAACCTGATTTCTTAAAAAAAAAAAAAAAAAGTCTAAAAAAGGTCCTTGCATTCGAAGGGCTTGCTTACATTCTAATTTCACTTGAGAATGTGTTTATTCTCACATATCTGTATACTGTTGGTTCTACCATAGCATTTGAGACCTGGTTTGGATTAATCTTAGCTGAAAGCAGTAAGAAGATATCATATTCATGGTGAATTTAAAATTTAGGACCATTCCTAAACTCAGTATGGCCGTAACCTAGTCTAGCATGTGTGTGCACACAGGAGCTGCCATGACAAAAGTAACTTTTTTTTTTTTTAAGAGAGTGTGGGGGGGGGGGAGAGAATTTTTTTTTAATATTTATTTTTTAGTTATTGGCAGACACAACATCTTTGTACGTGGTGCTGAGGATCGAACCCGGGTCGCACGCATGCGAGGTGAGCGCGCTACCGCTTGAGCCACATCCCCAGCCCCAAAAGTAACTTTTTAATAACTGTTCTTTGTTACAAGAACAGAGGTGGTATTTTGTGTTCCATAATCCTTATCTTGGTCTGACATTTCTGGAGAAATGTCATCTGAATTAGGTTTAACCAAAATTCCCTATTATTTTATCATTGTTAACTATTAATGCTAATTGCAAACTCGTTTAGGTATGAATTTCCTAAAAAGAGCTGAGTGTAGTGGTCATAACAACAATTTCCAAACAATGGAAATAAATAATTCCTAAATGGAATAATTTCTAAAATATTTGAAGCAGATATCTATTAATATTTAGGAATGGAAGGAAATTATTACCTGCAGGGCAGAATCGCTGCTCAGGCCCATCATATATGGATAGATTTCTGTTTACAGGTATGCTGTCATCCTTTAAAGTTAAATGTGCTGGCTGGTCATGTTCATGATTAGTACCACTTAAAGCCACAGATGACAAGAGATCAAAACTGATCTGTCCGTCAGGTTTTGGATATTCAATAGGTGTGCAATCTTTGGCTGGCTTAAGCTGATCAGAGTCAGAACCTTCAACAATTTTCAGAAAAATAAAATTTAACATAACAACAGTTTTCAAGTATATGTATGTTTTTTTTTAAAGAGTGAGAGAGGAGAGAGAGAGAGACTTTTTAATATTTATTTTTTTTAGTTCTCGGTGGACACAATATCTTTGTTGGTATGTGGTGCTGAGGATCGAACCCGGGCCGCACGCATGCCAGGCGAGTGCACTACCGCTTGAGCCACATCCCCAGCCCTATGTATGTTTTTTGATGCTGGGGATTGAACCCAGGCTCCTGTGTATGCTAAGCACACCCTCTACCACTGAGCTTTATCTCCAACCCTCCCTACATTTCTACCTCTTCATCAGTGCCTTGTAAAAGACAGGCAAGTATTCTTAACACTGAACTGCACCCCTTCCCACCCTCAAGTACTTTCTTAACATTATAAAAACCTGAAAATAACGCCAAAGAAATACGGCTTTAATCCTCTAGTTACAGATCTTTGAAAGACAGCAATTATAATTTCTCTAAGCAAGCAAGCTTATAAAACATGAAAAGATAAGGTCTTTTTCTCCATTAATTAGTAGATCCCATTTATAAGCTTTTAAAGATTATAACATTGACATTTTAAAATGTTTGAATTACCTTTATGTTTTAGGGTCCATGGTTCCATTCCTCTCAATATCCAGTAAAATATTCCAGTGTAAATCATCCCTCCATATAAACCCAATGCTCCATGGCAGGAAGGTCTTATATTTCTAACAGAATACAGCTCTTTCCACACCCAAGATTTCTTCAAATTGTCCTCATACTCGGTTACATGGAGCCCTTTCATGAAAACCATGAAATGTTAACTGTAAAACAGCCTTAAGCTGCATAAAATACTCTATTGTTAAAGGTATTTTGATAATGAAATATCTGATTAGTAAGTCGTAAGTAATTTTTAAATGTTGGAATCTTCCAAAAAGATAATAATTTGATATACGTTTGTTGACAGTAAACATTTGCTTTTTATTGTTTGTGGGTGCTGGGGATCAAATCCAGGTCTTTGCTTATGACAGGCAAGTACTCTACAATTGAGCTACAGTCCCAACCCTGAATACTTAACACTGGTAGTAAAGAAAATTAGTTTGAAAATTCAGCAAAACTGAGAAGAAAGCTTAAAAAGTTCATGCTACCAGTAAGTGAAAATTTGTATAGTTCATCACAGAAAATACCAACTGTGTCTGGATTGAAATATTTCCATGTGAAAACGTATTTTGAAGTCCTAAACTCCAAAATTTAAGACTTTTACTTTATAATAGGGTGGTTCCAGATGTAATTAAGGCTTCCTGGAGTAGAATGGGTCCCTAATTCAATATGACCAGTGTTCTTTTAAAAAGATGGAGACAGCGACTAAATTTCCAGAAGCCAAGGAATATTTAAGGCTACCAGAAATTGGAGAGGCAAGATAAGATTCCTCTACAGAGACTTCAGAGAGGCAATATTCCTGTTAATCCTTGATTTTGTGCTTCTAGCTTACAGAACTTGGAAAGAATAAATTGTTGTTTTAAGTTACCTAGTTTAGGATACTTTGCTATGGTAGCTCTAGGAAATTGTAATACCTAAAATATGATACACTACCTTTAGGATTTAAGAAGACAATTGGTTCTTCTCATTGTCTTTCATGAACTCCACAGTGACTATGCTTTTTTCAGTTATTGTTTCCTGTCCTCGCTTCACTCCTTTTTCTCACAGGCTTTATTCCTTGCCTTTTGTGATACACTGGCTCTAGTACTACGTGTTGGTATTATGGGTATATGATACAGTTGAAGTATGGCTGGTGGTCCAATAAGGAACAATACTTGACAAAAACATTAGGAAAAATTTCTACCCAACCATTCCATTTCTGACTTAACTTTTCTGTGTTGTACCTCATCCCCTTCCACTCCCACATGCAAGGCCTCCATTCCTACAAAGACATTTGAAGGCATAACCAAGCTGCATAGTTTTTAATTTCCTACAGTGTACATGCTAGGTAATTACTCTACCAGTGAACTGTAACCTCCCATCCCCCAAGTTGTGTAATTCTAACTCGTGGAACATTTGTTATCTGTGATTTTAAGGAATAAAGCTATTATCAAGTTATCTATTCAGTTACTGCACTGTGTGCCAGGTCTTTAGGATTCAAAATGAACAAAGTCCTTGCTCTCTTGGAGTTTTCATCCAAGTGGAAAGTGTAAAAAGTATAAATAAGTAAATGATATAGTATGCCAAAAAGTGGGAAATGCTGAAGAAAAATGTTAGGGGTGGGGATGGGAGTGCTACATATTGCAGATTAACTGTTGTGGGCAAGAGAGGGTCACTAGAGTGAAGTTTGAACAAAGGTAAAGGATGAATGAGGGAGCAAGTTATGAGAAAAAACCTTAAGATAAGAGCAAGCATGGCATGTTTCAGGAATTACAAAGAGGCCCATGTGGCTGGAATGGAGAGTGATAAAAGGTGAAGTTAGAGGGGCAGGGTAACTTTGGTTTTGAGAAAAACAGAATCCCTTGAGGGTCTATTTAGATAAAGGGTTTACTGAGGTGTGAGTGCTGGCTGTTCTTCTCTACTACATTAGAAGGGTCATTTATATGCCTGTGCTTGCAGTGTTTGCTAAGGAATGCACACTGGTATTTGTGCATTCTTACTGTGTGCCTTACATGTATGCAGTATAAATGCAGTATTGTCAAATCTGGAATAGATTCTGGGGACACCACTGGTACTATTTTTTTTTTTTTTTTTTTTTTTGCTACATAGGAGACTAAGCCCAGGGGCACTCTACCATTGAGTGTATCCTCACTTTTTATTTTTATTTTGAGACAAGGCTTGCTAAATTGTGGAGGATCAGCCTCTAGAGTTGCTGGGATTATAGGCATATACCACCATGCCTGATAATTATTATACTTCTGATATGAAGAAAACAACATTGTTTTAAAGTTCTCTTGACAGTAAGTACTGAGAATATGTATGTATGTGTATGTGTGTGTATATATATATGTATATATATATATATATATATTTTTTTTTTTTTTGTATAGCATATACCTTAATACTGTTCACAAAGGAACAGATACAGTATACATCTTTAAGGTTAACTGTAACACACATAACCTGACAAAACTATTTCCTGTAGTAGGAATTTCTTACCTATTGTCTTTGATTGGAGATTTTCACTAGTTAGTTGATTAAAAATTGATTCTGCTGCCAAACTTCCACTTTTCATTGCAGTATGGGTACCTTTGATCTTGGGAACATTCAAGAAGCCAGGGCTACAACCAATTAGTAAACCACCAGGAAAGGTGAGTTTTGGTATAGACTGAGGAAAAAAGGTTCAGAATATACTGTTAGCGCAAATTAGGCAAAACTGAACACGCCAAAGTCTTCTACAGCTATAGGGAAAGGTTGAAAATAAATAAATGAAAATGAATGCAAGAAGGTAAAGAAATAGAGCAAGGGCAGTTTTCATTTGCCTTCCCTAAGAGTGAGGACTAGGACTATTGCTGTTTTTCTGTTAAAAAAGTTTTTCCTTTCCTTTCAGGACAGATTTAAGATAGAAACATGTTTTAAAATGATTTTATTTATACATATCTATGTCACAGTTAAAAATGTTCTCTAAACCTGGATGACTACATTCTTAAGTTGTGATTTGCTTTTACATGTATTCTGGGAAAATACATGATTTAGAAGAAATTTTTATCTATCCTTTTTATTTCAGTTTGATATCTAGGGATGGAAATCTGTGATATAATTATGTTACCACTACAGCTAGGCTAAACAATATATTTTGATTAACTTAATGAGCTGAATTTCCAAAAAAATTTTTTTAAAAAATATTTTTTAGTTGTTGATGGGCCTTTATATTATTTATTTGTATGTGATGCTGAGAATCGAACCCAGTGCCTCCCATGATAGGTAAGCACTCTTCCACTGAGCTACAACCCAGCCCTCCAAAATTTTAAGACACATATTTGAACTCCAGTAGAGTTTTTTTTTTTTTCCCCCTGTGGGGGTGAGAGGTTTACTGGGGACTAAACCAGGGGCAATTTACCACTGAGCTACATCCTCAACCCTTTTTTATTTTGAGACAGGGTCTCACTTAAATTGGCTAGGGCCTTGCTAAGTTGCTGAAGGTGGCTTTGAATTTGAGATCCTCCTGCCTCAGCCTCTTGATCCTCTGGGAATATAGGCATGTACTACTATGCCTGCCCAGTATACATTTTGGATTAAAAAAAGAATAATGTAATAAAGGGTGGCAATATTTTTAGTCAATAGGAGACTGTTTTTAGTTAACAGAAGAGTATATGCTGCTCACAAGTGTAGCAGTTGAAATAGTGATGGGTACATGGGAAAATGTACTCCATAGTTTAAAAAGGAAAGAGAGAACCAATGCAGAATTGTTCTTCCTTTCTGTATTTTTGTTCTCCAAGGGCTTCCTAAATTAAGCCATGGGCTTTTGTTGAGAAAGTGATGAGGTGGTAAAAGTTTGGCTAATAATAAAGACAGACTTGAAGAGGTGGTTAACAGGGAAACCACTGCCACCAGCTGCAAAAGAGACATGGTAAGGCCTGGCATGGTGGCACATGCCTGTAATTCTAGTGACTTGGGAAGCTGAGGCAGGAGAATCAAAAAATTTTGAGGTCAGCCTCAACAACTTAGTGAGACGCTGTATCAAAATAAAAATAAATAAATAAAAAGGCCTGGGGATGTATCTCAGTGGTAAAGCATCCCCAGTACCAACCAACCAACCAAAGACTAAGACATGGTGAAGGCTCTGTGTCATACCTCCTATCAATGACAAATAAGGATACGGAATAAGCAAAACTTACAGATAGAAGGAATGCTGGTAAAAGATAAGTATCAGGGCCCAAGTCCTTTCATAGTTTTTGTGGTAATAAATTCATGACTGTTCCTCAGACCAAACTCAATATTAGAACCACAGAACAGCAATGAATTAGGATCACAAAGCAGTGGAGAAAAAGAGCTTTTTGGAATGCTACCAGCTGAAAACAGATAATGGTTAGGGACTTTGATAATGCCAATGTTTTTCTTAAATGAGGTGGTGACCTTTTTGATGCTTATTTAAGAGCTAGAAATGTGTGAAGGACATATATTGTTAGTTTAAGTTCTTTGAAACTGGGGGCTTAAATCCCATGAACAAAAATGTTACAGTAGGGTGGAGGCAGGATGTGTTTATTTTTAAGTTCTGGGAGGATACTATCCTGGGGGGCAGTTTTACTGAAAGCTGGACATCATGTTAGGAAGTGAGAGACAAAGGAAAAGACATGCTGAAAAATGTTGGACAATATTTCTTAGTTCAAAATAATTAAAACAATGTTTCTAATTACTGTCTCTCAAGATTTTCCAAAAACTTAGTGGGAATAAGTATTTGAATCTTTGATTAAGTGAGTATATTCAGGTAAAAAGTGCTTGTTTGTAGTCATCTCTTTCTACTAATCTGCAAATCATTTGAGATGTTTAAGTACATAAGGCAATGTTTTTAAATGAAAATTTGTATACTGAGATCTTTATATTATAAATTACACAGCAGAATTAGATTAATAGACAATATGAACATTATTTAAAGGAATTCAGTAGGCTTGAAGAGTTATGCAAATCAATAAATATGTCTAGCAAATGAATTACTACTCCAGAAACAAAAATACCTAATGAGAGTAATCCCATAGCAGAACTTAAGACAGTGTTAAGATTTTAGTGATTATGTTTATAATATACATAATGATTTTACTTTTCAATTATTGTTACAGTAATAATGCATTTAGAGCTTCATTTTAAGGTTAAGCCAACCCTCTTCTCCCATTTTTCTATTATCTGTTTATTTTATAATAAATTTTAAAAATCCAGTTTCCAAAATAGTGTTAGATTCTTAGAACATTGGAGACAGAAGGGATCATCTTTATTTTTACATACAATCCCTTATGGCCAGAGAAATTAACTTGGTCAAAATCATTTGGTAAGTTTTAGAGCTGGTTTTTAGAGCATCTTACTTGTCTAATACTATTTTCACAATAATAATAATGGTTTTAATCATAGCCATCTAGATCTTATTTCATTGTTTAGTATATTATTGATACATTAACTATATTTGAAATGATTTATTTCAGACATATAAAATAGGGGAGTTAAGGTTAAGATTAAGGTTGCTGAAAATTAAATTTACCTTCGAGTTTCCTGGCAGTTAAGGACAATGGAAATATCATGTGTCACAGAGTTATCACTTTGTGGTTGAAAATAAACTGACAAGACCCTCATGAATCTCTAGAGATCAATATATTCTTAAAATTAAATTCATAGTATATACAATTTAATTACCATGTACATGGTTTTATAAAAATTTTCTTTCTATGAGATAATTTTCTATTCTTTCTCAGTTGGTTATAACTTATTTTCAATTTGGAATTGATAATACATAAATAAGGAAAAACCAATTGGAAGAGTTACCTGAAAGCCACCTTCATTGAGAGCTCTGGCTCCATAGGCAATTCTTTTTCCACCTTCCAATGTTGGCTGAATGCTGGGATGGTGTTTCCACCTTTGGAATTCTCTGAATGGACTCAGGTATGGATTTTGATAGTCTAGACCAACCTTAAAATGTGTACATTTAAATTTGACTATTTATAAGCAAATAAATATGTTAAATTTCTCACATGCAAAGTATCTGTAGAAACGTATACAATAATGCAAATTTAAACAAGTGATTATAAAATCTGTGTGGAAAAGAAAGCATAGACAAAAGGTTACCATGTGTTTATAATCAGCAAAACTTAAAAAATTTGGAGCATATTAACAAATCACTGCTCTGGAAATAAAAGTCCAATATGAAAAATATCTATAGGTATCTCAGATTATGCTTTTACAAAAGGAGTTGTAATTATTTATTATTCATTTATCAATACCAACTCTAGGAGTCAACTAATAATCCACTACTACAGTACTACTAGGGCAAAAATGAAGAAAAAGGATGTAAACTACATTTAGAAAAAAAAGAATAAGGGATATAGGTTATATTTACAAGGCATTACTAAAGTGCTGGAATTACTAACTACACCGTTTTTCTTTGGTTAGATTAAATGAATCAATATCCAAAGGTGATGCACTGAACACTTGACCAGAGGTAAAAACACCTATATGCATAAATTTAACAATGTGTTATGTACAATCCTACCCATGACACCAAATGCAAAGTATAGAAACTCTTACTTCTCTTTTCCTTGAAATGTTCACGATGTAATTTACTGCAAAGATGTAGGTGGTCAAGAAAGAAGAAGCTACTTATATTTTTAAAAAGTTGTAGGTTCAAATCCAGTTTGATTTCATATTTGGTGGCAGCATGCCATAGTGGAAATGGGCTTTGAAGGCAGATAACTTCACGCATGAATCCTGCTTCCATCATTTGGTGTGCTTGGAAAAACCGTTTAACTTGTTTGGACTTCAGCTTTCTCATAAACTCTAAGGATATGCTTACTTCATAGGACTCTTGGGAAAGTTAGTAATATCAGTAAAGTGTCTAGCATGGTGCCTGGAATGTAGTAGCTGCTATTATTATATGTGTTTCTAAGTCCACTGATTTTTATGATAGTGATAAGCACTTTACATATTGGTAAAATTGAAAAACAAGATTTAAATGAAAAGCATTTTATATTTCCTGATTCAAAACGCTTGCTTTACAAAACTGATGATCCTATAATTCTACCAGATTTTTTCTGTAATGGGGATATAACTTACCACAAAACCAAGAGCTACGAGGGGTTCACCTTCATTTAAATGATAGAGGAAAGATCCTCCGTAAGTATGCCTGTCTAAGGGCCATCCAACTGTGTGATCCACTCTCCCAGGTTTCCACTTCTTTTCATCAATAATCCATAACTAAAAAACAAAAATTCAAAATGTTCCTACAGTATTAATTATAACAAAAACTATAATGTGCAACAAAAAACTACTTCATATATCAAAGAATTATATCAATTGTAGCATATTTATTTATTTATTTTTATGTGGTGCTAAGACTCGAACCCAGTGCCTCACACATGCTAGGCAAGCGCTCTACCACTGGGCCACAACCCCAGCCCAATTTGTAGCATGTTGAATCTGAGTAAAGAAATGAGTTGGAAAAATTATGAACCCTTTTGGGCTGGGGCTGTGGTTCAGTGGTAGAGCACTGGCCTGGCACACGTGAGGCCCTGGGTTCGATCCTCAGCACCACATAAAAATAAAGGTATTGTGTCCAACTACAACTAAAAAATAAATATTTAAAAAAATTATGAACGCTTTTTAAGACAGAGTTTCAAACTGGCCAAACTTTTGTGTGATTATAGAAAACACCAGTGAAAGGATGAGGGAAACTTCTGGGGTGCTGGTAATGTTCTCTGTTTCCACCTAGGTGACAAGTTATATGAATGTGTTTACTGTGTTAAAATTATTGGGGCTGCACACTTGAGATATGTTTATAATACATGAGCTATTCTCCATATTTTTTTGGACTTAGGATTTAATCTAGGGACGCTCAACCACTGAGTCATATCCCCAGCCCTTTTTGTGTTTTTTATTTAGAGACAGGGTCTGGCTCAGTTGCTTAGGGCCTCACTAAGCTGCTGAATGAAGCTGGCTTTGAACCTATAATCCTCCTGCCTCAGCCTCCTGAGCCACTGGGATTATAGCGTGTGCCATCCTGCCTGCTTCCTAATTAAATTTTAGACTGCAGATCAATATACTATGCCTGGTGTGTACTGTATAAATTTTAAATTATCTTCATGATACTTTTTTTTAGTACTGGTGATTGAACCCAGGGGTGCTCTACCACTGAGTAACACCCTAGCCTAAAAAAAAAAAAAAAAAAAAAAAATATATGAGAGAGAGAGAGAGAGAGAGAGAGAGAGAGAGAGAGAGAGAGAGAGTGTTGTAGTTGGACACAATACCTTTATTTTATTTATTTTTATGTGGTGCTGAGTATTGAACCCAAGGCCTCGCATGTGCTAGGCGAGTGCTCTACCACTGAGCCACCACCTCCCCCGCCATCTTTTTATTTTTTATTTTGAGATAGGGTCCTGAAGTTGCCAAAAGTTGGCTTCAGACTTTTGAAACTCCTGTCTCAGGCTCCCAAGTAGCTTGGATTATAGTTGTGCACTACTGTGCCTGGCTCACCTTACAATTTTGAATAAACACTTCTCTGTATAATGTGGCTATGCTACAACAGCATATGGATAACAGGTCTGATTCTACTAGGGCAGATGGTATTATTATGAAAAAAAATCAAGGTTTAAATATTTCCAAGACTCATTTGATCAACACTTGATAAAACAATTTCAAATGTAATAATTTAGATAATAATTTGATCAGTAGTATTTTCTAGCCCTTTGAAAACTATCCCAAATATTTTTAGTTTAATGAATGTTTCAAGTCAATGAAAAATACAAATAAATTTAATTGAAAATTAAGTTCTACATATCAAAATTAGAATTGTAAAAACAAATCAGGATACCTCCTTCAGTCCAATCCCATAGGTTTGGGGATCACAATTGGCCCTCAAATCAAATTTCTTGTATAGTTGCTTGGCTAGGTGTCCATGGCAACCCTCCGCAAAAACTGTGACTTTGGCATGTAGTTCTAGTCCCCGCTCAAATGTTGTCTAAAAAAGAAAATCATGTTAAATGACAATATAACATACACATTTCATTCAGTCTTAACTCAGGTATAGAAAAGACAATGCAAAAATATAATAGGAACAGAACTAAGGATACTGTTTATTATTATTATTTTTCTACTTAGTTGTACATGACAGCAGAATGCATTTCAATTCATGATACAGAAATGGAGTCCAACATTTCAATTCTCTGGTTGTACACAATGTAGAGATGCATCATTCATGCAATCATACATGTATGTAGGGTAATGATGTCTATCTCTTTCCTACCCCCATAACCCCTCCCTCCCCTCCCCTTTGCCCAATCCAAAGATCCTCCATTCTTCCCATGCACCCCCCACCCCTGCCCCCAGCACAGATCAGCATCTACTAATCAGAGAAAACACCCAGCCTTTAGTTTTTTGAGATTGGCTTACTTAGCTTATCCTAATATTCTCCAACTCCATACATTTACCTGCAAATGCCATAATTTTATTCAATTTTAATGCTGAGTAATATTCCATTGTGTATATACCACAGTTTATCCATTTATCTGTTGAGGGGCATCTAGGTTGCTTCCACAGTTTAGCTATTATGATTCAGCTGCTATAAACACTGATGTGGCTATGTTACTACAGTATGCTGATTTGGGTATAGACTGAGGAGTGGGATAGCTGGGTCAAATGGTGGTTCCATTCCAAGTTTTCTGTGGAATCTCCACACTGCTTTCACCAATTTGTAATCCCAGCAGCAATGTATGAGTACACCTTCCCCGCGCCCCCATATCCTCTCCAACACATTGCTTGTATTCTTGATAACTGCCAAAGAATACTGTTTTAAGTAGAATCTAATTTAAATTTTATATCTTGTGTCTTGTTTTTACAATAAAGGATGCTCATGCTAAAACAAAAATCCTCTACAAATGCATATAAAGTGGAAAGGTCATTTTCCAACTGTTCCAGATTTTCCAGTTTTACTACTAGCAGCAAAACCCACTTAAATAGCTTTCTTGTGAATCATTCCAGAAAATTACTATGAATACAAAATTATAGAGAGCTTATTTATATCCTTTTATAGGATCAGGTTAAATTCTTCAGTTGATTTTTTTTTCTTTTTTGCTGAACAATTTGTATGAAATGAAATGCTTTTTCCTACTATAAAATGAACTACAATGAGCATTTTTCTCTTGTAATATATTTTGCATTTATGTCTGATACATGGTAGATGCTCTATTAATAAAGTTTTTGAACAAAATAAAAATAGTCAGGAAAAATCTCTTAGAAATATATCTTAATGTTTTTCTATTCATATGTTTGCATGAATATGTGTGCACAGATATAGTCATACAATTAAGAGGTTTAAAATGACATAATTTACAATTATTTTCACATTATAAACTGATTTGCCTAAAGCAATATACATCAAATAAAGCACTTATCTTCAATATTTGAACAGATTCTCAAGTTTTCAACCAAATTCCAATAGTTGAACATTTAGGTTGTTTCAATGTTAATTACTGCTAGGATCAATACCCTAGGTTCTAAATATTTTCAGTCTCAGTGGTAAGAATTATTTAATCATTAACTTATTTTTGGTTACTTGAGTTTGAACATTTTTCATGTTTTTTGGTAACTTATTTTTCTTATGAAGTGTTTATTCAGGTGAAGTAAGAAAAGACAGACTGACTAGTGAATTGGCAAGCTAAGGTATATGACTCTTAACGAGTTGTTTCAGTAAAATGTCAGGGAGGAAAACCTGGGTTAAACACACTGGTAAAACAGAGGAAGCAGAGGAATCCTTGATTTTTTTTTCCACTTAAAAAACTTAGATTTTGAGTCCCAAACACTAAGAATCCATTACATTCTTCTATGTTCTTTTAGGTTAATGTTTTTTTCTCTATTTTTTTTAAAAATTTTTTATTGGTTGTTCAAAACATTACATAGTTCTTGATATATCATATTTCACACTTTGATTCAAGTGGGTTATGAACTCCCATTTTTACCCCGTATACAGATTGCAGAGTCACATCAGTTACACTTCCACTGATTTACATATTGCCATACTAGTGTCTGTTGTATTCTGCTGCCTTTCCTATCCTCTACTATCCCCCCTCCCCTCCCCTCCCCTTCCCTCCTCTCTCTCTACCCCCTCTACTGTAATTCATTTCTCCTCCTTGTATTATTTTTCCCTTTCCCCTCACTTCCTCTTGTATATAATTTTGTATAACCCTGAGGGTCTCCTTCCATTTCCAAGCAATTTCCCTTCTCTCTCTCTGTCCCTCCCACCTCTCATCCCTGTTTAATGTTAGTCATCTTCTCATGCTCTTCGTCCCTACTCTGTTTTTAGTTACTCTCCTTATATCAAAGAGGACATTTGGCATTTGTTTTTTAGGGATTGGCTAGCTTCACTTAGCATAATCTGCTCTAATGCCATCCATTTCCCTCCAAATTCTATAATTTTGTCATTTTTTAATGCAGAGTAATACTCCATTGTGTATAAATGCCACATTTTTTTTTATCCATTCGTCTATTGAAGGGCATCTAGGTTGCTTCCACAGTCTTGCTATTGTGAATTGTACTGCTATGAACATCGATGTAGCAGTGTCCCTATAGCATGCTGTTTTTAGGTCTTTAGGGAATAGACCCAGAAGGGGAATAGCTGGATCAAATGGTGGTTCCATTCCCAGCTTTCCAAGAAATCTCCATACTGCTTTCCAAATTGGTTGCACCAATTTGCAGTCCCACCAACAATGTACAAGTGTACCCTTTTCCCCACATCCTCGCCAGCACTTGTTGTTGTTTGACTTCTTAATGGCTGCCAATCTTACTGGAGTGAGATGATATCTTAGGGTGGTTTTGATTTGCATTTCTCTGACTGCTAGCGATGGTGAGCATTTTTTCATGTACTTGTTGATTGATTGTATGTCCTCCTCTGAGAAGTGTCTGTTTAGGTCCTTGGCCCATTTGTTGATTGGGTTATTTGTTATCTTATTGTCTAATTTTTTGAGTTCTTTGTATACTCTAGATATTAGGGCTCTATCTGAAGTGTGAGGAGTAAAAATTTGTTCCCATGATGTTGGCTCCCTATTTACCTCTCTTATTGTTTCTTTTGCTGAGAAAAAACTTTTAGTTTGAGCAAGTCCCATTTGTTGATTCTAGATATTAATTCTTGTGCTATGGGTGTCCTATTGAGGAATTTGGAGCCCGACCCCACAGTGTGTAGGTCGTAGCCAACTTTTTCTTCTATCAGATGCCTTGTCTCTGGTTTGATATCAAGCTCCTTGATCCATTTTGAGTTAACTTTTGTGCATGGCAAGAGAAAGGGATTCAGTTTCATTTTGTTGCATATGGATTTCCAGTTTTCCCAGCACCATTTGTTGAAGATGCTATCCTTCCTCCATTGCATGTTTTTAGCTCCTTTATCAAATATAAGATAGTTGTAGCTTTGTGGGTTGGTTTCTGTGTCCTCTATTCTGTACCATTGGTCCACCCGCCTGTTTTGGTACCAATACCATGCTGTTTTTGTTACTATTGCTCTGTAGTATAGTTTGAAGTCTGGTATCGCTATACCACCTGATTCACACTTCCTGCTTAGCATTGTTTTTGCTATTCTGGGTCTTTTATTTTTCCATATGAATTTCATGATTGCTTTCTCTATTTCTACAAGAAATGCCATTGGGATTTTGATTGGCATTGCATTAAACCTATAGAGAACTTTTGGTAATATCGCCATTTTGATGATGTTAGTTCTGCCTATCCATGAACAGGGTATATTTTTCCATCTTCTAAGATCTTCTTCAATTTCTCTCTTTAGGGTTCTGTAGTTTTCATTGTATAAGTCTTTTACCTCTTTTGTTAGGTTGATTCCCAAGTATTTTATTGTTTTTGAGGATATTGTGAATGGAGTGGTTGTCCTCATTTCCATTTCAGAGGGTTTGTCGCTGATATACAGGAATGCCTTTGATTTATGCGTGTTGATTTTATATCCTGCCACTTTGCTGAATTCATTTATTAGCTCTAATAGTTTCTTTGTAGACCCTTTTGGGTCTGCTAGGTATAGAATCATGTCATCTGCAAATAGTGATAATTTAAGTTCTTCTTTTCCTATTTTTATGCCTTTAATTTCTTTCGTCTAATTGCTCTGGCCAGTGTTTCGAGAACTATGTTGAACAGAAGTGGTGAGAGAGGGCATCCCTGTCTTGTTCCAGAATTTAGAGGGAATGCCTTCAATTTTTCTCCATTCAGAATGATGCTAGCCTGGGGCTTAGCGTAGATTGCTTTTACAATGTTGAGGTATGTTCCTGTTATCCCTATTTTTTCGAGAGTTTTGAACAAAAAGGGATGCTATACTTTGTCGAATGCTTTTTCCGCATCTATCGAGATGATCATATGGTTCTTATTTTTAAGTCTATTGATGTGGTGGATAACATTTATTGATTTCCGTATATTGAACCAGCCTTGCATCCCAGGGATGAATCCTACTTAATCATGGTGTACAATTTTTTTGATATGATTTTGTATCCGATTCGCCAGAATTTTATTGAGGATTTTTGCGTCTAGGTTCATTAGAGATATAGGTCTGTAGTTTTCTTTCTTTGAAGTATCTTTGTCTGGTTTAGGAATCAGTGTGATGTTGGCCTCGTAGAATGAATTTGGAAGTTCTCCCTCTTTTTCTATTTCCTGAAATAGCTTGAAAAGTATTGGTATTAGTTCCTCTTTAAAGGTTTTGTAAAACTCTGCTGTATACCCATCCGGTCCTGGGCTTTTCTTAGTTGGTAATCTTTTGATGGTTTCTTCTATTTCCTCAATTGATATTGGTCTGTTTAGGTTGTCTATATCCTCCTGTCTCAATCTGGGCAGATCATATGACTTAAGAAATTTATCGATGCCTTCACTATCTTCTATTTTATTGGAGTATAAGGATTCAAAATAATTTCTGATTATCTTCTGTATTTCTGAAGTGTCTGTTGTGATATTGCCTTTTTCATCCTGTATGCTAGTAATTTGAGTTCTCTCTCTTCTCTTCGTTAGCATGGCTAATGGTCTGTCGATCTTATTTATTTTTTCAAAGAACCAACTTTTAGTTTTATCAATTTTTTCAATTGTTTCTTTTGTTTCAATTTCATTAATTTCAGCTCTGATTTTAATTATTTCTTGCCTTCTACTTCTTTTGCTGTTATTTTGCTCTTCTTTTTCTAGGATTTTGAGATGAAGTATGAGATCATTTATTTGTTGGTTTTTTCTTTTTTTAAGGAATGAACTCCATGCAATGAATTTTCCTGTTAGAACTGCTTTCAATGTGTCCCATAGATTCCGATATGTTGTGTCTGTGTTTTCATTTATCTCTAAGAATTTTTTAATTTCCTCCTTAATGTCTTCTATAACCCATTGATCATTCAGTAACCTGTTGTTCATTCTCCAAGTGATGCATGATTTTTCCTTCCTTCTTTTATCGTTGATTTTCAGTTTCATTCCATTATGGTCAGATAAGATGCATGGTATTATGTCTACTCCTTTATATTGTCTAAGAGTTGCCCTGTGACATAATATATGATCTATTTTTGAGAAGGATCCATGTGCTGCTGAAAAAAAAGTGTAACTGCTTGATGTTGGGTGGTATATTCTATATATGTCAATTAAGTCTAGGTTGTTAATTGTGTTATTGAGTTCTATAGTTTCCTTATTCAACTTTTGTTTGGAAGATCTGTCCAGTGGTGAGAGAGGTGTGTTGAAGTCTCCCATGATTATTGTATGGTGGTCTATTAGACTCTTGAACTTGAGAAGAGTTTGTTTGATGAACATAGCTGCACCATTGTTTGGGGCATATATATTTATGATTGTTATGTCTTTTTGGTGTATGGTTCCCTTGAGCAGTATGTAGTGTCCCTCTTTATCCCTTTTGATTAACTTTGGCTTGAAATCTATTTTATTTGATATGAGTATGGACACTCCTGCTTGTTTCCGAAGTCCATATGAGTGATATGATTTTTCCCAACCTTTCACCTTCAGTCTATATATGTCTTTTTCTATCAAATGCGTCTCCTGTAGGCAGCATATTGTTGGGTCATGTTTTGTGATCCATTCTACTAGCCTGTGTCTCTTAATTGGTGAGTTTAAGCCATTAACATTTAGGGTTATTATTGAGATATGGGTTGTCCTTCCAGCCATATTTGTTTATTTATGTTACTGAATATGGTTTGTTTTCCTCTTTGATTATTTTCCCCCCTTTACTGTCCTACCTCCCACTGTTGGTTTTCATTGTTATTTTCCATTTCCTCTTCTTGTAATGTTTTGCTGAGGATTTTTTGGAGAGATGGTTTTCTAGCTGCAAATTCTTTTAACTTTTGTTTATCGTGGAAGGTTTTAATTTCATCTTCCATCTTGAAGCTCAATTTTGCTGGATACACAATTCTTGGTTGGAACCCATTTTCTTTCAGTGTTTGAAATATGTTATTCCAGGATCTTCTAGCTTTCAAAGTCTGTGTTGAGAGATCAGCTGTTATCCTGATTGGTTTACCCCTAAATGTAATCTGTTTCCTTTCTCTTGTAGCTTTTAAAATTCTCTCCTTATTCTGCATGTTGGGCATCTTCATTATAATGTGTCTAGGTGTGGATCTCTTATGATTATGCACATTCGGCGTCTTGTAGGCTTCTAGGATTTGGGATTCTGTCTCATTCTTCAAGTCTGGGAAGTTTTCTCGTATTATTTCATTGAATAGATTGTTTATTCCTTTCGTATGGACCTCCATGCCTTCCTGTATCCCAATGACTCTTAAGTTTGGTCTCTTTATGTTATCCCATATCTCTTGGATGTTCTGCTCATGGTTTCTTAACTGTCTTGCTGAGTTGTCTATGTTCTTTTCAAGTTGAAATACTTTGTCTTCATTGTCTGATGTTCTATCTTCTAAGTGTTCTACTCTGTTGGTAGTATTCTCAATTGAGTTTTTAAGTTGGTTTATTGCTTCCTGCCTTTCTAGGATTTCTGTTGTTTGTTTTTTATAACTTCTATCGCCCTGTATAGTTGATCTTTTGCTTCCTGGATTTGTTTGTGTATTTCATTGTTGAAGAGATCTTTCTTTGTCTGATTTTGCTGTCTAATGTCTTCCTTGAGACTCCAGATCATCTGAAGCATGTATCTCCTGAATTCTTTATCTGACATTCCATCTGCTGCAGAAATTACCTCTTCTAACGTTGAGTTGACCTGCATTGCTTGTGGTCCTTTCTTTCCTTGTCTCTTCATACTGTCGCGTTTCTTTCTGCTTACTGAGACTGTTGTGTTGTTGAATTTTCCCCCTATATATTTGTATTACTCTTGTATAGTTGCAAAGTCTCCTGCGCAGGCGCGGGCAGGTGCTCTGCTCCTCCTCCAATTGGGGCGCTGTGCCTACCACATCGGCAGGCCGCTGGGCCTGTTCTGCTGGTTGGTAGCAGGTGCGCCTACCTTGCAGGCGCGTGGGGCGTCTCTGCCACTCCCAGGTTGCTGGGCCTGACCTGCTGGTGGGTTGCAGGTCCAGCTACCTTGCAGGCACGGGGGAAGGGCGCACACCTATTTGTATTTAGACAGTTACGCGAAATGGAGGACGTAATGCTTGGGATGAAAGTTGGGGGGAAGGGGAAGGTAGGTGCTCTTGAAAAGAAAGAAGGAGAGGGAGATAGATAGCATAGAGGAGAATGGAAAGAGCCGTAAAACTTGGAAGCGGAGGGAGAGAGGGCAAAGGGAGAGAAAAAGTTAAAATGAAATAGGAAATAAAATTAGGTCTTAGAGATCCATTTTCTTCTCTTCCCATAGGCAAAGCTGTGCCCTCCGGGCTGAGTTTTGCCCTCAATGTGTCAACAGCAATCCCTGTAAGGCGGTTCCTGGGAGTCTCTCAATCCTGTTGGTCCAGAGCCGTTTCACTTCTACGGCCCCTCCTCCCCTTCCTCCTGCCAGCCAGCCAGGTCCTGCTCACCGGAGGCAGTTCACCAAGGATTTGGTTACACTTTCAGCCCCACCGAGTGCTCTATTTCCCTAACTACTGAGCACTCTCGTTGTCATTCATCTAAGCCCCAGTGCTGTGGAGCTGTAGTCTGGGAGTCAACTGTTTGATTTTTCCGTACCCCTTTGGTGGGCACACCTTCGGAGTCTGGCAGCTAAGACCATTGGTGTCGCTGCTGGTGGTAATAGGAGTTGGGGGTCTAGGATCCCCTCTACTTCCCTCAGCCCCTTCAGGCACAACCACACTGCTGGCGTTAGGAGGAGTTGGGGGTCTGGAGTGTCCTCTGTTTTCCTCCGCCCCTAGCATCACTCCCTCTCAGTTCGCGGTTGGAGGATTTGGGGGTGGGGAGTCTTCTCTGCTTCCCTCTGCCCCTACAGTCACGCCCTCGTCATTGGCAGTAGGGGGAGTTGGGGGTCGAGAGTCCTTTGGCCCTTAGGGTCACGCCCACGGAGAGATTTTGAAGTTTCCCGGTTGTTTGTATCTGATGTGGGTGGGAGTCACACACCTGCTAAAGTAGATTCCTCTGGGAAGGAATCTCTTTGGCCGAACTTTGTGACTTCCCCTCTCTGCTATGGCGGGCCCCTGGCTCCTTGCCGGAGTGTCTGAAGGGAGGGGTGGAACTGGCTTTTCTCTGGTCTGACACAATCTCTGGTTTTAGTTCCCAGTTCGCTATTTCATAAAGGGTTGGTTATATTCCCTTCACGCTGTCTGGGGGGGGGGGAGCCGTTCACCGGGTGGGCGGGGCTATCTGCTGGGCCAGGCGGGGACACTTCTCGCTGCACCAGGCTGCCGGTAGAGCTGGGCAGCTGCGGCCGCGTGGCTAAGATCCGGGCGGGTGGAGTGGCCGTTTGCTGAGCGAGAGCAGGGCCTCTCGGGACGGCGAGGTGGCGGGCGCCGTCTGCGGGTTTGGGCGGGCCGCGCCGCTCGGGGCCTCCGGCCGCTTTCTGAAGCGGCTGGTGGCTGCGGGGCTGGACCTCCGCGCCCGCGTGGCCGGCCAAGATCCACTTGTCTGGGACAAACTGACACTTCTAATAAACCTACCAGTTCCCGGCAGGTCCCCTCTTCACGGAATTTTGCTAGAAGTTCCTCAGTAGGTAGACTGCCGCTGTTCCAAAGGGTCTTTCTGATCCCGTTAATGTGGAGACATTGGAATCGCTGCTTCCTCGCCGGCGGCCATGTTGGATCCCTTAATATGTTTTTTTAAGAGATGGGGTCGTTTTATGTTGCCCAGGCTAGTCTCCAACTCAGGGGCTCAAGTGATCCTCCTGCTTTGGCCTACCACTATGTATACTACCAAACCCTGTTTCTATCCTTTCATATCTATATGAATACAATATACAAAATATACTTTTATAAATATAAAGCACAGAACACAAAAAAATTTTGAACAAATATGAGAACACAAAAAATGAAATATCAGAATGGTAGAATTTGTGTGAATTTTGTTGTGACATTAATGACTTATTTGATATTGATAAATTATTGTCATCATGTAAGAAAAATAACCAATTTTCTTTTGTTACTATAAGATAACAGTTGTCTGTTCACTTGGCAATGACTCGGAATTTCTGAGTGCATGTTTTAAGAAACAACTGCTTAGCCAGTCCTGGTGGTGCATGCCTGTAATCCCAGTGGTTCAGGATGCTGAGACAGGAGGATCAAGAGTTCAAAGCCTGCCTCAGCTATTTCGTGAGGCTCTAAGCAACTCTGTAAGACTCTGTCTCTAAATAAAATATAAAAAGGGCTGGCGATGTGGCTCAGTGGTTAAGCACCCCTGGGTTCAATCCCAGTACCAAAACAAAACAACAACAACAAAAGAAACAGTTTCTTTACTGGGCATGGTGGTACATGCCTATAATCCTAGTGACTTGGGAGGCTCAGACAGGAGGATTTCAAATTCAAGGCCAGCCTCAGCAAAAATGGGCTAGGGATATAGCTCAGTGGTAATGCATCTCTGGGTTCAGTCCCCAATATTAAACAAATCCCCAAAGCCCAGTTTCTTTATCTCTACTGAAGGACTTGCTGAACCCTAATACCTCAGATGATTCTGATGTAGCCACTTAAATTGCTATATAGGAGGACTCCTGAAATAGGTATAACTTACAAACTTTGCCATTTGCTTTCTCAGCAAGAAGTAATGAGAAGCATGAAGATCTACTGGAGCAAACTAGACAAAGTCCTAGTTTAAAAAGTGGTAGAAAGGGGTATAAACTATCCATAAACATACATTTACTGAGACCTAATTATGTACCTGGCATGGTGCCAGGCATTAGATCATTTCATCTCTGTCCTCATGAAGCTTATGATCTAGTTGCGAAATCAGATAATAAAGCACAGATATGTAGTTAATTAGAATGTGAATTTGTGTTTTGCTCTAATTGGAAAGCAATGTACTTTTTTCTTGTCTTTTCCAATGAACCTTATAGGTGAGAACTCTATAAACTAATGGTTTTTCTTCCTCAGATTCAAAAACACAAATTGTGAAAATGTGAAAACCATTCAGCTGTACATTTTGAATGAGAAAGGCAACCAGTTTTATATCTACCAAAGGACTTGATGGTTAAAATCAGGTCAAAGTCTATCATTGTTCACCTACTGATAATAATATAAATGATTCTTATCCATAGGAATGAAAATTGTGGAGGTGGCAATGCAGGTGACTGATGACCTATATACACTTGTATGTGTTTTGAATTTTCATTGAACCGGTAGTGATATCTTATTGAGTGCCTTATCAACTGAATGAAGTAAAAATTTTGAAATGTATTTTTTTTTGTATATTTGCATGAATTATTGTATCTATTTAAAAATTATTCTTTTTTTAAAAGGAATCACTTTGTTTTTTAAATATTTTTTTTAGTTGTTGATGGACTTTTATTTTATTTATATGTGGTGCTGAGAATTGAACTCAGTGCCTCATACATGCAAGGTAAGCACTCTACCGCTGAGCTACAACCCCAGCCCTAAAAAGTTATTCTTAATTGTTGTATCTACTTGCATAAATCATGTGTAGCTCAAATTGCTTTTATATTTTTAAACAAATATTCCATACTAATAATTATATTCTAAAACCCACATAATTATGTGTAGTTGGAGCAAGACCTAAATTACTGAGTTTGGGTGTGCTCTCTTTTTTTGTCAATTTGGTAGCCATGTTACTATTACCTTTGGTGCACCATCCTTTTGTATTCCCACATCGTTAGTGGCAATTCCTTTTACACTACCATCCTCATGGAAAAGGATCTAAAATGACAAAAACAAATTTGTTATCACTTCAGGATTCATACTAACCTTGAAAAGGAAGAGTAAACAGCCTTTGATTTCTTAGAATGTGAACATGTTCTCTAGATTATAGAAACACAGGCTTTGAAATGTTAAGGCAAAAAAGAGACATGCTTTTGAGGTACTCTCTTCTGGAGTACAAAAGAACATGAGTCATACTGATGGAAATAACAGCAATGCCATAAGCCTGATGAGGAAGAAAAGGAGGAGGCAAAAAGAGGTTAGTAAAATAAACTGATAATATTAAAAAAGAGACTCTCTTCAGATATAAAATCATATGTAAAGAATCTGAAATGAGAGGCTAATAACATGGATAGAGAAAGAAACTTTGAAGAAAGCCTAACTTCAATGAATTGGGACCCCCCAAAACAAAAGGAGGATAAAAACTTCCCAGTGGTGATTATAGTTTATTTTCAGATCAAGAAGGAGGGAGGAAGATAGATCGAAAGTGTAATTTTGCAAATGAGAAACAGTATCACTCTATAATCCTTATATTGGTTCCATTACACATTTTGTACTTTTCTCTCCAAAGAGCATTTTTCTTCAGAGAGGAAACAAACGACAGATTATAAAGAAACGAGAGTAGAAAGGCAAAACAAGGGTTAATAGGAATGGATATGGGAAAAAATGAACTGAAGTCTAGTTTAGGGTATCAAAACAAAACTGGAAAATAGATCAATCTTCTGTTGGCAACAATCATTAAAGAACTGAGGAAAAGATATGGGGGGGAAATAGAGGAAAAGAGGAGAAAGACAAGACATTCTCAGTGTGTGCATATAATCAAAAAGTGAAAATCAGGTTCTACAAATCACCTACCTGTGATTTTGACACTGATCCCAATCAAGAATGTCTAATAAGGAGAAATGTAAATCCCACACTGGGGTCCAAAAAACCAAATGCATATGTATCAGCTGGGAAAACAAATTTGTAACAACATGTATAACAGGGATCTGTGTTTTATTTGACTTATATACTGTAATGGTCAAAACAAATTTTTAAAATCTGAATTTTTCTCAGTACCAAAGAAAACTGTCCCATCCCTCACTTTTCTTTCAGCATTTCTTCTAGCCAAGCTCTAACTGCAAATGCTTAATCTGTCCCAGATATATGGGAGTCTTTTAAAAAATCTAAATAAACACAATGATAGTTTTACATTCCAAGGATGTCTCCTTAGGGCTTTGGAGTTGTCACTCTGAAATGTGAACATCAAGAAGGATGCCATCAGGTCTTTTTGTCTCTGGGAGTTTGGGTTGCCTGAGTCCAAGTAATGTGCTGCTTATCAAAAGAACACAACTTTTATTCTTCCTTTCAATAATGACAATTATTATATATTTTGTAACAGATTGTATCTAGTTTGCTGCTTTAGAAGGAAGAGACTTCTTGACATTCTTTGCAGTCTTGGTTTAATGTTCATTCAATAATAAAGCTATTTCTTTTATTTTAAACAATTTGTGGAGAGGATTCTTCTGGGTTGGCAGAAGATTTTAATAATTTTCCCAATAACACATAATGAGGATCAACAGTTTGATGTAGTTGCCAAGAAAATTACTTTCAGGGAACAGAAGTTTCTAGTATGAAGAAGATAACAGTCCTGTTCTATATTAGACTTGAAGTAATTTATTCTGGGTGAAGTATAAAGGGGGATAAAATGATATGAAGTCAATTATTAAGGGGATAAAAAGGAACATGTTCTGAAGACAGCAACGAGAATACTCAAGGAACTCAAATTATATCATGTGATGACTGAAAAGAATATTTAGTCTTGGAAAGAAAAAACTCCATAGTAAAGGTGAGCCAGGAGACAGCAAGGCCTAAATATAATTGGAAAGTTGTCCTCGAAAGGGTATATGTATTTGTTCTGTATAGCATAAAATAGTATTTTCTGTTCAATATAAGGGAGAGGTTACTGTTAGTCTACACACCCAGAAGAGTATTTTTCATTCCTTATGGTGTTTAATCAGAAATTGGAAAATCACTTAATGAGAGTACAATACAAGGAATTCAAGTACTTTCAGATTTGATCTTTTTAAGGTTCCTCAATCTTATAATTGTTAATTCCTATGCCATTTCTAAAATATATCTTCACCTCTGTAAAATTATTGGTTTATTTACAGAAGAAAAAGAAATTGTTTCCTACAAACATTAAAAACAAGACTATACAAACCTCGGCAGCAGCATACCCTGGATACACTTCAACACCAAGGGCCTCTGCTTGTTCTCCCATCCAACTCACTAAATGTCCCAAGCGTACAATGTAATTGCCATGATTGTTCATTGGAAGACCTACAAATACATGCTTAATTTGTAAATCTGACTTTTTTGGTAATAAACATTTTAAAAATATACTTTTTAATTTAATACTTAAAATATACTTTTTAATTCTAATCAACTTGTACTTCTGCATATATGTATACGTTATCTTGATGGTCATAATTTCAATACTTTTTATAATTTTGATTTAATTTAGTTCTAATTTACTAAATTAAAAACATTAAATTAAAAATTCCTGGTTGGCTTCCAAGGCTATCATGATTTTTCCAGACTGGAAGTCAAAAGAACTGGGTTTTACTCCTGCTTTCCCACCAGTTAGTTGTATATCTTTGGCTAAATATTTCAAACCTCTGAATATCGGTTTTCTCATCTGCAAAGGAAGGAATTTCTCTAAATGAAATGTACTTCCTTTCAGGTGTGGAATTTCACTGTTCTAGAACTATTTTCTACCTGGAAGAATTGGCACAGGAATTCTGTATTTCTCTGTTAAAATCCCAAATCTGTCTTCTGTTACAGGAGTGTTAAGTGGAGCCTAGAAACAAAAGAAAGAAAACTTTTTAGTTTTAATTTGTAAGGGCAAAAAACCCCAACAAAAACAAAACAACAAACCCCACAAAAAACCAACTACCTTTTGAATTTAGTTGACACAATATGGAAAGGGAATCCTCTCCCTCATCTTCCTTTCAGGCTTTCCTTTGAAAATCTTTTAACTGCAAATCCTTTTTCTGTCTTTTTGAGTGGATGGGCATCTTTTTAAAAACCAAATAAGTCTCTTTCCAGTTTTGCATCCCAGAAACCCCTTTCTTGGGGGTCTGGGAAACATCTTTGCAATGTGAACATTATGTTTCCCTGTCCCTATAGGAGTTTGGCCTAGATGCTTGACTCCAAGTTGAAATTTCTTGCTTTTTGAAAAAAAAAAATTAGAAAAGTTTTATTTTTCCTTTGGATAAAAGCAATTAACATACATACAATGAATTTCATCTCCAAATATGTATGTGTTTGTGTGTATGTACATACATGTGTGTATGCGTATGTATCAAAGCAATAAAGGGGTCTGACACAAAAAATGTTTTCTATCAGAACTGATATCATACTGATAATAATTCAATGATATTTCTGCTATAATATTGACCAAATATTTAATTGAGCAAAATTACTTTTATTTTCAAGAGTACAATCTTTTGTAAAGGAGAGCAAAATGAAATTTACTCCATATAAAAAGAATACAGATGATATTTATACACTTTTTTGATTTTTGTTTTGTTTTTGTGTTGCTGGGGATCAAACCCAGGGCCTCATACATGCTAGTTAAGTGTTCTACCACTAACTTACATCCCCAGCCCAATATTTATAAACTTTTTTGTCCTTCAGCCAGAGTATTAAAAGACACTGAATATCTAACCCTAGAACAGGATAGGCATTAAAAAACTGAGACTGTAAGATTTTAATAAAGTTCACAGAAATTTTATTTGAAAGAAGTAAAACTAGCTCTTGGTCCTCTGCATATCACACCTGTAGCTTTTTTTGGTGAGTCATGAGAGGACACAGCAACTAATTTCTTTAGAAAATTACATTATCCTCTTTGGCTTTAGATATAACATTGTTCTAGAAAATTTTATATAATGCTTTAAGAACAATAATACAAATATCTATAGAAACAAGTTAAAAAATAAAAATAAAAAAGCACAAATACTCATGGATCTTTCCCAAATCATGCCTTCCCATAAGTCCAGTACATAAATATAATATGTAGAAGGCATTATATAAAAATAAGAGTAAAAAATCTTTTTTTTTTTTGGTACTGGGGATTGAACTCAGGGGCACTCAACCACTGAGCCACATCCCCAGCCCTATTTTGTATTTTATTTAGAGACAAGAGTCTCACTGAGTTGCTTAGCGCCTCACTTTTGCTGAGGCTGGCTTTGAACTCGTGATCCTCCTGCCTCAGCCTCCCAAGCTGCTGGGATTATAGGTGTGCACCACAGCGCCCAGTGAGCCAATATATTATAATTCTAATAAGAGCTAACATGTTTGCAATTTTCAAATTTAAACATCTATACATATGTATACAATTACCCCCTAAAAGAATTACATGATAAGGGTTCTTCTATTCCAGTAATTTGGAAAAAGAGATACAGTATAGACTCTATAAAAGAAGCAATTTTTCATACCCCCCTTTCCTTCCAGTCTGGGAAGAGTTCCTGAAAAGCACGCGGATCAAGGCAAGCCCCTGAGAGGGTATGAGCGCCTATCTGAGCAGCTTTCTCCACTAGACACACACGGATGTCCTTTTCATGTTCAGCAGCCAACTGCTTTAAACGAATAGCTGCAGAGAGCCCTGCAGGGCCGGCACCAACTATTACCACATCCGCTTCTTCTGCAAATCTTTCCATATTCACTCCTGTTAAAAATAAATAAAATTAATATTAATTAATTTTAATATTAAGATTAATATGACCTAATAATCACAAGAAATTACATCCTGGTATACAAACCACCTGCTATGCTTTAGTGTTACTTATAGAAATTCCCTCTGTTTTGCATAAAGATACTACATATATTATTGTATAAGTTTGATGCTCTCTTAGGTTCTATCCCAGCGCATATCTTATGTTAGCTTCCATAAAGCAACTTTTGACTTTGAGATTATCATAAATTTATTAAATATTTACTTATCTATGTAGTAATATATAACACACTTGGTAAAGCCATAAAATATTATTAGATGATTTTAAATTATCATGAAAAATAAAATATTCCTCTCCACAAAATGATATAAAGTATCTAGAAAAGTTTCAACAATTTTACACAAATTATTACTTACCTTCCCATCGCTTGTCTTTATCCCGGGGATAAATAGTATAGTGGGTAGTGATTTGAGGTACAACAGAAGTTGAAGACCATCTTGTAGCACAGAGAGGTAGATAATTTTTCTTAATTTTTAAGGCATGAAAGCAATGATAGGCTGTATAAAAATTATGAACATTATTTTATTTTTTAAAATTAGTTCTCGTTAGGAGTAAACTGAAAAAACATAAGCTGAATGACTTTTTTTTTTTTTTATCATTATTGTTTGTTTTGGTACTGGGGATTGAACCCAGGGGTAACTAAACCACATCTCCAAACTTTTTTTTTCAACGTTTTTATTTTGAGACAGATACTCCCTAAGTTGTTCAGGGGCTTGCTAAATTGCTGAGGCTGGCCTTGAACTTGCAATTCCCCTGTCTCAGCCTCCAGAGCCACTGTTGGGATTCCAGGCATGTGAAACTGAGCCCTGCTTGAATGGCTTCTTAAAAAATGATTCAAATGTGAGCAGATTCTATTCTTTCTTAGATAGGCAATTCAGTTAGCATTTGGTCACAAAGTTTGTGAATTTTAGATATTTAAAAACTATCTAATAAATAAGAGAAGGGACAGAATAATGAACTAATAAAAAGAGTTCAGAAGTAGAATACACAAAAGGATGTGGTATATGATAAAGATGCTATTCCAAATCATGAGGAGATAGTCACTTATTAGAGGTACAAAAACAGATGAAAGCCATTTGGAAAAATGTATATCCTATTCCTTATGCCAAATAAATTCCCTTTCAACAAAGATTTTGACAGAAATATCACAGTATAAAAAACTGAGATATGCCCATAAAATCTTTAATTTTCCTCCCTTTGAATGTGAGCTGGACTTATAGCATAGTTTCTAGCAAGAAAAAATACTAAAAGAGAAAAATATCACCTTTACAGTAGAGAAATATGACTTTAACCAAGTGATCAAGTTTAAATATCACCAGCAAGACCTATTGGTATCATACATCAATATGCTGCAATGAAAAGGATTCTTCACTTCTATAAAATACACGCTCAAAATCTTTAATCTCTTTGTAATCAAGATAAATCACAAGACATTCTACAAAATACCTGACAAATATACATAAAAGTCTCAAGGTCATGAAAGATAAGAATTAATATAGGAACTGTCACAATTAAGTAGACCAAATAAAAGCAAGGTGGTACTCTGGACTGAATACTGGAACAGAAAAAGGAAATCTGAATAAAGTTTGTAGTTAATTAGTAGTATTTCATTAATGTTAATGTCTCAGTTTTGATAATTATTCTATGGTTATGTAAGACATTAAGCTTAGCAAAGGGTATATGGGAACTCTGTATTATCTTAGCAACTCATCTAAGTTAAAAATTATTTTGAAATAAAAAGTTAAAAGATTATGGTAGTATAAAAATTAACTCAAAAAGAAGTTCAAAGACTGAAATATAAGAGTTAAAACTATAAAATATTGGTGTAAATCATTGATATGACAACCAAAAGCACAAACAAAAGAAAAAAATAATTAAAATGCATTTCACCAAAATGAAAAACTTTTGTGCTTCTAAGGATACCATTAGAAAGTGAAAAGTGGCCTGGGGTTGTGGCTGTGGTAGAGCACTTGCCTAGCATGTGTGAGGCACTAGATTTGATCTTCAGCACCACATTAAAAAAAAATAAATAAAGTTATTATGCCCATCTACATCTAAAAATATTTTTTTAAAAAAGAAAATGAAAAGATAATCCATACAAGGGAAAGCATAATTGTAAATCATATATGTGATAAGAGACTTGTATCTAGAATATCTTCAGTCTATACAAAGAAATCTTATATCTAATAACAAAAAGACACATAAACCAATTAAAAAGTGGGCAAAGGATTTGAATAGATGTTTTCCCAAAGAAACACATTAAAAGATGCTCAACATCATTGAACATAGGGAAATGCAAATCAAAACCACGAAATACCACTTTACATCCACTAGGATGGTTATATTCAAGAAGACAGTACTGGCAAGGATGTGGAAATATTGAAAACCTCACATACTGCTAGTGGGAATATAAAATGGTACAACTTTTTGGGAAACAGGTTAAACAGGGTTTTCAAAGATAAATGAAAACATGTCCACACAAAAACTTGTACATAAATGTTTATAGCCACAAAGTGGAAAAAACCCAAATGTAAACTAGTAAATGGATAGTGATGTACTCATACAATTAAATAATACTCAGCAATAAAAACGAAAAATTGATAGTACTGATAGATGCTACAACATGGATAATCCTTGTGAATAACATTGCAAAATGGAAGAAGCCAACCACAAAAATACAAAAGTGAAGTCTATCTCATCAGTATTTGAATTTATTAATAGCAATGATGTTTTTAGCAAGTTACTTCTCCTTATCCATTTACTATAAGGTTTATAGTCAATCTATGAAGGATCTAGAATATATCTTATACAAAGCAAGTTTTAAATACCTATTTGTTAACTGGATAGGTGCCTTTCTAGTTAACAACTGTTATAGAGAAGCCTGCAAATCTCTGTTTAATTTCTGGTATAATAACAATAAGGCCTTTCCTAACTTTCAAAGTGTCACTACTATGAAGCATCTATCTACAAATGAATAAACTTCTAAAAATGTGTTGTAAACAGTAAATAGCAAAGATGAACAAAATAATTGGATTTGGACTGTATAATTTACTCTTTTGTGGACATACTGATGGCTAAGAATTTTATCCTTTCATCACTTTATGAGATATATGAGGCAGCTACAATCCCCATTTACAGAAGATACAAATAAATTCAAATGCAATCTCAATTTTAACAGTCTGTCAAGTTATGAGACTATTAATCAACTTGAAATTATCTCTGAAGTCACTGAATTTGAGGCTGTGGTAAAATTGTTTTCTTTCTTTCCAATTAACTGAAGATGACATGTTTGAATAAAGATCAGCCTGGCAAACGCTAATTAATTTTTATTTAGTACCCAATTGCAAGGTGAATGTATCCTCCCCACCTCCATGTACTGGGGATTAAAATCAAGGGTGTTCTACTACCAAGCTACATCCCCAGTCCTGATTTCTTCCAGGGGATCTTAAAAAAAAAAAAAAAAGTCACAGCCTTTTCTGAAAACAAATGAGACCTCTTACTTTAGAGATTTCAACAGTTAGGCACTGTGAATTTGGGTTAAGAAGTGAAGTCACAAAGTCCACTGAACCCATAACACCATCATATCACTCACACTGATTTGGACACTGCAGAACACTGGAGTTCCAACTCTTTGCTCACACTAGTGCTAACACCAGGTTAGGAAAATGGCAATGAGTAAGTATTTAAAGAAAAAAGAGTTACTGGGCTAAGACTGAATGCACCTAAATTAGGCTGTAGAGTAGATAGCATCTGACATTACCAATGGTCAACAAAACAAAGAATATCCATGCATTAGGTGCACAACAGATTCATGGGTAACAGAAACTTTATAAGCGGACCAAATTTAACAAAATTCTACTTTCATGAAATTTAACATGAACATCTTGAATTTTAAACATTTATTCTTGTTTAAGGATTATTTTATAACCAAAACTTCGTTTAAAATATATAGCAAGTTTTAACTTGGAATTTAAGGTCTTCTAAACTTTGTTTGAATTTAAAAAATACATATTGTTTTAAAGTAAAACTTTATAAAAACGTGTAACAGCGTCAAGGTGCACCCATAACGATAAGCCTCTAGTTAATTTTAGATAATGCAGAAAAATTCCTAACTCCAGATATAATTTGTGACTTGGGCAGCATATGAATGTTAATCACGATGTGACAAATCAGACTTCAAATTCTTAAGACTGGACTAGGATCACTGTAAGACGAGTCAGGTCAGGACCAAGAAGAAAAACTGTACAAATATTATTTTTTCCCACTCTTAACAAGGCAACATATAGCACCTGAGCTTTGGGATGTGCATTAGGACCAAGATTTAGGAACACTCAATTCAGAAGTCCACTGAGGGGGCCGTGTTGACAACTTTCCTCTGCCCATGACCTTTAACCTAGTTATGAATTCTCCCAATTGTGGCAACCCCAAGGGGAGGAAGCCAGGGTCCATTTCCAGAGGCAGACAGCGTCCACCTCTGCCCCAGTCTAGCCTGAGAAAACAGACGAGAGGTGGGACGGGAGGGGTGTCTACAGCCCCGAGGCGTGGGCTAGTCTGTTTCGCCCAAACTCCTTCACCTTCCTTCACTGGTCCCCACCAGGAGTTCCCTCTCACCCGGGCAGGACAGCTTGGCTAGCCGCACCAACATGTTCAAAATAATCAGGACTTTCTCTGTCGGACACCACGGAAGAACTTGTCTGAGACTCGCGGAGGGCGCTGGACCTCTATGCCACGGGGGGCGCCATCACCTGCCAGGTTACACCTACTCTCCGGCTAAAGTTTGCCTTTCGGATCCACCGACCGCCCTTGCTTCGCGGCGTACCCGCCTCCCTCCCTGTCTGCGCGGGCGCCACGCATGACGCGACAGCAAAAACAGGTTTCCGGGTCAAGTAGCAAAAGAGAAAGAGACTTCAAGTCCCAGGAGCCCTGCGGCTTCAGGTTGAGGATTGAGCCTGCGCTTCCTCCTGACCCACGCACCAGTAGGCCAAAGGTCTAGCTCTAAAGCCGAATTGGGGCGGGAGAGTCGCGCAAGGTACTCCGAAAACGCATGCGCACGAGCAGTAAGAGGCAGCTGGAGTCGGGAGACGCGCACAGCACCCTGGGAGTTGTAGTCTTCTGCCCCGACAGAACTGGAGGCCCAACAGGAGGTTTGCGCAGGAGCGGTGAGCCGCCCAAGGTGACTTGACTGACGTCTGATTGGCTGTCGCGAAAAACGAAAAGTCTTTGTGGTCTTGGACGGGGCGGGACTTCGGGGGGGAGGAGGCGGAGCCTCTGGGCTTTGGGCGCGAGCGATTGAAAGACTGTTGGTGTCGGTTCTGCTGTTTAGGTCCGGCTCTGCGGTCCCAGCCTTTTCCTATGGCTGACCCTGAGGAGTTTCGTGTTTCTTCGCCTCCCCCACCGCCTCCCTCCTCTCCCTCTTCTTCCGACGTTTCTTCAGCATCTTCCCCCGGTGTCCCAATGAGTTTGGGCTGGCGGGATTCGAGCAGGAGCAGTGGCCGAACCGTGGACCCGCTGGAGGAAGTGGAGCTGCAGATAGGAGATGTGAGTGTCGCGTTGCTCTATAAGTCTGGGACCGCGTCCCCTTTGGGGATTCTCTTAAGATAGACCCTACCGAGCCCGGGAGGCGGAGGGAGCCGGGCCCAGCCCTACACCAGCTCCCACATCCGAAGGGTGGGCGATGCTAACGGCTAAAGTGCCAGCCCATACAAAAATTCTGCCTTTAGATTTCGAGTCGAGGAATTAAGGAGCTGTCTCTCCACTGCCCCACCCCTGTTGTCTTTTTGCTTCGACTTCTGGTTTCAATCATCTGCTGTAACCCGAAACCATGCATCTCATCTGCGCTTGTTGGTGCCAGATCTTTCTGCCCGCTCTTCTCCCACTTTTAAATGCGCGATCCGGTAGCCTTGCTGCCTGTTGGTGATTTGGACCCAGCTGTGATTTCTTTCTGAGGTACTTAGAGCTCGCTGTTCTACTTGGCCATCTGCCCAGAGCCAGCTGGTAATGCTATTGTCTCCCAGGCTTGCTTTGCGCTGGACCCATCTGGGAGGGCTTAGTCACAGCCCCTGACGTCTCTGTCGGTTTCTTTAACTGTTTAGTACAGGACTTCTCCCTATGAATGCTAAGGAATGCATAGTCTGGAAGATTTCTATTAAATCTCCGATTTTCAGAAACTAGCACCTAGCCTCCCAACCTTATCACATATACCATTGGAGCCCAGTGGTGGGGGTCACAAATTCCGTATTTATGGACGCTTGAGTGTGCCAAGTGGAGTGAAGTTTGTAACGCATGACCTTCCTGGGGTAACTTGTGGAATAGACCTTCCTGTGCACATTGGAAACTGGGGACTGAACTCGACAAATTCTTTTCCTTCCTTCCTTCTTTCTGTCTCTTTCTCTCTCTCCCTCCCTTCCTCCCCCCCTCTCTTGATGAATCAGGATCTATTTTTACAGAATAAGACTAGTTACAAGTAAATATGTAAAATTAATTCCTGGTGTGTTATCTGGGAACAGTGTTTGCTTAGGTTCCCTGAAAGAGTTAGCATATTAATTTGAAAATCTATTACTTTTAAAGAAAATAATTTGGGCATTGGGTTTAAAGTATTGAGCGAATTTAACTTAGACTATAAAATGAGATGAGAATTTTAAAAATAAACATTTTTTTTTTTTTAAATTTCAGGCAGCTTTTTCTCTAACCAAACTTCTCGAAGCCACATCTGCAGTATCAGCTCAAGTGGAAGAGCTTGCCCTCAAATGTACAGAAAATGCACGTTTCCTTAAAACCTGGCGGGACCTCCTGAAAGAAGGCTATGATTCTTTGAAACCTGACAACTGATTTGGCCTGCTTAGCTAGCTGTTCCAGCAATGGACCGTGTAACATACTTCTTAACATACGATTTTTGCACATGTACTGCATACATAGGATGATCTCTTTCCAGCAGTTCTGTATACTCACAGAACTTTTTCTTGACTTTTATGAAAGCAGAATACAGATATTTTTGATGCAGACCAGTATTTGTTTATTCTTAAATACTTTCTGCCATCTAAACTTGTGTAGAATCCTTTATGGAAGTTAATTCCATCAGTAGATAATGTTAATAGTGCCACAGGACTACCAGTAGCATACTACACAGAACATTATTTAAAAGAAGGTGCAAGAATAGTAGAATTTGAAGTTGAGCTTCAATTTATGGCCCAAAGGAGGTAACTAAGGTTTCTAATGATGAATCCACCTCCATTAGGGTAAATTCTCCAAAACCAGTGACTAAGTCTTGCTTTTATATCCTTAGCACCTGAAACAGTGTCACACAATACTTGCTAAATGCTTGTTGAATAAAAGACTTGAGAAACATAACTAAAAGCTTTTTTTCCTTCATGTTTTTAGCATGAAGACTGTAATTGTTTTTCAAAAATGTATGAATCTGAACTTCATTGACTTGAAGGAAAACATTGTTTTTTAAATGGGGATTTGAACTTTGATGATAGTTTCTTAAAATATAAATTTTTTTTGCCTTTCTAAGATGCTTTTTAAAAAAGGATGTCTGAAATGAAAGCACATCTGGAAAGAATGCATGTTTTTGCCCTATTTGTGGTTAATTGCTTTTATCGTTAATATTTCTTGTATTTTACGTTTTGAATGTTTGAGTACTATCTTAAAAATATCTTATCAAATTTTTGATTCAGTACTATTACTGAGTTGCAAGTTACTTACATAATAATTCTAAAGAAATTGCTCTGTTTCCAGTATATCAAATTTAAATGAAGTAATTGTTTTCATATTATTTGATCTCAGTGACAATATTCTATTTTATGTGTCTTGTATCTTATATTGCTTTTTGTTGGTTTGTGTCGTGTGTCAACAACTAAGCTAGCTCTAATGCTCTACTATATATAATTTTTAAACATATTTGATGTGGCATCTTAATTCTTTGTAGATATGGAGATGTGTACAGAAGTATATTCTTAAAGCCCCATAGTGGGGGTGATACAAGGGGACATATGGATGGGCAAAGAATAGTTTTGTTTAGCATATTAGGTCATAGTTCTTGATTAATTATTTTAAAGATCACACATGTTGTGTGATTTTTATACCAAAGAGATGCTTACTTCAGTATTATAAAAATATTTTTCTTATATATTCTGAAAGTTGCAATTTTTAAAATGTCTAAAAATAAACTTATTAAAAGCAAATATTGTTTTCATTTCTTTGGGCTTATTATTTTAAAGTTTTTGATATATTGCAAATAGGACAAATGATCGATTTAAAGAATCAGTGTATTCCAGGCTAGGGTTGTGTATCAGTGGTAGAACACCTGCCTCTCAGGAGTGAGGCACTGTGTTCGATCCTCAGCACCACATAAAAATAAATAAAAATAAATATATTGTGTCCATCTACAACTTAAAAAGAGAATCCATCTTCAACTTAAAAAAAAGAGAATCAGTATATTCCTACAATGAAGATTTTATAAATAGCATTTTCCTATTTTATTCAGATTTTTGTGTGTGTGTGTGTGTGTGTGTGTAAATGTTAATTTCAGATATATTGAAAGCCTACTTTGTTACCTCTTCGAACTTGTTCCCTCCTTTCTTCCCTAAACGTAACTACTGTCTTAGAGATGGTGTATATTCTAGTTTGTGTGTTCATATTTTTAGTGCACAGGTATTTTTTGAAGCACTACAAACTATTGTTTTATGTATTTTTATTTGGTAGCTGGCCTGCAGATGGCCCTAGTGGTCCCTTGCCTGCTGATATCCATGTCCCTGGGCACCACTCGGTAGTGCTGATGTGTATAACCACCAGAATATCAAGAAAATGCAGTGAATGATTTCTCAGACCCTATTTTTGTCCTTTTTCTATTTTTGTCTTTGATCTGTTAGGTATATTTCAACCACCTTATCTAGACTGGTTTGTCTTTATTTTGATTATGGAGTCTCCTTGACTAATGGTTTTTATTTTTAATGTACTCTTACCAATCTTTCATAGTAGTTCTGTTTTTTTTTTTTAATAGGAAATGTCAGTAAGATATCCTATTAGTCCTTCTAATAATTAAAAAATATATATTTAGGTGTTTAATCCAACTGAAATTTTTTTTCTTATTGTATGATTTTAGAATCTTTTTTATTTTTGCATGTGTATAACTGTTCCTCCAAGTACTCGTTTCAGTGCAACATCTGTTGTTCACTTACCATGTAAAAGTGCCAGTTCTGAGCTCCCTATTCTTTTCTTTTGATCTATTTGCTTACGCACCCCCAGCCAAGTCTCTATGTAAATTTCCCTTGTTTTAGCTGTACCATAAATGTGATTTGTATGTATTTCCCCGCATCACAGTTTTTTTTAAGTTAAAAAAGAAAAAAAAATGTTACTGATTTCTAATTGTTTTGAGTTGCAGTCATTTTAGGTTAATTCCTCCGAAGGATTTTATAACAATCGTTCTGTGGGTATTTTTTGTTAATTCCTTAGCTGTAAACTTAAAGCTGCTGGTGTTTGGAATCCAGTAGCCCACAGCTTAGCTTTGCATACATTGGTATTACCATGTGTGGTGCACAGAGAAGTTCATTTTTGTTTGGTATGGGGTCTTCCACCAGGGATCAAGCAATTCTGCTTCAGCCTCTCAAGTGCTCAGACTATAAGCATGCACCACCATATCTAGCCTGTGATGATGGTTAATTTTATAATGTAAATTTAACTGGTCCACAGGTGTCCAGATATATGGTCCAACACAGCGTTCTGGAATTTTCTTCTTTTTTTTTTTTTTGATGAGGTTAATTTTTAAATTTATAGAATGAGCAAAGTAGAGAACGTTCTGTAATATAGGTGGCCTCAACCAATCACTGAATGTCTGACTAGAACAAAGGGTTGACTGTCTTTCTAGCAAAAGGGAATTTTGCCTGACACCCATTGAACTGGGAATTGGCTCTTCCTGGTTCTACAACAATCTCCCATCCTTCAGACTTGAACTGGGTCATCAGCCACCAAAATCACAGGAGTCAATTCCTTGTAATTCTTTCAAATACACACAATTTAGATGCATATACATATATATATATATTTTTTTTCCTACAGAGAACTTAGTAATATACTATTCAAAAATAAAATGGTTGTATTTGTATAACATTCAATTTTTCCCTGAGATGACTTTATTTTTGAGAACTCTAAAAACCTATAAGAATCACTTGATGAAATAAGAGCTTAAGATACAAAGACTTGTTAAAGATATTTTCAGGGCTGGGGATGTGGCTCAAGCGGTAGCGCGCTCGCCTGGCATGCGTGCGGCCGGGGTTCGATCCTCAGCACCACATACCAACAAAGATGTTGTGTCCGCCGAGAACTAAAAAATAATAAATATTAAAAAAAATTCTCTCTCTCTCTCTCTCTCTCTCTCTCTCTCTCTCTCTCTCTCTCTCCCTCTCCTCTTTCACTCTCTCTTTAAAAAAAAAAAAAAAAAAAAAAGATTTTCAAATATCCCCATGAGACATGATGGTCCAAAGTAGGTACTGGAAATTGGGATAGACAAGTGAAAAGATTTAGATGTTTTGCAAGGTTGCCCAGGCAGCCTTCAAATCTGTGATTCTCCTATCTCAGCCTTCTGAACCACTGGGATTACAGGCATGTACTACCTGTATTTGAATTAACTTGGTGCTTCTATTGCGCTTCCTATGGAAGCTAGTAGAAGCTAGTTATATGGAACTTTAGTAATTACTTATCAAGTTAAATATAAGTTACTCTGGGGAGGGGGAAGGGTGACATCTAGAAAATCCTCTAAAACACTTTAAATATAAAAAGTTTCAGATGAATATTTTTGTAAATCCTTTGCGTTTCTAAGACATTTAGACAGGTTAGGTTCATGATTTTTGTAGGATTAAATTTTTTCTGCCTTTTTTTCCATGATTATTGCTTTTCTTCCATTTTAGAATTTTGTGTGTGTGTGTGTGTGTGTGTGTGTGTGTGTTCGCGTGCGCGCGCACACACTTTAGGGATCATGCTCAGGCATGCTAGGCAAACTACCACTGAGCTACATCTCTAGTCCTAGATATTTTTTTAAAAATTCTTTAATATGATTTAGAACTTTTCTATTATTTAGAAGTTCTATTTAGTAGTTAGAACTTCTAAATAATGAGTAATGAATAATCCTAAAATAATCTTATAAAAGAATGTAAATGTGTTAATTTGTGGAGATTTTATTATTTTTTTGTAGGCTATTTTAACATTTATTATAATTAAAATACTAGTAGTTATATTATTTAATGTTATAAGCAGAACTATAGCTTTCTAATATGTTCTGATTTTTGTTGAAAGTGTTTCACATTTTTCATATAGAAAATTTACTGTGATCATTCTGAGATAGGAATTTGGGGATACAAAAAAAGGGAGAAATACTGAATCTCAAAGTAAGGGCCCATAAACCATTGAAAATGCAGAAAACATCCTTGAACAGTTGCGATTCCTGAGCAACCCAACCCTTGCCCTTGACCCAAGAGATGGCCTGCAAAAAGTAACTGGGGCAATGCCAAGTGCAGGGAAAACAAGTGAGATATTGTGTAACTTGGCCATGACTCCTCCTTTAGTCCAACCCCTAGCAACTGTCCCTCTATAAATATTAACATGTTGTACTGACAGGTTGCTGTTTCTCCTTCTTGAGATGGTCCACATTCTGCTTTGAATGTGTATTCCTTGATTTACCTCCAAAAATTCTTGCTCTTACGATAGCCCACATTATGCCTTGAAAGTGCCTCTGCTTTCCTAAATAAATATGTCTCTGACTGGCACATGCTGAAATTCACATTTTTTTTGTGTGTGTTTGTTTTTTTGGTACTGGGGATTGAACCTAGGGACGCTTTACCAGTGAGCTACATCCCAGCCCTTTTTATTTTTTAAATTTTAAAAATTTTAAAATTTTTAATCAGCATCTTGCTGAATTGCTTAGGGCCTCATTAAATTGTTCTCAAATTTTTAATCCTCCTGCCTCAGTCTCCGGAGTTGCTGGGATTATAGGTGTGTGCCCCCTGGCTACGTGCTGAAATTCTTTCTAGAACGAATGCCAAGGACCCCACTATCTTGAGTGGAGTTTCCCCTTCTCTCCAGGAATTCCTCGGACTTTCTCTCAGAAATATCTCTTCTCCTGTGACAATTCCAAGTACAAACAGTAGGAACTCCAAAGTAATCCACGTTTTTAGGTAGTTTATTTTCAAAATGATTCTATACAATTATATATTCAATAAATGCAAATATTTTTGCTTCCCATATTTTTATGTTTCAATCATTTTTGCTGTATTTAAAACTACAGGAACACTCCAACTTGTTTAAAGGTTTCAAATTATGAAAGCAAGAAATTCTAATAGACCAATTAGAGACCACAGAAGAACAAGTAGCTAAAAAGTTATATCTTATGAACTGGTTGTGCAAATAGAAGGTAAAGCTATCTTTTGATGACAACTATTTTCTCCTTGGTATGAAACATCTAAGTGCAAACCTTTCCTGAAGTTAGGTTCCTGAATCAGTGCAGTCTAGCTCTTTTTTTCTTTTAACTCTTCTACTGAGACATAATTCACATACCCATAAAATTTACCCATCCAAATGATACAATCCAATGGCTTTTAGCATAATTGCAAAATCGTTTATCCATCCTCACAATCTTAGAACATTTTTTTTAAGCCCAGGAAGTTATCCTGCAATTCTTAGCACATTCTCAATCCCCACCCATCCCTTAGCAATCTTTCTGTCTCTTATGAATTTGCTTACTCTAGATATTTCAAGTAAGTGGAATCATACTGTACTTGTCCTTTTATATCCAGCTTATATTCTTCATGTTGTAGCATGTATCAGAACTTCATTTCTTTTAATGGCTGAATGATATTCCATTGTATGTATATATACTACATTTCGTTTATCCGTTCATTGATTGATAGGCACTTGAGTTGTTTCCATCATATGACTAGTATTAGTAATGCTGCAATTAATATTTGCATGAAAGTATATATTTGAGTCCTCTTTTAATTTTTTGGGGAGGTTTGTATCTAAGAATGAAATTTCTGGATTATGGTAATTTAAAAAAATATTTATTTTTTAGTTTTAGGTGGACAAAATACCTTTATTTTACATTCATGTAGTTCTGAGGATCGAACCCAGTGCCTCCTGCATGCTAGGTGAGCACTCTACCACTGAGCCACAACCCCAGCCCCTGAGTTATGGTAATTTTATTTTTAAATATTTTTGAGGAGTTGCCAAACTTTTACATGGGGGCTGCACCATTTACATTTTCTACATGCCTCTCCAACACTTACTTAATTTTTATTGGTTGATAACTATCCATTCTAGTAGGTGTGAAGTGTTTTCTCATTGTGGTTTTAATTTGCATTTCCCTGATAATTAGTGATGTTGAACATCTATTCATGTTCTTATTGACCAGTTTTTATGTTTCTATGGAGAAATGTTTATTATAATCCTCTGTCCATTTAAAAATTTTCATTGTTGCATAAGTTGTAAGAATTTTTCATGTATTCTGGATATTAAGCTCTTTTCAGATATATAATGCTCAATATTTTCTTTTATCCAGGAAGGTTGTCTTTTCACTGTTGATAACCTTTGATGCACAGCAAATTTTAAAGTGGATGAAATTCAAATTATTTTCTTCTTTTGTTGTTCATGCTTTTGTTGTCATATATTTAAGGATCCTTTGCTGAATCCAAAGTCTTGAAGATTTACCCCTATGTTTTCTTGTAAGAATTTTTATGGCGTTAGCTCTTACATTTAGGTTTCTGATTCATTTTGAATTGCTTTATATATATTTTGTGAAGTTTGGGTCCAACTTTATTCTTTGGCATGTGAATATCCAGCCAGTACACCATCTTTTGCTGAAAAGACTGTTCTTCACGTGACGATCTTGACACTCTTCTTGAAAATCAATTGACTGAATAAGTGAGGGTTTATTTGTGAACTCCCAATTCTGTTCCATTGATCTGTTTATCAATGCTAGCTTTCCGCCTTTACTCCTTTGCAACATTCTCATTCCTCTTCCAATCCCACGCGATGACTTTCATTTAAACCAAAGCACAAAGTGTGCAGGAAGTGACAGAGAGGTGCTGTTTTTGGATTTATAGCAAAGCATCCTTTGTTTATAATAATAAAGGTGTTTTATTGGAGTGTATGAAATAATAAGTATTCTTTTTTTCCCCCTAGTGCTGGTGATCAAACCCAAGGCCTTGTGCATGCTGGGCAAATGCACTACCAGCAAGTTATACCCTCCGATCAAGAAGGAGCCTTAAAAAAAAATACTAATATTTTGGAAACAATTAAACATTTTCTTTGATGCTGTTATATTGAGTATTCCAAAACCTTAAATCTTTACTTAAAAATGTCTATGATTCTTAAGTTTGCTTATGCATGACAGATGAAGCTCTAAACTAGGAACGGCTGACGGGCTTTGTGTGGCCTTTGTAGTTAAACACAATTTACAGATTGAAGAGATTCTGTACTGTCTACTTCTGGCAATTTACTGCAATGCAATGTGCGCTGTGGGTACTGAATAAATGTATTTAGAAGAATTAATCTCTCTGAGTATATATCTCTTAATTTTCTGTGCAAAATGTATATCTAATATATATGCAATATAATTACCTCCCTTTGTATGAGCATTAGATTCTTTATTTTTCCTTGTGTCCTTGTATACTAATTTGTCTTAGACATTATTATAAATTATTAACTTTTTGGTATTTGTTTCATACTAGGAAATGCCTCCTGAAGCATTCTATTCTCTGAGAAGAAGTGGGTTTCAGGGTTGGTTATGAAAAGGAATTGAGTCGAGTTGATTGAGAAATTAGTGACATTTCACAGGGGTCTGTGAAAGCAGCAGGCTTCTTTGACTCAGGTGGTATCTCCCGCAGTGGCCACATTTCCACCCAGAATGAGGAAGTGTATGTTTTCTGACTTCCTTTGCTCTTGAGAGACCTTCTTTGTCTGTAGTTATACCAAAACTGATGGATCATTTCTTTGAATGGTCTTGTGGTCAGAGTATAAAGAATTGGGTTCAAAGCACTGTTGATAGGCAGAATAAAAATCACAGCCCAAGAATTTATGGTATCTGGAAGAGAGAAATTAAATAGACTGAGTGTGTATATATATGTTTACAAGGTGTAGAAACCCCCTTTCCATTATCTTCTACCCTCAACCCCTTTTGAGTCTTATTTTTTTCCTTTGATGACACATAATTAATTATCAAGTGTACATTGTTTTCAGGTGTATTTCTTGAACACCAATATTTGATGGGGGTGCTGGTGACTCAAAGAAACAGTTTTACTTGCTAAGTAGCTTTTCCCAGGTAGATCAACAGAAGTACTCCAATAGGTAGGAAAATTTGCCACAAAGTCATGACATAGTAGTATGATTCCATTTTAGGAAGCACTAGCCTTCAGTATTTAAATTATACCTTTTCAAATGTTTTAATTACTAGGTGGCACATACACTATTCCTCAGAATATGTAGACTTCTCTTTAATAGATTCCTTTTGATTATTTGGTTTAAAAAATAGATATGAATGTTTAGGCTTTTGACCAAATATTCATTCCAGTAAAAACATCTCTGGATAAATTCATTGTAAAAGTCATCTTAGCAGCTGGGATGTAGCTCAGAGGTAGAGTGCTTGCACAGCATGCATAGGCTCTGTGTTTGATCCCTAGTCCTGGAAAAAATAAATCACCTTAGCATAAATGCAACTACCAAATACTCATTTTCTTAAAACTATTTTGTGGTACTGGGGATTGAACCTAGGGCCTTGCATATACTAGGCAAGTGCTCTGCCACTGACATACATGCCTAGTCCTCAGATGTTTATTATAATTTAATTGATGTTGTCTTTTTTTGGTTCATAAATACTATAAGATAAACAAAATGAAAATTTTTTGTGCGTATCTCCATGCATATATGTAAAATTTCAATTTTATAATTTAGTATATAAAACACATTTTAAAAACATGAATATATATGGCATATATTACCATTAATAAGGCTTTTTAAATTATGGTTAAATATGCATAATGAAATTTACTATTTAAACCCTTTTAAATATACAGTTCAGTAGCATGAAAGATGTTCATGTTGTTGTACAATAATCACCACAATCCATTTCCAGAACTTTTTCAACTTCCCATGTGGAAACTACCCCTGTTCAGCAATGACTTTCCATTCCACACCCCTAAACCCTGGCAACAACCATTCTAGGTTCTATGCATTTATTCATGTAAGAGGGATGATAAAGTATTTGTCCTTTTGTGTTTGGCTTATTTCATTTTCCATAAGGTCTTCAAGGTTCATCCATATTGTAGCCTGTGTCAGAATATCCTTCCTTTGTAATGCTGCAGAATAATCTGTTGTGTATATATATTACATCTTGTTTATCCATTTATCTATGTATGGACACTGGTATTGCTTATTTTTTTGACTTTTGTGAATAATGCTACTATGAATGTAGACATACAAATATCTATTTGGGTCCCTGCTTTATATTATTTTGGGTATTTTTCCAGAAGTGGAATCTCTGGACCATATGATATATCTATGTTTAATTTTTGGTAGAATCACTGCATACTGTTTTCCATCTCTGTCGCACCATTACGTTCCTGTCAACAATGCACAAGTGTTCCAATTTCTCCACATCCTTGCTAACACTTGTAATTTTCTATGTGTTTGAAAATAATAACCACCCTAATGGATGTGATATACATTGTTTTAAAATGATAACAGTGTTTTCTTCTATTATTCCTCACACTCTAGGGTAATGTTCTCTAAATTACATATATTACAGGATAAAAAAATTCTTACATTCTGAAAAAAATGAGGTAATTATTTGATAACTGTTTTGATATTTCTGTTTTCCTTGTTGGGCATGTGATTGATCTCAACCCTGCATGTCACGGATATTGGTTATTGTCCCTTTGTTGCCCCCACAGTAATTTTATTGAAACCGGGGATTGAACTCAGGGGTGTTTAACCACTGGACCACACCCCCAGCCCATTTTTATTTTTTATTTTGAGACAGAGTCTTACTAAATTGCTTAGGGCCTTGCTAAATTGCTGAGGCTGGCTTTAAACTTGTGATGCTCCTGCCTTAGCCTCCTGAGCTCCTGTTCCAGGCTTTTCCCCCTAGTAATTGTATCATTAGACTTTTATGAAAGAATGGAACAGCTTCCTCTCAGGAAACATTTTAGTGATGAGCGGAGTGTAAGTACATAAAACCTTCACTCATAATTCTTGAAACTAGTTAGTGTTAGGAATTTTAATGGCCTTTCTCAGAAGAACACTGCACAGATTTATTATTTCTTTACAGAAAGAAAAAAAAACTTTGTACCTGGTATTTCTATCTGAAGAAGTGAAAGAAATTTCAGTATAAAAATGGGTATCCAGCATAATGCATCAGTAAATACAATAAAGAAAAAACGCTTGGCAAGAATCATCTCTTTTTTAACTTGATTCCGTAATTCAGTTGCTGTTACAGTGCTTTGATGAACACTGTAAAACATTCTTCCATAGGAAAAAACTATAATTATAAATGCCACCAAGTTAATACCTGTTTAGAAAACAAAGAATAGTAATAATATATATGAACATTCTTTCAAAACAAGCAAATAAAACATGCCCTTAGGTGTTATTACTGAATATACAAAGGCCATGCTTTTTTTTTCCATACAGAATTATTAAGGTGCACAAAAACCTTGAGTTTCCTTTCTTGCAGCTCTGTGTATGAAACCCAGGATCAAGCACTCTGTTGATGAGCTGTATCTCCAGTCCATCATGAATTTTTTTTAAGTTGAAGTATTATTGAAATGATAAAGAATGATAAGATGTTTAATTTTAAAATGGCATATTAAGGTAAAATTCTGGTTATTCAATAAATATCTTGGGCCTTTAACTTTCTGTATTAGTCATTTTTTTCATAATTCAATTACATTGTACTACACTCCAGAATATTTTTATATTGCTAGTTTAGAACAGTTGTATGTATACTCTTAGGCCAAGATTGTGTGGTTACAATCCTGAATTTGAAAAGATAATAAATACCATTATGTTCATATTGTAAATATATGTGTCAAAGAGCTCAAACATTTTGCTTAGTGATATTAGGGTGAATACATGAAACTCTAGTGTTTAGTTCCTTTTACTGAATGCATCAGATTGACAGTTATATGATAAAAAAGCGATTTGGAGGAAGAAAGAATACCTATTGGGGATTCTGATAGAATTTAAATCCTCACTAAGAAAAATGAATGAGAGGATTTGAAATAAAAATTTGGAAACATTAGAAGGCACAATGAATTTCTTATTGTGAATTATCTCAAAATTTAATAAAGGGGCATATAAAATAAAGTTTCTTACCAAGAAAAATTGTCACTGAATAAATCTGGGCTCCAGTATTTTCTGTGTCTTCTGAATGGAGAGGGAAACATACTCCATTGGTGCCATAGTAGTTTTTGAAAAAATCCTTATTGCTTAGTGGAATGAGAGCCACTATGAACCCAGTCATCCAAATGAGAATCAGAACTGTAACTGTTCTACATTTTCGAGGTCCTAAACATCTAAAAGGATACACAATGCAGATGTACTTTTCCAATGTCAGAAATGTTAAGAGTAAAACGGATACTTCTGTGGACAGAATGGCCAGAGATCCGGTAAGCTGACAGTGAATACTTTCTCTCCACAGCTGAGCATGCTTATTGTATTCTCCTCGAAACTTGAGATCAAATGCTCCGATCACAAATAAATAGATTCCCATTAGGCAGTCAGCACCTAGAGGGATCAGACAGTTTCATAAATTTAGAGAAATAATAGGCATAATGAATTCATCAAGAAGCAAGAATTTTTTGTGTGTCATGTTGGAGTGGAACCCAGGGCCTCTAGCACTGAGTCACAAACCCATCCCAGTAATAATATTTTTAATAATGGAAAAAATAAACCATTTTTTTTCTGTCTTAGGAGGAGGCAATTTTCCTCTCCTAATATTTCACCAGATGGGGGTGTAGCTCAGTGGCAGAGTGCATGCTTAGCACGAGGGAGGCCCTGGGTTCATTTCCAGCCCCACCAAAACCAAAATTCATTTACTGATGAGGACCAATTCATCAACTGCCTTTGGTAACCACTCTTAGAACCATCTACTGTTAATTATCAAAGCATTTCTCCATTTTCCTTTAAAACACAAATCAATAACAGCAAGAACTTGTCTATTTTGTTCTGCATTATAGACCCATCACCTGAAAGTGTAGAATAAATGAATAAAGTCCAATTTTGTTGAATGTTCAGTCAGGGACTGGGGTAGGGACGGCATTCTTTGTTTCAGCTTTTCCATTGAAATTCTCCTTGCTCAACAAGCTGAGGATATTATCCAAAAACCCAAAGAAAGTAATTCAGGAGTTTCTGGATGGAGTAATGACTATGAATTTTGAAGTCTATCAATTTAGAAGATACAAATAATTACAAAGGGTTTCACAGTCGGTCCAATTTAGGAGGCTTAAATTACTTACTAGAGCTGTCCTAAGCAAAACTGTCCTCTCTTCCCATTTTACAACCTTCTTTGTCTACTTTTAGGTTCTCTCATTCCCTAAATCAGCTCTCAGTGTGTATACTACTTGGCATTTTTGCTTTTTAAGCAAATAGAAAGTGCTTGAAATATTTTGACTGTGCAAACATTCTGCACTAAGTCCCTAAAATCACATCATTATATAAATCACAAAGCTAGCCCTAATTCTTTAACACTGAAGTTAGACTGTAGCCTTCATTAGGAAAATTGAACTTAACTCAAACTTTTGTAAAAGAGTACAAGGTGGTAAACATTTGGACTTCTGCTTCTTACATAGTTTGTAAGGAAAAAAGCAATTAGCCATTAGACTTTGAATAAGCTTGGGGGTAGTTCATGTGACAGAACACATAAAACAATGAACATCTTGACATTTTACTTGCTTAAGGGATCCTAAATAGGTTCTATACTATGTGACCCAAACTGTAAACATCCTGAGGGCAGGTTTCTTGCTTGTTTTTCTTTGTAATCCTCATTAACAAAATATCTTGTAATCATATTTCAAAAACATTTAAAAAGTTAGTACTTATCTGAAAGCATTTTTATTTACATATTTCAAGTTATAAATGGAAAAGCTTCTAGTAGCTCAGAGACCAGAAAAAGAACTAGCTGCTAAGTCACTGTCTACACGAACTAGACATGCAAACAAAAATGTAAGCATCACTGTGGGTGTAAAAATGTGACCATAGAAGGCTACAATTTCACTTGTAGTAAAAGATTTTAAATGCTTTAACAAAATATCCCTTCAGAATCACTATATGAGAGAAAACTAGTGAATGAAAGCTTCATTAATCTATGTAAGGTGACTGAATATTTTTACTTTAAAACCTAAAGCTTTCTTATCACTAAAGTAATTCTATTTTTATTGTAAAAATGTGAAAATGACACATAAATAATAAGAAGAAAAATTAAAATTCCACAATTATATCAATGCTTTTGTTTATTTCAAAACTATAATTTCTCTTTAACCAGGATATACTCACAGCACAGAGAAATGATTGATATGGCATGCAGCTTGTTCTCAGATCTGATATAAGGTCGCATACAAATGACAAAAATATTTCCAAAGCAAGTAACCACAGATACAACCCAGACAAACACTCTCTGAATGATGCTTGCCAAAAGATTCTCAAGGGATGAGATTCCATCAGTGTTTGGTTTACAGCTTCGAACATGTGGTGCATATCCACAATATTGGAATTTCTTAAAATATCTGGTATACAAAGGCAAGACAAAATAAGATTTTAGATTTAATTCAGTGTCACCATACACTAATATTTATTTTCAGCATTTTCTCAGTAGATGGAAGATATCTTAATATGAGATTCAGAGGAACGCAAAGCACTAGAGATCCTGAAGTTTTAAATTTAATTCTCTTAAACTTGATTTCACTGTCAAAGAATATGTGAGTGAGAGTAGCAAAGAAGCATGATGAATATACAAGTGTTAAACATGTCTTAGAATATAAATGAAGTGTTAGCTTGTGAGCAAACTAATTTAGCCAAATAAATCAGCATTCATTCTATAAATGCACTGTTTGACAGCTCCATTGCTTACTCCATTGCATTGATCTTGCTTTTTAGCCCACAGGCGAAAAAATTAAGCGCTTTCTCTTTTGTGCACCTGTGTCCTTCCTTCCTTTCTTCTTTCTGTACTGTGCACTGAACTCAGGTGCACTTCTCCACTGAGCTATATATCCAGCTCTATTTATTTTTTATTTCAAGACAGAGTCTCACTAAGTTGCTTAGGGTCTAAGTTGCTGGCCTCAAACTTGGAATCCTCCTGCTTCAGCCTCCCAAGCCACTGGATCACAGGTTTGCTCCAGGCTTCCATGACTTTTCTGTTGTAGAAGTTATTATGGTATCTGTAATTAGCTGGTGACATGCTTATCTTTCACACTGGAACAAAATTAAGGGTTCAATGACTATTTGTTGAGTAAATGCTTTCATCAGTAGAGAACTCGCTTCTTGATAAAGACATCACCTGGGGCTGGGGTTGTGGCTCAGTGGTAGAGAGCTTGCCTAGCATGTGTGAGGCACTGGGTTCAATCCTGAGCACCACATATAAATAAATAAAATAAAGGTCCACTGACAACTAAAAAAAGAAAATGAAAAAAAAGGACATCACCTGGATAATTAATAAGTACTACTGTGTTGCTAACAACTCCAACACCATTTATTGAGCATTTTTTAGGCAACAGGAATGCATTCTCAAACAAACTCCACATATAGGTGTCAGTATTCCCATGAAAGGAGATGAATCTTCAACAGAGGCAAATTATTTCCTAAGAAAGTTTCTAGTAATTGTAGAAATTGGAATTCAAATTAGATCTATTTGGCTCTAAAGCCATGTGTGCTGGCAAAACATAGAAAGTATCTTTACACTTTAAATCTATTAATATGTTCAACTAATTTGCCAGCTATATACTGAACATTTGCATCCCCCTCACTCCAACAAAATTCATGTGTTGCTCTCCTAACCCCAATGCTTTTTGCATTCTAAATACACTTTCAAGAGCCATAGTAATGAAAGACAAAAACTTGATGATTACAATTTATCCCATCTCACTCAAGTTTGATTGCTGATAGTTCCATCCTGTGAACTTTTCTCTGTGCACTTTGGTGGCGATGAGAGCAGAATGTGAGGGAAGAAGGAGTGTTGACTGCCCTTTTCCTTTGCTTTATATATTTTAGGCCTAAGTTTTGTTTTTAATCAATAACATTATTGTAGATCTTTGTTTTCTAGTTTGGGAGCTTAGCCTGAAGTCACCCATCTAGTAATAGTATACTGATTTCCTTTGAGGGAATTACTTCTTCTCCCTATGAGAAGTCATATGGAAACTTCAATGAGGCATTCCTTTATCCCCAAGCAAGATCAATTAGACTCTTTCTCCTGGAAATCTGAGTTGTACTGACAATATTTAGACAGATCAGCAGTGCCTGGAGGAGACTGCTGTTTAACTCTTCTGCCTTTGGTTCCTACCCAATTCAAGCTTGCTTTTTTAGTTACTTCTTAGCTTTCATGAGCTATACTATTTTTTTCCCTAATAAACTGTTTTGGTTAATTTAGCAGACTGTTTTGTGTGCAATCAATACAGAGCACTCTCTGAAGAATCATGGAAAACAAAAACAGTACCCTGTGTAGACTTAAAGTATAAGCAAGATTACAGAGTTGGTAGGGACTGATAAGACACTTCTTACTGAAAATTAATTATCATGGTATGGAGATTATTTTAATGCTTTCGATAAGGTGGAAATCAATTAAAAATATTTTTAAAGCATATAATCAAAGGCACAACCAGACACACCATTTGAATAAAAATTTTCAAGGTTTCCATTTCAGGTATGCTTGCTCTGATCATGCTGGACATCGGGGACCCTTTTCAATGAGAAGTCCTCCTTTCCTTCTTTCTTTTACAGCAATTATTTATTTATGATTATTTTATATTGTTATATATGTATATGTATACACGCATATATATTTCTACTTCTTCTGATAATGTGTACAAATTCTTAGCTCACTAGGCAAATGTCAATATCTTTGACTATATTATCAGAGCTGAGAGCTTCTTACAAGAATGAGCAGGTTCCTCCTATACTCATGTTCTCTGATGCTTACAAAGTCTCCTATGAAATTCTTTATGACTGTGGAAAACTAAAAATCATCCACCCAATGTCAAAGTTTTTAGAGTTAATTATTGTTTATATATATGTGAGTCTGTTTAGGCTGCTGTAACAAAAATGCTATATATTGAGTGGCTTAAACAATACTTTCTCATAGTTCTGGAGGCTGGGAAGTTCAAGATCAAGGTGCTAGCAGTTTCTGTGTCTAGTGAGGTTCTGCTCCCTGGTTCATAGATGGCTGTCTTCTTGCTATGTTTCACATCATGGAAGGGGCAAGGGAGGTCTCTGGAGTGCCCTTTTTAGGAGCACAAATCTTATTCATGAAGGCTTTGCTGTAATAACCTAGGGATGGATATATATATATATATATATATATATATATATATATATGTATATATATTTTTTTTTGGCGGGGTGCAGTGCTGGGGATTGAACGCAAGGCAAACACTCTACCAACTGAGCTATATCCCCAGCCCCTGCCTTAATAACCTAATCACCTCCCAAAGGCTTACCTCTTAATACTGTCACATTGGGGTTAGGATAGCAACACATGAATTTTGTTGGAGTGAATGGGATGCAAATGTTCAGTATATAGCTGGCAAATTAACTAACATATTAATAGATTTAATGCATTGGGTACAGATATATTATCACAATACATGTGCGAACTTAAAGAGTTAAATAAAGTTGAAGAGCGAGAATATCAACTTACATGTGAGAAAGATTAAGAGGTCTAAACATCCTTTGTTGGATATTTGAAATTTCAATTCCTTCTAGGCTGCTAAAAATACCAAATTAATAGTCAATCAAAAAACATATGTTAAACATGATATAATAAAATAATTTTTTTGAAGGACAACTTAATAAATGTTTTAGTAAACACAATATAAATGAAATATTCATAATCAGCTTATCCTAGTCACCTCCCCAGCTCCTCCTTTTGATTGTGTTATGCATAAACATATATTTCTCCTATTTGAGTATTTTGGATCCTCACAAGTCATGGCACAATGCTTTTTGCATTCTAAATATTCAATAAATACTTATAGAATAAGTGAACAAGCACTACTTTCTGGAAAACATTGCCATAGACTTTAGCATCTGAAAATTTTCTAATAATTTTTGGTAACAATTTTTTTCTAAAAACATATTTCACTGAGAGAACACAAATTAAATGAACTAACGTTGATATTTTTAAGGCAATTCTTAGATGTTAACAGAATTTTGTCTTTGTGTGTGTGTGTTTGGTGCAAGTTATGATTTACATGATGTAGAATATTCCCTCCTAGAGTAAGGATGCCTTTAATAAATTCTTAAACACCCAGAACTAAAAGAGCAATATGCACAAATACCTTCATAAAGTCAAAGCAAACAATTTAAGTTCTTAGTGACTTACAGAAAAATATAAAATGAGTTATCATTACTTATTTTTTTTTCAGTACTAGGGATTGAACCCAGGGCCTAGCATATACTAGGCAAGTGTTCTACCATTGAGCTACATCCCCAGCCCCTTATTATTTAGTTTTTACTTTAGTTAACATGTAATACAAAAGTAATACCTTTCTGCTTGTTCCCATCAAACACTCATCTTTATATTTTTATAGAGATTTACTAAAATCCCCGAAATAAAGCTCATAAGAAAGTTTCTAAAACATATACGTTGTTAGTACTGAAATAATGATTTTTTCATAAAACTATCCCCAATGTTGTACTTACAGAGACTTGAGTTTGACTAGATAATCAAATTGATCTGCTTGAATTTCCTGGATCGGGTTGTAGGAAATATTCCTGTTTTTTAAAAAAGGCAACATTCTAAAAATGGCTGAGTAAAGAAAGTATATCTATTGACCTCAAATTACTAAATATTCACCAAGAAAATAAAAAGTATAGCACCACTCAGAATGAATAAAAGGCTTAAATGTAACACCTGAAACTGTAAAACTACTAGAAGAAAACACAGTAAGAAGCTCCATGACGTTGTTCTGGGCAATGGCTTTTTGGATATGATCCCCAAAACATAGGCAATAAAAACAAACATAGACAAATGAGACCAATTTAAACCAAAAAGCTTCTGCACAATCAAGGTAAAAACTCATCAGAGTGAAGAGACAATCACTAGAATAGGAGACGATATTTGCAAATATGGGGAGAGGTTAATATTCAAAATGTATAAGGTACTCAAACAACTCAACAGCAAGAAAACAAATAATTGAATTAAAAACAGACAAAGGGCCTGAACAGACACACAATTGGCCAACAGATACATAAAAACACTTAACATCACTAATCATCCGAGAAATGCAAATTAAAACCACAGTGAGATCTATAACCTCACATTATAGCTCATTGTGTCTTTAAAAAATGGTAAAATTAGGGCTGATGAGGATATGGAGAAAAGGGAATCTTTTTACACTGTTGGTGGGAATGTAAATTAGTATGATCATACGGTAATTAGTATGGAGATGCCTCAAAAAATTAAAAATAGAACTATCATATGATCCTAGCTATATATCCTAAGGAAATGAAGTACCTATGTTGAAGAGGCACTCCCACGTTAATTACAGCATTATTGACAATAGCCAAGGTACAGAATCAACCTACATGTCCATCAACAGATGATGGATGTTTGGTATGCTCTAGCCAATTCCATAAACCAAAGGCTGAATGTTCTCTCGCATAAGTGGATGCTGATTCATAATGGTGGGGGTATGGAAAGAATGGAGGAAATTTGATTGGGCGAAGGGGAGGGACAGGGCATGGGGGCAGGAAAGATGGTGAAAATGAGATGGACACCATTACTGTAGGTACATGTTTGACTGCACATATGGTGTGACTCTACATGGTGTACAACCAGAGAAACGAAAAGTTGTGCTCCATTTGAGTACAATGAATTGAAATGCATTCTGCTGTCAGATATACCTAATTAGAATAAATTTTTTAAAAAAGAAAATAGTATGGTGTACATACACAATTAAATCCCTTAAGAAAGAAGGAAATCCTAGCATTTGGAACAATGTGGATGAACCTGGAGAACATGACTCTGAGTGAAAAAAGTCAGGTCCATGATCTCACTCATCTAAAAAAGTTGAACTCACAGAAGTAGAAAGTAGAATATTGGTTTTCCCAGGGGCTGAAAGCAGGAGCAGGCAGCGGGAGGGAGGGATTGGGAAGGCATTTGCCAAAGGGTACAGAGTTTCAGTTAGAAAGAACAAGCGCAAAAGATCTGTTGCACAACATGGTGATGATAGTAATGATGTATTGTGTTCTAAAAATTGCTGAATGTTTTTGAATGTTATCATTAAAAATGCTAAAGATTTTGAATGTTATCTCCACACACACTCACAAAGTGATAAGTACCCAAGGTAATGCATATGTTAATGAACTCAATTTAGCTGTTCCACAATGTACACATATTTCAAAACATCATGTAGTACATGATAAATATGCACAATTTTTATATATCAGTTAAAAATGTGTAGGAAGTACACCTGCCTCATATAGTTGATTGTACATTTAAGTGAATGGATGGAGATAAACACTTAGAACAATGTCTGGCTGATAATAAGTACTTCATGGCAAGAGCTAATATAACTTGGGAAGAGGTGGAGCTGTCAAGAGGGCCTGGCCAGAGAAGTGATGGGCCACCCAGAGAGAGCCATACCTACTTCATATTTTGCCTAGGATTCGATGTGGTTTATATAAAACAAAAAGTATTTCATTTAATCAAAATTTGAATTAAAAGAATCACATTGTGTATCTTTTACAATAAATTTTATGTCAAAGAGTGACATACTGTATTTGCAGTTTGTGAAACATAAAATGAAAACTAGGCTTTTCATTTCATGTAGCTACTATTAGGCTATATCTAGGGACAAAGAGAGATAAGAGTGAAAGTATAGCTGAGTCCATAGGGAGGACATATCAGAATCTGTTTTCCCCTCTGGCTGCACTCCCACTCACTATCAAGATTCTTTGTAAAATACTTTGAAACAGAAAGCATTGATTAAGGGAGTTTCTCAGAGAAGTTTTAAGTTTAAGAAATTTACTCAGTGCTATAGGGACACAGCTACAACAATGTTCATAGCAGCACAATTCACAATAGCTAGACTGTGGAACCAACCTAGATGCCCTTCAATAGATGAATGGATAAAAAGAATGTGGCATTTATACACAATGGAGTATTACTCTGCACTAAAAAATGACAAAATCATGGAATATGCAGGGAAATGGATGGCACTAGAGCGGATTATGCTAAGTGAAGCTAGCCAATCCCTAAAAAGTAAATGTCAAATGTCTTCTTTGATATAAGGAGAACAACTAAGAACAGAATAGAGAGGAAGAGCATGAGAAGATCACCACTAAATAGGGATGAGAGGGGGGAGGGAAAGAGAGAGAGAAGGGAAATTGCATGGTAAAGGAAGGAGACCCTTATTGTTACACAAAATTACATATAAGAGGAAGTGAGGGGAAAGGGAAAAAAAACAAGAGAGAGAAATGAATTAGAGTAGATGGGGTAGGGAGAGAAGACGGGAAGGGAGGGGATGGGAGGAGAGGGGAGGGGAGGGGAGGGGGGATAGTAGAGGTTAGGAAAGGCAGCAGAATACAACATACACTAGTATGGCAGTAGGTAAAAAAGTGGATGTGTGACCGATGTGAATCTGCATTATGTATATAGGGTAAAAATGGGAGTTCATAATCCACTTGAATCAAATGTATGAAATATGATATGTCAAGAACTTTGTAATGTTTTGAACAACTAATTAAAAAAAGAAATACTATTAATGTTATAGATTGCAAAGTAACATCTATAATATTGATTTTGATTTTGACCAAATTCTAGAATTTGAGTTTTTAATTGGGGAGCAGTTTAATCCCTTTATATTTCTTATAGTAACTGATGAAGAGTATTCTTATTTTTGTGATTTGGTTTTTTTTGTTGTATGCTGTTTTCTTGTCATTTGTATCATGCTTTATCTCTTATTTTGATTTTATATCCTATAGTGTTTAAAGATAGAAATCTTATTTTTAATTTGATTTTATAAATAATCAGTCTGATTTTTAAAAATAAATAAATTGCATTTGGCAATGAGGAACAATTAATAACTTTCAAATTCTTATAGACATAAGAATTGTCGCCTACATTTTTTTATTCATTACAGTTCTGTATTTCCTACAGTTCATGATTTTCTCCTGAATAATATAGTGAGCCGAAGTTCATCCAGCAGACTCCCATGTACCTGGAATGGCTGGTGTCCAATCTCAGATCTCATTACTTTTAAAACTAGTAATATCACTGAGTATGGAACTATATTATTACTATATTATCATAGATTTATAATTAAAACTATCCCTATTAAGCATCAGTTTTAGCTTTTATAATGTAGACCTGCAATCATGGTATCAAGAAAATCCCACACACACATCATATGCTTTAGGTTGCTGTCATTTCATATGTCTTTCAGTCCTTTCATGCAAAACTAGACTGGAAACATTGGATAACACTTCTAAATTACTTGTTTGTTTTAGGTCAGTTTAATAGTAGTTCACTATCTTTTAAGACGAGAGAGAATACCTTATTGTTGCCTTTTGACATAAGGAACAACTTGACTTGGCAAGGAATCCTTTTTGTGTTTAAGGAAAGAAATATTTGAGAAGACAAGTGTTTAAGAAAAAAGTAAGCCTGATTATAGTTCACACTATGAAACTGATTTACTTTGCTGTTATGCATTTCTCCTTGCTCCTTAAAATGAAAAGCCTTGACGGAACCTGACTAGTAGTCTTTTCCATTGCATTTATTCACTATTCAATAAGTCTGTTTGTGTTATAGAGTCACACCCTCCTTTTGTTCAAGGACAACTTGTACATCACCTTCAATACTTGCCTCTATTTGTATAATATGAGCTTATTTCTTTAGAATAAATCAAAATTTGGCTTAATCTCTAAAAAAAAAAGAAATTTACTCAAATGTCATGTATAACAAAAGGAAGTGGACTCAGCAAACTAGGAATAAACAGAAACTACCTCACATAATAAAGGCCATAGGTAAACTCCATAAATAATATACTTGATGGTGGGCTGGAGTTGTGGCTTAGCGGTAGAGTGCTTGCCTAGTATGTGGGAGGCCCTGGGTTCAACCACATGAAAATAAATAAATAAAAATGAAGGTATCGTGTCCAACTACAACTAAAAAATAAATATTTAAAAAAAATATGGGCTGGTGTTGGGGCTTAGTGGCAGAGTGCTTGCTTGCACATGTGAGGCACTGGGTTGATCCTCAGCACCACATAAAAATAAACAACAACAAAAAAAAGATATTGCATACATCTATAACTAAAAAATATTTTATATTTATACCAAAAGGACTTAAAAACAGCATACTACAGGGACAGAGCCATATCAATTTTTATAGCAGCACAATTCACAATAGCTTAACTGTGGAACCAACCTAGATGCCCTTCAGTAGATGAATGGATAAAGAAAAAGGTAGCATATATACACAATGGAATTTTACTCAGCAATAAAAGAGAACAAAATCGTGGCATCTTCAGGTAAATGGATGGAGTTAGAGAAGATAATGCTAAGTGAAGTTAACCAATACCCCAAAAAACAAATGCCGAATATTTTCTTTGATATAAGGAGTCTGATTCATAGTGAGATAGGGAGGGAAGCATGGGAGAAATAGATGAACTCTAGATAGGGCAGAGGGGTTGGAGGGGAAGGGAGGGGGCATGGGGTTATTAATGATGGTGGAATGTCATGGACATTATTATCCAAAGTACAGGTATGAAGACACAAATTAGTGTGAATATATTGGGTATACAACCAGAGATATGAAAGATTGTGCTCTATAGGTGTAATAAAAATTGTAATGCATTCCACTGTCATATATAAATAATAATATTTTAATAAATAATATTTATATATTATATATATATTATTTTTTTAAGTTATAGATGGATGCAATATCTTTATTTTGTTGGTAAAATACCAGAAGCTTTTCCTTTAAGAACAGCTTATTTCTTTTCATCACTTCTAACTCACATCGTATTCAAAGTCCTAGCCAGAGCAATTAGAGAAAAAAAAGAAAAAAAAAGGATCCAAATTGGAAAAGAAGATAGATTATTTCTGTTCACAGATGATGTGATCTTTTATTTATTTATTTATTTATTTATTTATTTATTTATTTATTTATTTATTTTTATGTGGTGCTGAGGATAGAACCCAGGGTCTCATCGGTACTAGGCGAGCGCTCTACCGCTGAGCCACAACCTCAGCCCAGATGCTGTGATCTTAAATGTAGAAAACTCTAAATACTTAACAAAAACAACAAAAATGGTAACACTACTAAATCCAGCAAAGTTGTAGGACACAAAATCAACACATAAGAATCAGTTGTGTTTCTCTACCCAGCAAACAATCCCCAAAAGGAATTTAGGAAAATAACCTCATTTACATTAATATCAAATGAGTAAAGTACTTACTTAAGAAGGTGAAAGATATGTTGTATACTGAAAACCACAAAACATTGCTGAAAGAAATTAATGACATTTTTTATGACTGTTTCCTCCAAAACTTAGGTTGAAGTTTAATTGCCTTTGCAACAGTGTTGAGAGATGGGGCCTTTAAGAGGTGATAAGTTCATGAGAGCTCTGCCTCAAGCATGGATTCATTCCATTATTGCAGAAGCAGGCTTCTGATTGCAGGATAAATTTACCTTCAGCTGCTCCCCCATCCACTCTTTTCCCATGTGGTACATTCTGCTATGTTATGTTGCTGCAAGAAGGTCTTCACTAGATGTAGCCCTTCAGTTTTGTATTTCCCAGTCTCTAGAACTGTGAGCCAAAGAAGCTTCTATGGTTTATAAATTACACAGTCCGTGGAATTTTGTTATAAGCAGCAAAAAATGGATTAAGTCAACATCAATGAAAGGAAAAACATCCTATGTTCTTATGGAAATTCAAGGGAGCCCAAATGACCAAAAATCTTGAAAAAAAAGAATAATAAAGCTAGATATCTCATGCTAACTGATATCAAAACAGTATAAAGTGATAGTAATTAAACACTATGGTACTGGCATAAAGACAGACATGCAGAGCAATGGAATAGGATGCAGAGCCCACGAATAAACCCACACATAAATAGTTAAATGATTTTTGACAAGAGCGCCCAGGGCTATTCAATAGGGAAAGGAGAGTCTTTTCAACAAATTGTGTTGGGAAAACTGAATATTCACAACCAAAAGAAAGCAGTTAGACTTTCATCTTATACCATATACATAATTAACTCAAGATTGGTCAAAGGCCTCAACATCAAACCATAAATCTCCTAGAAGGAAATAGGGGGGAAAGTTTCATGATTTTGGATTTGGCAATAATTTCTTTATTATGGCAGCAAAAGCATAGGAACAAAAAAAATTGTAAGAACTGGATTATATCAAAATGAAAATCTTATGCATCAAGGGACAGTATAACAGAATTAAAATACAAATAAAGGGCTTGCAAATCTTATATCTGAAATGGAGTTAATATCCAAAATGTATGCAAAGAGCTCCAAAAAATCAGTAACAACAAAATAATTCAATTAAAAGATGGGCAAAGGACTTGAGTACATCTTTCTCCAAAAAAAAAAAAAAACCATACAAGTGATCAATAAACACATGAAAAGAAACTCAGCATCACTAATCATTAGAGAAATGCAGATGAAAACCATAAGGAGGTTCAATTTCATATCCATTAGGATGTCTATTATCAAAAAACCAAAATTATTACGTGTTTGGAGGACATAAAGAAATTGGAACCCTTGTGCACTGATAATGGAAATGTCAAATGGCTCAAATCCAGTGGAAAATAGAATCAAAGGTAGAATAAAAATGGAATTGCCATATGATCTAGCAATTCTACTTCTGGGGGTATACAGGTGGTCTCTGACTTAACATGGTGTGACTTGCGATTTTTCACTGTATATAGCATAAAAGCAATTCACCTTTGAATTTTGATTTTGGTCTCTTCTTGGGTCAGCAGTATGTGGTATGATAATTGTAGTGAGCTGCAGCACTCATGCATTCACAGGGTAAAAAAAAGGATAGTCTACAGTGTATAATGTTGGTAAATGATGCTGTGTAGTAGTTTATGTGTATTAAGTGCATTTTTTAACTTATGATATTTTCAATTTATGATGGGTTTATTGGGATGGCATATAACCTTATTGTAACTGAGAAACAAAGAATTAAAAGTAGAAACTCAAACAGGTATTTGTACACCCATGTTCATAACATTATTATGCACATAGCCAAAAGGTAGATGCAATCCTTTTCCATTAATTGATGAATGAATAAACACAATGTGTGGTATATAGGTACAATGGAATATTATTCAGCCTTAAAGAGGAAGGAGATTCTGACACATGCTACAAGATGAATAAAATTTGGAGACATCATGATAATTGAAACAAGCCAGCTACAAAATGACAATTACTGAGTGATTTCAACTGGATGAGGTACTTAGGCTAGTCAAATTCATGGAGATGGAAAGTAGAATGGTAGTTTCCCAGGGCTGTCGGGGAAGGGTGAATGGGGATTTAGTATTTCATGGTTACGGAGTTTCAGTTTTGCAAGTTGAAAAAAAAATTATGGAGGAGGTTGGTGGTGATGATTACAGACCAATGTGAATGTAGTTGATGCCATTCAACTGTACACCTACCAATGGCTAATTTTACCTTATGCTTATTTTATCACAATTAAAAACATAATAAAATAAAGCAATGAGGTGGGGAAATTAATAGAAGTCTTACAATTGTGACAGCTCCTTCAGATCCTTAAATATACGTGGTGGAAGATTTTCAATCTTATTACAACCTAAATCCCTAGGGAAACAATTGCAAACGTTATTTTCTGAAGATTTTATTTGTTGTTCTGATGTATGTTATGAAATCATCATATAACTTCTCAACAATGTTGTTGGTGAGTTGTGTTAATTAACAAAAGTTTAAGAGTGTATTTTTGGTGCTGGGGATTGAACCTAGGGGCCTTTTGCATGCTGAGCCTATGACTTACCACTGAGCTAAATCCCCAACCCTGTGAAGCCAAAGTGATTTTAAAAAATGGATAAAATGAGAAAATATTTAACAAATATTTTATCCCATTTCAGCACTTCATCAGAAACAAATACTTACGATTATTTAATCTGGTTTTAATAGTTTCAATGTTCTGAGTTTTCACTGTACAATAGTGTAAAAGCAATTTACCTTTGAGTTTTGAGTTTGGTCTCTTCCTGGGTCAGCAATATGTGGTATGGTACAGCAGTGGGCTGCAGCACCAATCGGCCATGCAGTCACAAGGGTATGTATGTATCACAATCTTTATTCCTCCCCTTCCCTTCTTTTTGTGTTAGAGTAAGAATATGGTTTGGAGTCTTATTTTTTTTTTCTTCTGCTTGAGTTTATTGTGATTATCAAATGGAAGTCTATTATTTCAAAAGCAAGTTTCTTTCCCGGTGAAATGCATGGGATCTCACATTCTCCTGGATAGGATTCTTTGTGATCTCATGTATGTCTAGGAGGTCTCCCTAATAGGGTATGACCCTGAAGCTTAGTTGTAAGGTTTTAACTGCAGAACCTCTCATGGAAGCTTTGACAGTGGCAGATTCTATGAGAAAGGACTCAGATTCTTGGAAACAAGAGACAGTTTCAGCAAGCTTGAGCTCTCTAAGGTGATGGGGAGACGGAAAAGGAAGCCTACCCATTTCCCCTCTCCACCTCCAAATTACTTACCAGTTGGTTTATAAATCAAAATTCAGGTTACTCAACTTTGGGGGACAGGATGATTTTAGGTAGAGTTCTAAACACTAAAAGTAAGTGGATAATATAATCTGACAAATGCTATCAATGCCTTTGCCGTGAATGCCTATTTTCATACTGCAAACTAAACCTGGAGACTATTTTTGTCGTTTACATATTTATGGGCAAATTGTCTATGCAGATGAGTTGTTCTGCTTTGATGATCAAATGAATCTTTCTAAAATTTCATTCCTTTCATAAAATCTCACAGTAGCTTCTTGTTGCCTAGATGATAAATTCAAAACTGCTTGGTGTGACATGAGATGTGTATCAATATCTGTCATTCTGACGTCAGTCTTTCCAGTCTCCTTTCCTATCACTTGCTATTCACTGTAACTTACACCATGGTCTGAAAGCACTTCAGTGTTCTGACCTCTGCACTTTGGCCTGGGTGCTTTTCTTTTGCCTATCCTGGCCTTTCCTCCTTGCCCTTTTGGTGATCTCAAATCATCCTTCAAGATTCCATTCAAATGACATTCCCTTTTAACCTCCAGTGCCCAGGAGGTTAGGTCTTCTGTCCCTATGCATTCTCCTACATATTCTATCCCAGCACACATGACACATATGGTACATGGAACATCAGGTGAACATTGCTTCCCTTCTGAAAGATGTGAGCCCCTTGAGGATACGAACTATACCCATTCAGTGTGGGCTATCCAGTGCCTCACTCAATTTTGGACTAGCTGTTTTTTCCATCCTGGAAAGAAGACTCTTAATAGGCTGAGTCTGCTTCATATTTAGGTAAGAGTTGATATGATTAAGTTCCTTGAACAGGAAGCCAAGTGAAATATTGATCATCTTAGAAAGGCGACGTGCAAAATTTAAAGTAGTCCTCTAGGTATTAAAACTCAAAAAATACGTTTAACAATTTCTGGTGGAAGTGTGGGTTTTGGCTATCAGAGCAAATTCTAATATATAGTTTTTATAGCGGGAATTATGTAATGAGATAGTATTGGCCTCAATCCTAAGTGACATGTAAAAGTTTAATTTTCTTAGCTTTAGTTTAGGACAGCTGGGATAAACTTAATTGGACTCAAGGTTCATTTCTGGAAATGAAAGGTTCATTTCGGGAAACATCTACTGTAGTTGTTGACTTTATTTATTTATTATTATTTTTTTTTGGGGTGCTGGAGATTGAACTCAGGTCTCACCCATGCTAGGCTAGTGCTTTGCTACTGAGCTACGCTCCCAGCCCATTAGCAGTTAACTGTAAACCATAAATAAAAGTAAGCACATGGCAAAGATTTCCTGTCACAGGAATAAGTTAAAGTCCTCTGTGACAAGTGAATCCTGTGTTGTCAATATATTTACCTTCATTAGCTCTATTGATGTGATAAGGGTCTGGAGGAACACACAGTAGAGCCCAACCCTCCTATGAAGGGGAAGTTGAGATCTAGACTCATCCATTAAAAGCTATCACTTCTTAGAAACCTTGCCATTTTTCTCCTTATAAATCTGAATTTTCAAGCAAGTGTCTACTATGGGATGGGGCAGGCCACAGGTAGGACTAATTATTGGCCTGTTACCCTCTTTGCAGCTTTGGTTATTCTTTCTTTTACCTCTGAACCTAGATTAGCACTGGTTACGGACTAAGCTATTTGTGTTCCATATTCTTGGTCTTTAGGGATATATAAAATCTGCACCTGGTTGCCACCATGAAGACTAGGTTGTGTAGTAATTGTCCTCTAGTGCTTTCAAGTTGGATAAAACAGGAGAAATATGGATCCCTTGACTAGCTTGTATTTTAACAGTTAAATAATATCTTTGGATCATCTAGATGGATTTTCCCTGTTACTGAAAATAATTTCCTATGTGCTGATGATAAGGTTCAGTTGCCATATGCCAGAAGTCCTCACAACAGGCCTTGGTTCTAATTATCTATTGAGATTTTCTTGCATGTTTGTGAATGATTGGGTATTGCCTATTAAAAAGTGTTTCAAGCTAATAATTACAGAAAAATGTTGGATTTTTTCTTTCCTTCTTCCCCCCTCCTTCCTTTCTTTCATTCATACTGGGTGTTAAACCCAGGAGTGCTTGACTACTGAGCCATATCCCCATTTCTTTTTATGTTTTTATTTCGAGACAGTGTCTTGCTAAGTTGCAGAGGGTCTCGTTAAGTTGCTGAGGCTGGCTTCGAACTTGTGATCTTCCTGCCTCCAGCGTCACTGGGTTGACAGTGTCCTACTAAAAATGTTTAGTTTTCAATGGTTTGTCTGAAAGTGTTTTGAAGCAGAATGCAAGATTGTTTTCTGATGAATGCTCCTGTTCAGGAATAGGTATTCTCTCTACCTGTTTCAGTGCTTAGCTTAGGTATCCAGGTGTCATTTCATAACATTCTAGTTATGTTCATTATGTTTCATGGAAAAACTTTAATAAACCAGTATTTTGCCCAGATAATTGTCAAAATGCACAGATCTGTCCATACTTTGGATTTTTCCCCAGAAAATTGATATTAAAAAATAAACATTTTTCTGAAGGTGTGCACTTCATTAATTGTTCCATATTTATTTTATCTTGACAATCAACTATTCTGTGGTTGGGCCATAAGGCTTTGCTTCACCTTTAGTCATTGGTATTCAAGCAGAAACATTATAAAAATACTTTTAAAATTATCTCTTTCTTCTGTTATTATAGATAGGGATGTTATTCATGGCAGTATCTAGTTTCCTTATGAATCCAAGGTTATCCTTTAGTTTCAGAATCAGCAAATTGAGGACTTTTAGTCTTTTTTTTTTTGTACTGGAGATTGAATCAAGGGGTGCTTTACCACTGGATCACTTCCCAGCCTCCTTTTTTTGAAGCTCTCACCTAAGTTGCTTAGGGCATCACTGAGTTGCTGAGGCTGGTCTCAAATTTGTGATTCTCCTCTCTCAGCTTCCTTAGCCACAGTAATAACAGTATGTACCACCATGCCCAGCTGGTGTCTTTTAATCTTATGATCCCTGAATACAAACCCTCTAGGAAACTTAAATACAAAATTGTGTCCCCTTTGAAACATTGGAACACGGTGGTATAGAATATATTTATTTATTCATTTTTCCCTGGCCTTATACTTTCTCTACAGCTGTGTTTCCTTTATCCCACTTTTCTCAAATATTTATTTCATGTTTATTTTTGCAAGCCATCTGAATTCCTTTGTGTCCCAAGGTACATATAATTAATGTTCAGAGAGAATGTTAATATGTTTAAAATATTTTCATGTATAACAAATATGAAATAAAATAATGGTAAAAAATTCTTAACAATTCTTTGAGTCAAACTTACAATTCATCTAGTTTCTGGAGATGTGCAAAACTATTTTCACTTAAGTGATTAATTTTGTTTTTCCTCATTACCCTGAAATAAAAAAAGAAAAATACATTTTTACATCCTGAGGTACTTATTGATTAAATTACTAAAGACATTATCAGTATGCAAAGATAACAGTAATGAATATACAGTGCATGTTTCACATGAGATATTTTGAATAGTATGATTAATGATCTAATTCAATTTTGATATAAAGTTCCCAAATTATCCCTCCATCTCTCCCTACTTCTCTTTTCATTCATCCTTTCTGTGCTGGGGATTGAACAGAGTGCCTGTTGCATGTTGGGCATGTGCTCTACCAGTGGGCTACATCCCCAGGCCTGGCATCCCAAATCTTTTAATGAGGATAATAAAATATACTTCTAATTTTTTTTAAGAGAAAGTGAGAGAGGAGAGAGAGAGAGAGAGAGAGAGAGAGAGAGAGAGAGAGAGAATTTTTAATATTTATTTTTTAGTTCTCGGTGAACACAACATCTTTGTTGGTATGTGGTGCTGAGGATCGAACCCCGGGCCGCACGCATGCCAGGCGAGCCCGCTACCGCTTGAGCCACATCCCCAGCCCCTAATTTTTTTTAAAAAATATTTTTCTTACTTGTAGATGGACACAATACCTTTTATTTAACTTTTTTTTTTTTTAACGTGGTGCTAAAGATGGAACCCAGTACCTTCCACATGCGAGGCGAGCGCTCTACCACTGAGCTACAACCCCAGTCCTATACTTGTAATTTTTAATTAGAAGTATAATTATAAACAGAAAAGTGTGTCTAACATAATACTCCAAGCATGCTTACTCATTTGGAAGTTGATGGGATTTAGGGTGGAGCTGAGTAAGGAAGGGAAAGTGATCTAAGTTAGATGATATCAGAAGAGTCTCAAGTTTGGCATGCTGAATGCTGAATCAGACTGTAACTCTTGATGGTTTCTTTTCCTTCCTTCCTTCCTCCCTCCCTCCCTCCCTCCCTCTCTCCCTTCCTCCCTTCCTTTCTTCCTTTCTTCCTTCCTTGCTTCCTTCTTTCTTTCTTTTTTTTTTTGGTGCTGAAGATGGAAGCCAGGGTATTGTGCAGGCTAAGCACACTCTTTACCACTGAGCCACACCCCTAGCCTCCTGACAATTCATTTTGCACTGATCTCATGTGTTACCAGCTAGCATAAAGGACTACTCATGGGAAATCTTTAAGGGGTTTCAATTCTTTAAACACTGTGTGACATGCCTTAAATTTGACCTTGTCTCATCTATAAATATTTAACTCCTCCTGGTACTCCAAACCATTACCACAGTCTCCTAATGACCCTGGGCCAAAAAAGCACAAACACTTGCCAAGAAGAAACCCACAGATTATTTCTTCATACAGAAGTTTCACTAAAATGAAATGCAAACAGAACAGAAAAGATGTTATTAGCATTTCAGATATCTATTTGTTCTGTGTTCTTTAGGTGCTCATTGGTTTCCTTTTGGGTAATTAGTATGAATGTCTTGCATAGCTGAATATGAAGCATCCTAAATCTGAAGATTAACTCAGTGGAAGAATTAAAAAATTTCAGTGACTTTGAACCCATATGGATGGAAGGGTGTATAATTGGATAAAACACATTGTTACATTAGTGGTAGCTATGGTATAGCTTACATACAGGGTCCTCTAGGATGATGATTTTAAGAGTTTTCCCATGGTAACCTCTAGTGAAATATGTTTACTCCTAGTAAAAATGCATTTTATATTGGGACATAAAATATGTATACACCCATAGCCTAAGTCTCATTTCTGCGTTGTACTATGATATAATCAATTAAATTCTATTTTATTTATAAATGCTGATCAGGACATTCTAAATTGATTGAGCTATACTGATTTCATTGCCTACTCATGAGTTGCAACCAAGAGTTTGAAAAATATTTAGGCAAAGTAAGCTGTGAATAAAGGAATTGGATTTTATTTTTGTGTATGTATATATGTGCACCACTGGGTACCAAACCCAGGGCCTCATGCATGCTAGGCAAATGCCCTACCACTGAGTCACACCCCCAGCCTGGAAGTTGGATATTTATATTGAAGGAAGTCCCCCTGTCCTTTACTTTCACAGGAAGGAAAGGTCATGTGGACTTAAAATAGGCAAGAGGAGGAAGAAGAAATTATACTCAGCAATATTCAAAGCTTTATCCTGGGCCTGGGGTTGTGGCTCAGTGGCAGAGCACTTTCCTAGCATGCATGAGGCATTGAGTTCTATTCTCAGCACCACATATAAATAAATAAAAAATAAAAGTACATCAACAACTAAAAAATATTAGAAAAAAAGCTTTATCCTTATGTTCATAATGACATCCTCAGGGGTTTCAGATAATACAGTGTCATTGTGATGCTTCATGTATGGTTAAATCTGTGGTTACCCTTGATTTGAACTTGGAGTCCTTCAGTTTCAACAAATGTGAATTCCAGGGTGGATGTTTGCCATAATCACAATGCATGTGTTTGGGCTCAAAAAAAATGATACCCCGAAGTATGGCACTTTGGTGTGCTGTGTACTTGAACTGAAGGACATTAGAAGGATCTCGGAAGCAAGATCTTAACTGCCATTCTTCTGCCCTTCTGTTGCTCCCATTTTTCCCCCAAAGCAGGCCATAGAATTTAGAGCCCGTCTCCCCCAATTCAGCCATAAAACCTAGAAATACTACTCTGGTCTTCTGCCACCTTTCTGCGTAGGAGCTGGCCTTAAGGACATTCTCTGACCTGCCTTGTCTGATGGAAGGTCATAAGATCCTCGTTCCAGGAAGGGTACTGCCCCACACCTGACAGGAAGGAATGGCATACACAGAAGCAAAGAAGAGTCTGGACAGGCCTGGCTGGGTTTCCTCTCTCAGTCTCTTACTAGTAGGTCACACCCTTTCATCCAATCACATTTCTATACTGCCGTCTGGTTTTCACTGAACCTAAGCATTAAAAAGGTCAGTTTCCCCATGGATCTTTGGGTCTTCCTAAGGCTCCTGGGCCATGCTAAGTTTTGATTAAATAAGGTCTGTTCTACTTTTCTCCTGTTAACTTGTATTTTGTTATAGGAGCATTGGTAGAGGCTGTTGTGGTGGACAGAAATCATACATTTCTCACCCTACACATGTTGAGGCTGGCTTTTGTCCATTTAAGGGCTTCATTTGGTTTGTAAGGAGACATAATACCACTTCAAAAGCACAAAAATATTACTTACAAAACAGTTAAATTACTGCAGGAACTAAACGTCAAATTTCTTAAATTATGGATATGGTTGCCTTCAAAGTCCCTGGAATATAAAACATAAAACATGATCAAGCTAAATTTTAATTGCAGATAGAAATAAATTGATTAAGAATTATTTGTGTTCTAATAAAATATATTGTTCTTTTACATTCTGTTTATTTCATGTAGACCTTCACTTGTAGCCACTTACATAATACCATAAATTATAATATGCATGTATGTAGGCATATATTAGCACTCTTACTGTTTTTTCTTTATTAATAATAAAAATGTTTTGAGTCACTCCTGTATCTTATGTTTTTGGAGACATGTTATTCTGAGAAATTAAAGAGAATGAGAAATCAAAGTGAAAACCTTTGTTATGATAAATACCTAATTTATTAACAGATATTTAATAGTGAACACATTAAACAATTATTCAGAATTACCAAGTGGCATTTCCCTAAGTGATATGATTTCATTTTGCTATAGGCTGCGTGAGATTCTATTATTGCTGCAAAGCTGCTACTGCCAAGATAATATTAAGCACCTGCCTTGTTAGTCTAAATACTCCTCAGAAAAAAATCTTCAGTAGCTTTTTTGCCCCTGGGATTATACTCTTTTTCTTTTTTTTCTTTCTTTTTTAATATTGTCACAAAGAGCACACTTTACCACCACAAGCAATCCTATCTGAGCAACAAAATCTTATCAAAAAGTTTATTTATTTGTTACGGTGATAATGATCAAACTTAGGACCTCTTGCATTCCAGGAAAGTGCTCTACCATTGAACTATATTCCCTACCCTTTCATTTACAAGCAGATATATGTTAGAAGTTTGTAGAGACGACAGCTGAGGTTTAAGGAGACACTACATTTCCAAGTTAAATCCTGGCCCTTAAGTCTACTTCGTGTGTCCCAACACAATTTACTGGTTACTAAGCTATTCACAAATTATTGTGATTGAAATACAGGGGTGGAGGTGTGATATAATTCCTAAAATTTCTAAGGAAAACATGGGGAGCATTAATAGATATGCCTGTAGTCTGTCAGTGAGTCTGTGGTGGGAATGCTCAGTTTTATTTTGGGCACTGCATTAAAAATAGACACTGACAAAGCAAAATATATCAGGAAGATTTGTAAAACTGGGATTAAGTGATCTTGAAACCATACCAACTGACGAAAAGGGAGTATGTATTACAGCAAAGAATAAGTTAAGAGATATATTTGAAGTCAGGCTATGAAAGAGATTAGAGTTTTTCTCTGTTTCATCAGAACACAAAATTAAATTTACTGGTTGAAGATACAAGTCATTTCAAACAGAAGCTCAACCTCTGTAGCAAGTTATGGCATTCAGAGAATGCTTCTCATTGGCATCTAGCAAAGGCAATATATCATATCTTGATAATTTTGTAGATAAGATTTCTGTACTGCAAGGAATATTGTATTAGAATCAGAAATCTTTATTCTAGATAACACCTATAAAGAAAAAGTTTTGTTATTTCATTAAAGTGGAAGGTAAGTGCTTATGGTATTACTTTCTTGGTCTTGGGTTTGGCCCAGGCTTTTGGCTTCTCAATGTCTATGGTCAATGACAAAGGCTATGGTTTCCTTTTATTTTATTGTTGTTACCATGAAACTCCCACCAGGTGGCGATGTTCTTTCAAACTTCACAAAGTATAGAGTTGAGCTACATAGGTAACTGCTTTTTTTGCAAGGGGGGGATAGATATTTTTTTAAATTACTTTAAGAATTTTGTTCTAATTAGTTAAATATTTTTATTGTATATTCTTAGTTGTATATGGACACAATACCTTCATTTTATTTATTTATTTTTATATAGTGCTGAGGATCCAACTCACTGAATTACAACCCTAGCCTATGTAACTTTTTTAAGCTTTAAGCAAAAATATTTATTAGTACTAATTTACTACTTTGTAAAATTCAATAAGAGGTGCACACTGAAGCACTAATTAGGAAGTTTTTAAAAAAATATTTTTCAGTTGTCAATGGACCTTTTATTTATATGCAATGCTGCGAATCAAACCCAGTGCCTCACATCTGCTAGGCAGGCGCTCTACCACTGAGACACCACCCCAGCCCCCAAATAGGCAGATTTGATTACATTTTTGTTTAATTTGATTTTGAGTTTATTTTAACCTTGAGTTATAAATTTGCTTTGGCTTTGTTCCTAAAATAAGGGAATCTGGTTTGTGAATATATATTAACCAAGGCAACAACAGCAACAACCAAAGAACAAAACAAAACAAAAATCTGCTTCTTGCTTCAAGGTCTAAGGGACAAGAGGTAATTTTCCCACAGAATGTCTAGACCACCTTTCCTAATTAGCAAGTCTCTGAATGTGACAATTTTATTTTTCCCTTTTTACATTGTAGAGCTGTATCAAAATGAAAAATTCACTATTTCTTTTTCTTTAAAAAAATTTTTTTTAGTTGTTGATGGACACAATACCATTTTTTAAAATTCATTTTTTTTTTTGTGGTGCCGAGAATTGAACCCAGTGCCTCACACATGCTAGGCAAGCTCTCTACCACTAAGCTACAACTGCCTACCCCCTTTACCACTTCCTTCTTCCTCTCTGTCTCTCCCTGGCATGTGATGTAAATACTTTTGCTCTGCGTATACTCTCACCATGATGTGCCACTACAGAGCCAAAAATGCGACAATTGATCATGGACTGGAAACTGTGAGCCCAAACAATCCTTTTCTCATTTTATAAGTTAATAATATCATGTATTTTGCTACCAGGACAGAAAGCTAACTAAATATAGGCAGTTTCTATTTTTATTTTTTTGAGCAACATCTATCCTGTTTTCCACAATGGCTTTGTTCCCTTTTCTCCACATCCTTGCTAACACTTATTGTCTTTTGATCAGGTTTCCTAAGAGGTGTCAGGTAATATCTCATTGTGTTTTTACTTTGCATTTTCTGATATCTGGAACCTTTTTAAAATTTTTTTGGTACTGGTGATTGAACCCAGGGATACTTAACCACTGACCACATCCTCAACAATTTTTTAACGTTTTATTTTGAGACAGGGTCTCACTAAGTTGCTGAGGGCCTTGCTAAATTGCTGTGGCTGGCCTTAAACTTGTTAAAGGTTTGATAGAGCCCTTTCTGCTTCTGACTCCTGAGTGGCTGAGATTACAGGTGTGCATAACCATTCCTGGTACCTTTTTGAGTCTTGAGAAATATCTATATGAGTCTTTGCCCAGTTTTCTTTCTTTTTAATATGACTAATATAGTTGGCCTTAGTTTGTTATTTTAAAATACATTATTATATGCTTTCATAGGTTAAAAACTTTCATTAGATGTTTTTTTAATGTATTTCTTCTGATATTTAGCCAAATTTGAAAATTCTTGGTTGCCTTCATAACTTTACCCAATGCACTGAATCTTTGCTTTCTTTCGACAATACTATTTAATTTCCTATTATCAGATATGATGAGATTAGTATATATTGTCTATGTTTTTGGTCCTCTACCTCTCTCTTGTCATATGATTTTGGTCATTTATATGCTATTTTTTTTTGGAGTTCACCTTCAGAATATCAAATATTCTTTCTAACATCCATCCATCTATGCATCATCTTATTTTCAAGGACATCTCCTGATTCCTAGCTAATTTCTTTATAGTTCTATGGTTTTCATTTTGTATTTTGCTTTATAAAATTTTTTACTCATCTAGGATTAGTATGTCTTTTTAAACAACTCTTTTATCCTTATATTCTTATTTATCCTTAATATTCTGAAATCTACTTTTCCCATATTAGCATAGACCCTCTAAGTTTTTTTTTTTTTAAATCACTGTTACATTTCCATCTCTATTTTGCAGTATGTGATATTTCTATTTTATTTTCTGGTTGCCATATGAATTTTTTCTTTAGTTTAGGTTTTTAGCAGTTTGGTGATGGCTTTTTTAGTGTTTTTCCTACTCTGCTTGAGGTTCCTACATTCCTGGATTATTGTATTACTTTAAGTTTGGAAAATACTGGGCCTTTCTTTCTTTCATTTTTTAAAATAGTTTGCTTAGTTGTAAATGGACACAATACCTTTATTTTGTTTATTTATTTGTATGTGGTGCTGAGGATCGAACCCAGTGCCTTACATGTGTGAGGCAAGTGCTCTACCGCTGACCCCAGCCCCAGCCCCTGGGTCATTATTTCTTTAGCCATTTCTTCTGTCCAGTTCTTCCTTTCTTCTTTTTCTGTGGTTTTACCTATACTTTTGTTAGACATTCTATATTTTCCTACAGCTTTGGATTCTCTGTTTGGACTTTAACCACATTTTTGTTTTGATTTGAAAGTTTTCAATTGGCCTGTTTTCAAAGTCATTGATTCTTTTCTCAGCTGTGTTCTACTGCTAAGCCTGTTGATATCATCTTCCAACGTAATTTTATAATTTCCGTCTCTTTGATGACGTTTTCCATATGTTCATACATTTTGTTCGCTTTTCCACTTATCTTATTAATCATAAGTATTTTACTATCCCAACTTGGAAGCTGTAATTCTGAGCTATTGCCAGGTTGGGTTTTCAGTTTATTGATTACTTTATAATTTTACATTGGACTTAGTTTTTCCTTTTTTAGGAAGTGGGACTTTCTCAGCATGGCTTCCTTTCATCCCCAGAAGCCAGTCTTATAAGACTATGGCTTGGATAGCATCCCCCAAAAGCCCATGTGTTAAAGGCTTGGTACCCAAGTGATGGTGTTATTGGGAGGTGGTGAAACCTTTAGGAGGTGTGGCCTAGGGGGAGGAAGTTAGGTCTTTGGGGGTATATCCTTGGAGGGGATATTGTGACTCCAGTTCTTTCTTTTTTCTCTTTTGATTCCTGGCTACTATAAATTGAGTAGCTTTGTTCCATCAAGTATTCCCTGCCATGACATACTGCCTTGGTGCAGGCCCAAAAGCTATGGAACCAACTGACCATAGACTGAAACCTCTGAAACCATGAACCAAATAAACCTTTCCTCTTTGTAAGTTGATTCTCTCAGGTATTTTGTCACAATGACAGGAGGTTGACTAACAGACAATTTCCTGCCCTGACCTAGAAGCTTTGTATCAGTGCGAGATCCTGGGATACAGAGGTTTTCTGCCAGTACCCCAGGACAGAGTGTTCTAGCCTCTCCCTCTCCTTTTGTAACAGTGGATCTTTCCCTAATCCCTGGGTGCAGGAGGGTTTCCTGTTCCTCTTCCAAAACTTCTTAAGAGATGATTTTTAGTCAAGAGAATCGGGTGGGGGAGGGGAGGATAAGGTTATATCTCCTGGGGGGGTGGGTGGGCAGGTTTTATATCTGTGTGTTGTCAAGGAGAGCTGTCTAGTTTTTCGTGTGAGCTGGTGAGGCCAGTCAAAAGCAGCCTGTTATGGATAGTGGACTCCCCTGAATGCAGGGTTCTCAGTTACTCTAACGTGTTACACTAACCCATGCTTAACTGTATACGTTTATTAAAATTTTAGCAGTTTTCTTTGCACCTGCTCTCTTGATAGCCAACTCTTATCCCTACACTCTGCCAAAGGTGAAATACAATATATGTCCCAGCTCTCTTTGTAACTCCTTAGAATTCCAGTTACTTGGTTGTCTTATAGCTCTCTGATGGGCTCTTGAAAATTAGGATTTTGTAGATTATAAAGCTCTTTCTTATTGGGAGAGAGAGAGCAATATTGTCTTGTAGCTTTCTAAATCCTAAGCACAATATTGCTGTAATGGAATTGCAATATAGTATATGTACTAGTCTGTGAATTTCTCTCTATGAACCATATTATGTTCTTGAAATTGAGCCATGTTGACTGAAGTAGTGCTGTTTTATTAATTATCATGCTGTGTATGTGTGTGTATCATGTTTTATTTCTCCATGCATATCTGTTTTCTATTGCCTTCCTCACCTGCATTTTCAAATTCTTCATATTGGCTTAGTCTGCCAATGGATAAATGACTTAGTTTCATCTCAGGATAAAAGTTTACTTCACTCTCTTGACCTTTGGGAGAGTACATTGGCTATTGCCCTATGTTCATCTGTTTTTAATTAATTTTATGTTTTACTTTTTGAATTTTCCAAACTTTATTGAGGTTTTTACATTTCATTCCTTTGAAAGAACTATATTAAAGATTTTAATCTATTATCTGTCAAGTATTGTGAAGCTAATTTCCTGAGCTGTTCTTTTTATTTTAATGTATTTTTTTTCCCTGAAATCTGAGTTAAAAATTTATTTTTGGCCAACAAATCGGTTTTTTAATTGCACTTTGCAAAATGGAAACTCATATGCAAAATAATGATATTATAATTGGTTTTAAAGTAGATGAATGCTTATGAAGCAAAAACTATTAATAACATTAAAATTGGGCTAATATTTACTATCAGTTACTTTTGATAGCTAAAATTTATAGATAATAACAAAAAATTGTAAAGTCCATCCTTTTAGTAATAAATCTTAATCATTTTGATGTCATCTGATACATGATATATATATTTTGCTGCCTTTTTAAAGGCAAAAGAAATATTTATTGTGATATGCATATAATAACTCTCATATTTGTTTCTGATCCTAATGCACAGGTTTTTTTCTTAATGATGGGGACAGAACCCAGGGCCTTGCTCATGCTAGGCAAGTGCTTTACCACTGATCCACACCCCCATTCCCGCAATGCACAAATTTTTAATTGCTAATTTACTTATGTGAATGCTGATCAATTGTGCTTCATTATTAGGTTTGGATTGCTAGGCATGTAATAGCTGTTAATGTACTTATCTGAAACAAAATTCAATTACAATGAAGAATACTGAATAAATTTGCCTGCCCTTTTATGACTAGCTTGTCATCAATGTTAACTGTCATACCAAGGTATCTCCTGGACTTAAAACTCCAAAAAGACTTTTTTACTAAAATCATCTCTTAATCAAATTTCTAAGGCTATTTATAGTTCTAACAATTTTTTAAAAATTGTAGTGGATACAATACCTTTATTTATGTGGTGCTAAGGATCGAACCCAGGGCCTCACATATGAGAGAAGAGTGTTCTACCAATGAGCCACAATCCCAGCACCTAATTCTAACAATTTTATAAAACATTTTGTTATCTACACTGTCAGCCCATCAAAACTGAATATAGTCTCACTATTGCATTTTATGGAGATGTTTTTAAGTACATCATTACTGCCATATATTACTCTCAGTAAAGGGAAAAATCATTCATGTTAAAATCACCTCTCACAACCCATTGTAGATAGGCCCATGATGATTGGCCAGTAATTATTTTTGTGAAGTTTCTTTTTCCCAAAGTGGTTCCAAGTTAGTATATTTTGAAAAAAATATCTTTGCTTTTCATGCATGTCTCACTTGTGTTCTATTATCAACTTGAGAGTTGATACTTCTCACTACAATCAATGTTTCTAACTCTAACTTTCACCCTTCGTTTTATTGGGTACTTCTAAACTGCTGTGAAGATAGAGATCAAACAACCACTTCTGGGAATTTCTTATAAAACAAGAGGCAGAAGGAGTTTTTATATATGTAAATTAGTTTGTTGATTAGCCTTTTAAATAGTTATTTTGGTTATTTTTAAAATTTTATATTTTTAGAGAGAGAGATGAGACAGAGGGAGAGAAGAGAAAGAAATAGAGAGTGAGGGAGGGGAGGAGGGAGAGAGAGAGAGAGAGAGAGAGAGAGAGAGAGAGAGAGAGAGAGAGAGAGAGAGAGAGAGAGAAGGGGGTTATTTCTTTATTATTTTAAACCTATATTTTAAGTAGACCAATTTACTGGATAATAAAATTAAATTCTGGATAGCAGAGTGACACTCATTATTAAAAGCAAAGCTATTGTATAAAAGTCCCATGGAATTCGATGGACATTATTACCCTAAGTACATGTATGAAGACAAGAATGGTGTGACTATACTTTGTATACAACCAGAGACATGAAAATTGTGCTCTATATGTGTAATATGAATTATAATACACTCTGCTGTCATATATAACAAAATAAAAAAACCAAGCACCAAAAAAAAAAATGTTCCATGGCACCTATTCTAATTAGCCTTGAAAGATAAGTACTACATATCATATTCTCAATATTCAGATTAAATTCTTAAATAAATGGAACTAAAATGATCTACTCTTTTTGTAACAACTTAATAGGTAAGATTGGTGGGGGAAGGGAGAAATATTATGTAGATCCCATAACATCCCTTTTGCCTTTCTTTTTCCTGGTTCTCAAGTTGTTGTTGTTGTTTTGAGATATTTCATTTTGGTGAGAGTTTAGAGAAGTTAGATCATGGGGATATAAAATACAAAAATAGGCCAAAGTAATTTGAAAAAATGTGATGTGATAATAGCAATACAAGATGAATATACAAGATTAATTAGGCAACGTAGAGATTTTAGTCGACTTCTTTCAAATGAGATACCATCACTTACAGCCAATGTAGCTTTGGCATGTGCTGACAAAGTTTATCTGGTAAATGTGTCAGGACATTATTCATCAGCACCCTGAAAAAGAAAAGAAACCAAAGATGTCACATTTTTTTTCTGGTTCTTTTTTTAAGGTACACATGGTGTTATCATTATTCTTATAAAACCATGCAAATCCACGAAGTTAGTTGTCTTCTCTATTTACTCTGTGAGTCTTGTTATATTTAAATGCTTGATACTAATAAAATTTCTACAAATAGCAGTTATCATATGGAGGAAGCAACAAAGTTAGTAACTGAAAAAAGATGATTTTAAGTGAATTTGCTTTTCTTTACTGAGATCAATGTGTGGTGGTAATGGTATGCTTAAGAATAGTTCAACAAAATGTGATAGACTATATTCAGTTTTGACAGACTGACATTCTAGAATAAAAAAGTTTCTTTTTTTTTTCGGGGGGTACAGGGGATTGAACTCAAGGGCACTTGGCTATTGAGCCATATCCCCAGCCCTATTTTGTATTTTATTTAGAGATAGGGTCTCACTGAGTTGCTTAGTGCCTCGATTTTGCTGAGGCTGACTTTGAATTCGTGATCCTCCTGTTTCAGCCTCCTGAGCTTCTAGGATTACAGGCATGCATTACTGTGCCCATCTTAGAAGACAAAAATTGTTACAATTATAAATAGCCTTAGAGAATAAGAATAAGAGATAGTTTTTAGTTGGAAGAGCTTTTTTGGGGTTTTAATAATTCCAAGTTTAATGTTATTATGTTTAAAGCATTATTTTTTTATTAATTTTTAAAATTTATATATGACAATGGTATGTATTACAATTCTTTTTTCCCCCCAGTCTGGATTACTTTATTATTAAAATTTTTTTCATATCTCTGGTTGTATAGAAAGTATATTCACACCAATTCATGTCTTTATACATGTACTTTGGATAATAATGTCCATCACATTCCACCATCATTTATAACCCTATGCCTCCTCCCTTCCCCTCCAACTCCTCTCCCCTATCTAGAGGTCATCTATTCCTCCCATGCTCCCACTTCATACCCTACTATAAATCAGCCTCCTTAGATCAGAGAAAACACTTGCATTATTTTTTTTTTTTTGGATTGGCTAACTTCACTTAGCATTATTTTCTCTAACTCCATTCATTTACCTGCAAATGCTATGATTTTATTCTCTTTTATTGCTGAGTAATATTCCACTGTGTATATATGCCACATTTTTTTTATCCATTCATCTATTGAAGGGCATCTAGATTGGTTCCACAGTTTAGCTATTGTGAATTGTGCTGCTGTAGTCAGAGAAATGCAAATCAAAACCACCCTAAGATACCATCTCACTCCAGTAAGATTGGCAGCCATTATGAAGTCAAACAACAATAAGTGCTGGCAAGGATGTGGGGAAAAGGGTACACTTGTACATTGCTGGTGAGACTGCAAATTGGTGCAGCCAATTTGGAAAGCAGTATGGAGATTCCTGGGAAAGCTGGGAATGGAACCACCATTTGACCCAGCTATTACCCTTCTTGGACTATTCCCTGAGGACCTTAAAAGAGCGTACTATAGGGATACTGCCACATCAATGATCATAGCAGCACAATTCACAATAGCTAGACTGTGGAACCAACCTAGATGCCCTTCAATAGATGAATGGATAAAAAAATGTGGCATTTATACACAATGGAGTATTATGCAGCACTAAAAATGACAAAATCATGGAATTTGCAGGGAAATGGATGGCATTAGAGCAGATTATGCTAAGTGAAGGTAGCCAATCCCTAAAAAACAAATGCCAAATGTCTTCTTTGATATAAGGAGAGCAACTAAGAACAGAGCAGGGAGGAAGAGCATGAGGAAAAGATTAACATTAAACAGAGACGAGTGGTGGGAGGGAAAGGGAGAGAGAAGGAAAATTGTATGGAAATGGAAGGAGACCCTCAATGTTACACAAAATTACATATAAGAGGTTGTGAGGGGAAAGGGGGGGAAAACAAGGGAGAGAATTGAACAACAGTAGATGAGGAAGAGAGGGAAGATGGGAGGGGAGGGGGGATAGTAGGGGATAGGAAAGGTAGCAGAATACAACAGTCACTAATATGGCATTATGTAAAAATGTGAATGTGTAACCAATGTGATTCTGCAATTTGTATTTGGGGTAGAAATGGGAGTTCATAACCCACTTGAATCAAATGTATGAAAGATGATATGTCATGAGCTTTGTAATGTTTTGAACAACCAATAAAAAAAATTGTGCTGCTGTTAACATCAATGTGGCTGTGTCCCTATAGTATGCTGTTTTTTTTTAAAGTCATTTGGGTATAGACAAAGGAGAGGGATGGCTGGGTCAAATGGTGGTTCCATTCCCAATTTTCCAAGAAATCTCCATACTGTAATGCATTAATTTTTATTTATGTCTTTCCCTTAAATTAAAATGTTTCCTTTAATTTAGTACTTACAAGAGAATAAGAGAATTTAGTCCATAAAATGTTAGTGGGGAAATTCGACTGAGGTGATTATCTTCAATTATCCTGCCAGGCAGAAGAAAAAATTGATTCACTTATCTATTTTTAGAACATAAAAACTAATACTACGTAATGCTACGTAAATTAAACATACAGCCATTCTAGTCTGTGAAGGTCTTCAAAAACACCTGGCTTCAGGAAGGTTATTCGGTTATGACTGAGGTACCTAGAAAGGGAGAAATGACTGTAATAAATCTGTACCTTTTTGACACTTCATAATTAGGAAAGTAAAATAGCTATCATTCATTTTAAATGTTCTTATATAACATTCTTACCCTGCCATTTCCCTGCCTTTGAATCTTTAGGAGTGCCTGTTAATTACTGTATCATCTGCAGCTTTAAATTTTCCCCATAATAATTAATCAATTTCTTTTCATTGACCTCATTTATCCATCAACTTGTTTTGAGTACCTACTCTATGACTACTATGGTTTGGATAAATTTCCCCCAATGGTCCATATGTTAAAGGCTTTGTTCCCAGGGTGGTGCTTTTGGAAGGTGCTGTGGATGGAAGATGGGGCCTAGAGAGAAGTCCTTAGGTCATTGGGGGTGCGACTTTGAAGGGGATCGGGGACCCATGGCTCCTTCCTTTTTTCCCCCTCCTTTTTCCCTAGCGACATGCACCTACCATGATGGCTTTAGGTAGGCCTAAAGCAATGGGGCCAATCTATCATAGATTGCAACCTCTAAAACTGTGAGCCAAAATAAACCTTTCCTCGTTGTAAGTTAATTGCCTCAGGTATTTCATGATGGTGACACAAAGTTTGAGTAACACTAATGATACTGTTCTAGGTTTATCATCCTATTCTTTGTGAGGCTTTGAATCTAAAGAGGAGACAGGATGTGGATGGGCTATTATGCAACATACAGAAAACAGAGGGAAATGTATCCTGTAGGGTTGTTCTGACATTGCAGAGCAGAAAGCACCTGATTTGCTAGTGTTAGAACTAAAGAGCACAGAGGAATGAGGAGACAGAAAAGTCTCACTAAAGGAAGCACAGCTGAGAAAGGTTTTGAATGAAGGCTTGGCATTCACAAAGCAGGAGTTATTTTAGACAGAGGAAATAGCTTATGAAAAGACAAGAAGTTCAAAGAGTAACAAGTTAAGGCATCACCAGGTAATTTAGTGAGGCCTCACCATGAAGGAAGACAGACAGGAGATGGGCCTGGAAGAGCTGGGGGCCTGTTCTGGGGAAAGGTGATCGCATGTTTTCTTAAAGAGCTTGACGCCTCACCCATCCAACTTGATTTCTCCTCTGCAAGTGGACAAACTCTCTGGTATATTGTGTTCATCTCTTCCTTTAGCCATGTTCATTTCTATCTCAGTCTCTCTAGTGTGATTATCCATACTTATCTGCTATGAAACAGTTTGATTCCTTACTCTTCTGTTTATTAAACATGACCTTGACCAAGCAATCAATTCCTGTAAGCTTCAGCTTCCTCAACTCTAGAATGGGCACAGTATCAACATTACTTCATAGGGTTATTGTGACATTTGGGGCAATGCGTGCCATAGCACTCTGTAGGTTAATTATTTATTACAACAATGTCTCTGAATTTTCCACTCCAATTTCTTTCTTTTTCTTTTTCCTCTTTGCTTGTGGTTAATATACAAGTTATTAGTTCAAATTTCACTCCTGTGGATATATGGAACCTATAGATTTCTTTTCTGTACTCTTACGTATTAGAGTTGACATCCTATAAAATCTTGCCAGGAATCTGTTCTTCATTGCCAGATTTGACTTTTTTCTTGGCTGACCCCCAGGTTAAAGCCACTTCCTTCCCTCCTTTGTAAACCTGGAGCCCATCTGGCCTAGACATGGGTAAGAAATAGCTTTAGGAGCCAGGTGCAGCGGCGCACACCTGTAATCCCAGTGGTTTGGAAGGCTGAGGCAGGAGGATCATGAGTTCAAAGGCAGCCTTAGCAATGGTGAGACGCTAAGCAACTCAGTGAGACCCTGTCTCTAAATAAAATACAAAATAGGGCTGGGGATGGGGCTCAGTGGCCCAGTGCCCCTGAGTTCAATCCCCAGTCCAAAAAAAAATAGCTTTAGTACCTCCCCTGAACACTTCTGAAAGCTGTTTTACTTCATGCTCATCTGTGTAGCCCAGTCCTGTTAATTTTTCAGAATCATCCTTGGCTTTGAGCCCAAAACCATCACTTTTTACAGCGAACCCTAATAGCGATTTAGGTCTGAACAATGCAGGTTTAGGAATAATGTTTTCTTCATCAGTCTCTAGTTATTGTGCACATGTTAGTGTTGTTTCCTCATCTTAGATCATAAGCTTCTAGAGAACAAGAGGACTGAACCTCCCCAATCTAGCTCAGCACTCTACCTGAACTACTCAGGTAGCAGCTCCTTGAGGCAGCGTGTCGGATTCATTAATCCTATGGCCCCCACAGTGTCAACCTGAAGACCTTGCACCCTGTAGAGGTTAATGAATACTTTTAGATAAAAGAAGAGTTGGTATTTTATGATTATTTATGAAAAAATAGAGTTATGTGGCATCTTTAACCCTCAAGCAATATTCTAGTGCCAAGGGACAAAAAGATGGAAAGAAATGGAGGACACTTTGACATGTGTTCTCCAGTTTTTGTGCTGCCTTTCTTCTTATCCACTGAATATCAACCAAAGAGATTCTGTTTAGAAAGTTTTGCACAGATTCATGGAGAGAAAGATAGTTAGGAGCCAGATGAGACTGTATCCTATACTGACTTTGGGCACTTTCATAAGAAGGGCAGGGGTGAGGGAGAAGGCAGGATGACACAGCCACAGTGGCTCTGTGAGTCTTTGAGTCTCCTGTAGCTTCCCTCTCCTTTGTATATCCTTGCTAGATATTCTTGGCCAAATTTCACTCTCTGCCATTATGAACTAGAAATAGGATGGGAACGAGTTTCTCTGGTTAGGATAGAGAATGGGGTAGGATAAAAACCAAAGGGACAGAAATGGGACTCCAGGGAGTTATTTATGTGATTCAGGTTGTATTTGCTTCTTCTAAGAGGCTGCTTGATACAAAATGGATGGATACATGAACTTTGAGAAATTCTATTTACAAAAGCTTTGCTCTTAAGCACAATGATGTACCACTTCACACTTATTAGGATAGTTATTGTCCAAGCAAACAAAACCAGAAAATGACTAGTGTTGGTGAAGATGTGGAGAATTTGGAACTCTTATGCATTGCTGGTGAGAAAGGAAAACGGTGCAAACAGCTGTGGAAAACAGTATGGAAACTCCTTTAAAAAAAATCAAATGTAGAACTACCTTGTGATCCATTAATCACATTTCTGGGCTTACAGAATTGGAAGCAGGGACCCAAACAGATTTGTACTCCCATGTTCATAGCAGCATTATTCACAATAGCTGAAATGTGGGACAACCCAGATGTTCATGACAGGTGAATGGATAAGGACAAGGTGGTCTACACATATAGTGGAATATTCTTCATCCTAAAAAAGGAGGAAATTCTGACACGTGCTACAGCAGGAATGGACATCAGAAACATTACATTAAGTGAAATAAATCAGATACAAAACACACATATTTTATGATTCCAATTATATGAAGTTCTTATAATAGTAACTTCAGAGAAACAGAAAGTAGAATGGTGGATGCCAGGGGCTAAAGGCAGGGGAAATGGACAATTTAAACAGATGTGGAGTTTCTACTGGAGAAGATGAAAAGTTCTGGAAGAAGATGGTTGTGCACAACAAAGTGGCTGTGTCTAATAACTAAATTGTACATTTAAAATGGTTAAAATGGCAAATTTTATATTATGTATATTTTACCACAATAAAAATCTTTGATGATGATGATGATGATGATGATGATTTGGTACTGGAGATTGAACCTAGGGGCACTTTACCACTGAGTTACATCTCCAACCTTCATTTTTTTTTTTTTTTTTTAAATTTTGAGACAGGATCTCACTAAGTTGCTTACAGGTGTGCACTACCACATCTGGCAAAATCTTTGTTTTTTAAAAACTTATGGTGCTTTATGTATTTATAAAAGCAGGATTAGTGAAAAAAGAATAACTGAAGGGCTGGGGGTATATTATTCAGTGGCAGAGTGCATGCTAGCAGGCACAAAGTCCTTGTTCAATCTTTAGCACCAAAAAGCAAAAATAAAACAAACGAAACTGAGTAACTGGGGAAGTCCTTGCATTTTTTATTCTTTATGAATATGCCATTAGGCTTTTTAAATTTGACTAAGTTCATTCAACCATCATGTCTCCATGGCTAATTTACACAGAGTGCTTACTATGTGTTAGGCTCAGAGTACTTAATGCTGCCTAGGAATTTTCTCATTTGTTTTCAACCATGATCCCGAGAGGAAGGTATTATTATAATTTGTACTTTACAGGAGAGGGAACTGATGCTTAATAAACAAACAAACAAACAAATAAATAACTTGCTCAAGGTCACTTGTAGTGAGTGATGAAATCTGTCTGACTCTGAATCCCATGCTCAGTCACAATGCCATGTGTCCCTTGGCATTGTCCTGAGCAGTGGGCTGGGCTGGATTGGAATAGGTCAGACTGATAGAGCTCTGTGGTGTGGGCAAATGAATTAGCAGTGGTACTTACAGTTTAGTAAGGCTGTGCAGTCCTTTGAAAGCAGAGATGGATACAGACCTAATCTTATTGTGTTGCAGATACCTGAAAAATGATTATTGATAAGGAAAACAATGAAACAGTTTCAGTTTTGCAAGATGAAAGGCATTCTGAGGATGGATGGGGCTGATGGTAGCATAATAATTCACATGTACTTAAGGCCTCTGAATATACATTTCAAAATGGTTAATATTGTAAATTTTATGTTATCTGTATTGAACCAAAATTTAAAAATTGGAAAAAAAGTTAAACATAATAAAATAACATAGAGAAAGTGGATATCATGTCTTTTTTTAAAAAAGTTTTTTAGTTATAAATGGACACAATACCTTTATTATTTTATTATTTTTATGTGGTGCTGAGGACCAAACCCAGGGCCTCATACGTGCTAGGCAAGTACAGTATCACTGAGCCACAACCCCAGTTCCAAGTCTTTTTGTTTTGCTATTAAATTCATGTATGCTTTGGTTAGTATTTATTTAGAAATTCTGGTTATAAAGATGTAGATATTAACTAAAATTTACAACTTGAATTTACTAGTGATAAAACTTTTATGTGTAGTAAAGCAGTCACTAATGAGTTAAGCCTAGATGCCAGACTTTTTAAAACATTTCCTGCTATAATTATTCAAATTTTTAAGTAGTCAAATTTTTAAGTAAATTTTTAACATAGTGCTGGCAAAACTGTAAGTGTATGACAGCTTTAATACTACACAGAATATTCCATGTTAATCACAAATCATCCAAGCCAATCAACTTTAATTTTATTAGACACCCCAAGCCTTGTTCCAAAAGTGTTTGAGGCAACTTACAAGGAATATAAATGGCAACAGTAAAAAATATATATTAAAAAAGTCAAGTCTGAAAGAATATAAATTAGACTGGAGTGAGTGTCAAAACAAGAATGCAGGCTTATATAGGCAACTCAAGTAATGCTGGCAGTTTGACCTTCAGTTAACTGGAGGTCAAAAGAAAGAGGTATCAGTCTATTGTAATGCATAAGCCCACATAAACCTTTGCATTTCTATGTGTATTTGTCCTAGGTTGTGGGAAATGACAAAATAAGGGTAGCAAGGCTGCATTCTTGTTTGGAATGTGGGTCGCCTTTGTTCTTTAGGGTGTTCTAAATTTATACATAATTCATTATAAATTTTAGGAACAATAGAGGGGAAATCAATGACCAGAATAGATTTGCTATTCTCCAACATGCAAAAAAATGTAACTTTGATTGTAAAATGTTTTATGAAATTTACTATGCATCTAAAAATTTCATATGACATGCTGTGGGCCTAATCATGTAACAGGTAATTAATCTTTCTCACTAATTCAAAGAAAAGCTTTAACATATTTATATGTTTATTGTAACTATTGTAATGACTTAGTCAAGCTATACTTTCAATAATCAAGTAGAAGCTTTTTTCTTCTTTTTGTTATAAAATTATTTTGATCATTTTGTTACTTGAAACAAATTGGCTGTTTAAGAATTAATTCAAAAAAATGTTTTTTGTGCAAAAATGCTCAACTTCTGTGTTATGTAAACCTGCATTTGAAAGACTTATAGTCTAACTCCTTTTAAACTTATGAACATAAGGTGGTGCTACAGATCAGAAAAATTCTTTAGACTTCAGAAATTAGAAACTAAAATAAGAAAGTAACTTCTTGAAGTTTTTATATTAGGTCTAATTTTAAAATTTAATTTATTTAATTTGTTGTTGTTATTATTTTTGTTGGTGTTGCGGATCAAAGCCAGGGCCTCTAGTAGAGGGTTAAGTTTGAAAAGCTCTTCTCTGTATATTGATTAATGTTCAGCAAGAAGTTCTAAAAAGTCATTTGCATTCAAATTTTAATTTTCAAGTATAAAATAATTTTTTTTCTGCAGATTATATAAGGTTTTAGAACATTTAGCTGAATGAGTAGTTATTTTTTTATTTTGATTCTATTCTATTTTTACCTGTTCTCTTTAAAAAAGTGCAGACATGGGGCTAGGGGTTGTGGCTCAGTGGTAGAGCGCTTGCCTAGGATGTGTGAGGCTGTGGGTTCAATTCTCAGCATCACATATAAATAAATAAATAAAATAAAGGTTTGCCAACAACGAAAAAAAATTTTACAAAGTGCAGATATGTATTACTACACCAGGTTTCTCTAGCATAAAAAGAAAACTAAAACCAATACATCTATAAAAATGATCTGAGGAACTCTGAGATGTTTTCTAGCGCCTGTGATTTAGTGACAGAGTTAACACAATAATTCAAGTATATGACAATAAGATTTAATCACAAAGTTAACCTGAATCACAGTTAAACATCACCTGGGTCACTGTGGATGTTGAGAGTACATACATAATTCTCAAGTGAAGGGGAAAAATCACGTCAGATACCACCTGAGGCCAACATAAAACGACATACAAGGCCAATGTGAAATGGAATCAAGTTCCCCCAGAACATGCCCAGAGGTTTCAAACCATGACTTGCTGTGTTATGTAGAGACCAGATTTGTAAACATATGGAAGAAAATTCTTCACTCTTTAGTCTTGATGGCAAATTTGGCAAAAGATCATTGCATTGTTCTCTAAGCTGGGCATTGAGGGGATCCACGCTAGGCTCATACAGAGTAAAAGCACCTGTGTACGTGTTTCCACTTTGGGGAAGTGTGGTAGAGAATTCACGCACACATGCTCCCATCTCTTTGGGAACAGGTATTTTAGGTTTTTTTCTAGAATTCCTTCTAGAACTATTCAGAAAAGTCTCCAGGTAACAGATGAATAATTCCCTGAAAGGAAATTAGATTTAAGCAATGGTATAAATGTTGGGTTCTACCACCCCCAAATATTAATTTTAATATCATGAATTTATTTTTTTCTTACAGCTTTTGAAGATAGTGGTACTTCCTGAAGCCATCAGGAGGAAGCTTTCTTAAGATGTTCCACTGGAGTGACCTGAAATAAATGTAAAATGTACATAAAGTTTTTTTTTTTAATTTGATTTCCTCACTTTATTACTTTTAAATTACAACATAAATAACTATAAACTGTATTTACTTTAGTACCAGATTTCAGGAAACATTTTACTTCACTATGTCACTCTCATATCATTTGAATTAGGTTTGTCAATTTTATATTGTTAAATATATTCAGATTTTCTTAAATTTAGATTACATTATAATTCTGACAAAAATTAAAAAATAATAAAATTTGGAGAAAATTGATTTTAATTTATATACTTTATTTTTAAATATTTTTTAGTTGTAAATGGACAAAATATCTTTATTTACTTATTTTTATGTGGTGCTGAGGATTGAACCTAGTGCCTCACTTGTGCCAGGCAAGCGCTCTACCACTGAGCTACAACCTCAGTGCTATATTGTTTATTTTTAATTAATAAATATCAGAAGGCATTTGATTTTAATGACAATGAAAACAGTGTTTTTGGGGGCTGGGGTTGTGGCTCAGTGGCAGAGTGCTTGCCTAGCATGTGTGAGGCACTGGGTTAGATTCTGAGCACCACATACAAATAAATGAACAAAATAAAGGTCCACCAACATCTGAAAAAATTAAAAAAAAAGAAAAAAAAAGAAAACAGTGTTTTCTGTTTAAAATATACTCAAAAGCTCAGTTTTGTGATTTTAAACATATCATTGCCTACATTCACCACCTTAAAATTAATTATTAAGGGAACTGCTAATTAGTATCTATAGTTGAACTATGTTTACTCAAGAAGTGGTCATTTCCACTTCCAATAAGTTGTTTGGAAAGATTTCCCTTGTATCACAAACTTACGAAGTTGTTTGTCATAGACCAGTGCCCCATAATTGTGGCTCTATTGGAAAAATTCTAAATTTTAATTTTTTTTAAAAAACAAAAGCAATGTACTGTACTAGAAACAAAACAAGCCAAGTTAAAAACAACAACAACAACAACAACAAAACAAAAATAAAAAAGCCAAGACAAAAGAAGCTGGGGTCTCCTGCATGAACCACTGATAACTTTTCCAAGTCAGTTTCCATAACTGGGAAAGGAGAGATTTGGATCAGAAGAGTGGTCATGTGATGGAGCATCAATGATTGCTTAACTATCTGAAGTCATCCCCTGAGCTGCTGGCTGTCACCTTAGCTGAGAATCCTTTCTAGTAATGATTCTAACTTGATTTAGATTCCAGATTATACTTCATGTCCTGTTTAAATGTTTGTATTATGTAAAGATAAATTGTTAAATATTTGGGTTTAAGATCTAGGTGAAAGTTCAGTGTGTTCTTAAAAATGCATTCATTCATTCTTCCATTCTTTTCTCAAAAAGCATGTGTTTTTGAGGCACTGGGTTCAATCCTCACCACTTGTACTCTGTCCTTAGGAAACTTATACTCTATTTGGAGGACAAAAGACATACTTTATCTACAAAAAGAGTCTTTTTTTTCAGTCAGGGCTTAAAAAGTAATCAGCATATTATATTTTTATTATATTTATTTACTTATAAATGCATTTCAACAACATTTATTTAGAGATCATTAAACTGTTAGAAATTTTGGAGGACATATAGGAAAAATCATGGTGTAGGACCCCGTAGAAATTATGGCATTTCCGTTTTTCAGAGAGAGACATTGAGAATCCCAAGACTGCAAAAGGGTGGGTCTGAAGGAGGCAGCATTTTGTATCACTCTGTGACCTGGACTCACTGAATCCCTTTCTCTCGCCATGCACAAAAGTTAACTCAAAATGGATCAAGGAGCTTGATATCAAACCAGAGACAAGGCATCTGATAGAAGAAAAAGTTGGCTACAACCTACATACTGTGGGGTCGGGCTCCAAATTCCTCAATAGGACACCCATAGCACAAGAATTAATATCTAGAATCAACAAATGGGACTTACTCAAACTAAAAAGTTTTTTCTCAGCAAAAGAAACAATAAGAGAGGTAAATAGGGAGCCAACATCATGGGAACAAATCTTTACTCCTCACACTTCAGATAGAGCCCTAATATCCAGAGTATACAAAGAACTCAAAAAATTAGACAATAAGATAACAAATAACCCAATCAACAAATGGGCCAAGGACCTAAACAGACACTTCTCAGAGGAGGACATACAATCAATCAACAAGTACATGAAAAAATGCTCACCATCGCTAGCAGTCAGAGAAAGGCAAATCAAAACCACCCTAAGATTTCATCTCACTCCAGTAAGATTGGCAGCCATTAGGAAGTCAAACAACAACAAGTGCTGGCGAGGATGTGGGGAAAAGGGTACACTTGTACATTGTTGGTGGGACTGCAAATTGGTGCAACCAATTTGGAAAGCAGTATGGAGATTTCTTGGAAAGCTGGGAATGGAACCACCATTTGATCCAGCTATTCCCCTTCTGGGTCTATTCCCTAAAGACCTAAAAACAGCATGCTACAGGGACACTGCTACATCGATGTTCATAGCAGCACAATTCACAATAGCAAGACTGTGGAAGCAACCTAGATGTCCTTCAATAGACGAATGGATAAAAAAATGTGGCATTTATACACAATGGAGTATTACTCTGCATTAAAAAATGACAAAATTATAGAATTTGGAGGGAAATGGATGGCATTAGAGCAGATTATGCTAAGTGAAGCTAGCCAATCCCTAAAAAACAAATGCCAAATGTCTTCTTTGATATAAGGAGAGTAACTAAGAACAGAGTAGGGACGAAGAGCATGAGAAGATGACTAACATTAAACAGGGATGAGAGGTGGGAGGGACAGGGAGAGAGAAGGGAAATTGCTTGGAAATGGAAGGAGACCCTTAGGGTTATACAAAATTACATACAAGAGGAAGTGAGGGGAAAGGGAAAAATAATACAAGGGGGAGAAATGAATTACAGTAGAGGGGGTAGAGAGAGAAGAGGGGAGGGGAGGGGAGGGGAGGGGGGATAGTAGAGGATAGGAAAGGCAGCTGAATACAACAGACATGAGTATGTCAACATGTAAATCAATGTAAGTGTAACTGATGTGACTCTGCAATCTGTATACGGGGTAAAAATGGGAGTTCATAACCCACTTGAATCAAAGTGTGAAACATGATATATCAAGAACTATGTAATGTTTTGAACAACCAATTAAAAAAAAAAAGAAGTGAGAATACTGCAGGAATCATGGCCGCAGTGCCTGTGCAAGGCTCCAGGCCTCAGGGTCAGAGTAGGTCTCCCAACTACTCATCCACGCAGGACTACTGGGTGTCCAAGCGGGACCATTGGCATCAGCACCTGTGCAAGACTTTCCGCCACCCACCAAAGCAGAAATCTCAGATGCAGCTCCCATGCAGGACACCTGGCAGCTACCCACGTGCAGGATCTCCAGTCACCACTCCTGTATGGACCCCCATCAACCAACATGGGGTTCCCCCTGTTGCCTCCATCTTGGGACTCTGCAGCAATGGAGATAATCTCCTACCTGCAGTAGCCCACCTGCACCAGGGAACTTCACACAGGCTCTGAAGACAGCCACAGCCACATGCTGCATGCCACAGACCCAGTCTCTGAACTCATAATCCAACACCATTGCCCAGCTCCTCTGACCAGACCTGACACCCCATCACTGAAAGCAAATATTTCCAACTTGGGTCACCTTCATTACCATCTTTACTGGGGGCAACTCCCAGTTTGGAACTCAACTGGCCAGGTACCTGGTTTCTAACTCCCTTCTCTCCCCTGCAACTGCTGGCCCGGTGCAGTATCTGCCTAACAAAAACCCAGCTCTCAGTGGGGCAGGTGCACAGCACGCCCAAAGCACCACAATCAGGAGCCCAATAAAAGGTTCCTAATTAGAAAGCAGTAATGGAGAGGGTGAGTGTGATACAGTTTAGAGACTAACAGAGACTAGGAACTGGGAGTCTTCAGGTGAAATAAGGAGATAAGACCAGACGCTCACTTCACAGAAGCAGGCCCAAAAAGAGATCCTTGAGGTGCAGTCTCCTTTTGGGGGACCAGCGAGTGCCACACCCCACTTCCAAATGCCCTCAACCCAGGACTAACCCACTCTCCCTGGTTACCTTCACCATCCTGAGGGTGGAAATACCAGCTAATAAGAGATGACCCCATTTATTAGATGAGAAAGGAAGCAGGAAAGATACTGATCTCCAACCAAAACAATCCTTGTTTCTTCCTTTGAGATTTTTTTCTTTCTTCTCCCACCCTCACATCCCCAACATATGTGAAACCAAGTACTTTGCATGAAATAGGGTATTGAGGACTGAGATGACTGAACAGTATATTATAGTTGTGTTATGTATTCTTTTATTTTTCTCCAATTTTTACTGTTTTAACATTTTTATTTTTCTTAATATATATGTATTTGTTTTATGTACTCTACTGTATTCCCACTTACTTGTCTACCCCAAATTTCCTCTCTACTCACCTGCTACTAATCTTCTTCTTTAGATTTTTCTTTCATACTTCCTATGATATAATAACTCTATATCCTCATCTCCTACCTCCTCTGCATATCTTCCTACACCTCACACCCGGTTCTTTGTCCACCATCAGAAACTATAAAACCTTTTACAAACCTACTGATTATATTATAGATAATAATTGAATTTACCATTTCTGAATATTGTGACAAAACCCTAAATGCCTATTAGCAACTATTTGTTTTTAGGTGGTATTTATATTGGGACTTGCTAACATTGTCCTACCCGGCAAAGGAGAGGTATTGGAACCCTACAGGGGCACTATAAGCCTATAGGGTAAAAATGGTAATGCTTCGGATTCACAGTGCTAGAAGGGAAGACACATGAGCAACATGAAAAGACAAGGGACGAAAGTGGCTCAAACAAATCAAGATACCACAGTATTAAAATTCATGGCCAGCACAGCAGAAGGAATGACGGAGAAATAATTGGTGATGTACATAATTAAAATGTTCTGTGAATTAAAGGATGATACAAGAGAGCAAATACAGGCAGCAAAAAATCATTTTTACAAAGAGCTACATAGGGCAAATGCAGGAAGCAAAAGATTACTTCAATAAGGAGATAGAGGTTCTAAGGAAAAACCAAACAGAAATCCTTGAAATGAAAGAAACAATAAACCAAATTAAAAGTTCAATTAAAAGCATCACCAGCAGATTAGAGCACTTGGAAGACAGGACCTCAGACAATGAAGACAAAATATATAAACTTGAAAAGAATGTGGACCACACAATGAAAGTAGTAAGAAAACATGAGCAGAACATTTAAGAATTATGGGATAACATGAAAGTACCAAATTTATGAGTTATTGGGGGTACAGGAAGGCACAGAATTCCAAATCAAAGGAATGAACAATCTATTCAATGAAATAATATCAGAAAAATTTCCAAACATGAAGAATGAATTGGAAAACCAAATACAAGAGTCTTACAGTGTGCCAAACATACAAAATCACAACAAATTCACACCAAGGCACATTATAATAAAAATTCCTAACATACAGAATAAGGAGAGAATATTAAAAGCCATGAGAGAAATGAATCAGATTACATATAGGGAGAACCAATTAGGTTATGTACAGATTTTTCAACCCAGACCCTGAAAAGAAGATCCTGGAACAAGATATATCAAGTTTTGAAAGAAAATGGATGCCAACCAAGAATCTTGTATCTAGCAAAATTAAGCTTCGGATTGAAGCTAAATCTAAATGATGAAATAAAAACCTTTTATGATAAACAAAAGTTAAAAGAATTTACAGCTAGAAAACCTGCATTACAGAACATCCTTGGCAAAATATTCTATGATGAGGAAATGAAAACAACAATGAAAATCAGCAGAGAGAGGTATTACACTAAAGGAAAAACTAATCAAAGGCGAAACAAAGTCAAGTTAAATAACAAAAATATACAAAAATGGCTGGGAATACAAATCATGTCTCAATAATAACCCTGAATGTTAATGGCCTAAACTCATCAATCAAAAGACATAGGCTAGCTGATTAGATGGAAAAAAAAAAAAAAGACCCAACAATATGCTGCCTCCAAGGGACTCATCTCATAGGAAAAGACATCCACAGACTGAAGGTGAAAGGTTGGGAAAAATCATACCACTCACATGGACTGTGGAAGCAAGGAGGGATTTCCATTCTCATATCAAATAAAGTAGACTTTAACTACAGTGAATCAAAAGGGATAAAGGACATTTTATACTGCTCAAGGGAACCACACACCAACAAGATATAACAATTATATATGCCCCAAACAATGGAGCAGCTATGTTCATCAAACAAACTCTTTTCAAATTCAATAGTCAAATTGACCACAACACAACACAATGATTTTGATTGACTTTAACACACCTCTTTCACCACTGATAGATCTTCCAAACAAAAACTGAACCAAGAAACTATAGAACTCAATAATACAATCAATAACTTAGACTTAACTGACATATATAGAATATTTCATCCATCAATGAGTGAATACACTTTCTTTTCAGCAGCATATAGATCCTTCTCTAAAATAGACCATATATTATGTCACAAAGCAACTCTTAACAAATACAGAAAAATAGAGCTATTACCCTGCATTCTCTCAGATCACAATGGAATGAAAGAAGAGATCAATGATAAAATAAGAAATAAAATCCACTCCAACACCTGGAGACTAAATAATATGCTACTGAATGAACAATGTGTTGCAGAAGACATCAAGGAGGAGATTAAAAAATTTTTAGAGGTGAATGAGAACTTAGATACAATATATCAAAATCTCTGGGACACTATGAAGGCAATTCTAAAAGGAAAGTTCATTTCATGGAGTTCATTTCTTAAAAGAAGAAAAAGTCAACAAATAAATGATTTAACATTACATCTCAAAGCCCTAGAAAAAGAAGAACAAATCAACACCCAAAGCAGCAGAAGACAGGAAATAATTAAAATCAGAGCTGAAATCAATGAAATTGAAACAAAGAAACAATTGAACAAATTGACAAAGCAAAGAATTAGTTCTTTGAAAAAAATAAATAAAATTTAAAAACCTTTAGCCATGCTGACAAAGAAAAGGAGAGAGAAAACTCAAATTACTAACATTTGTGATGAAAAAGGAAATATCACAACAGACACTACAGAAATACAGAAGATAATTAGAAATTATTTTGAAAACTTGTACTCCAATAAAATAGAAAATATTGAAGGCATCGACAAATTTCTAGAGTCATATGATTTGCTCAAATTGAGTCAGGATGATGTACACAAGTTAAACAGGTCAATTTCAAGCAATGATATAGAAGATGGCATCAAAAGCCTACCAACCAAGAAAAACCCAGGACTAGATGGATACACAGCTGAGTTCTACAGACCTATAAAGAAGAACTAATACCAATACTCTCCAATTTATTTCAGGAAATAGAAAAAGAGGCAGCACTTCCAAACTCATTCTATGAGGCTAATATCACCCTGATTTCAAAACCAGGCAAAGATACATCAAAGAAAGAAAACTTCACACCAATATCTCTAATGAACATAGATGAAAAAATTCTCAATAAAATTCTGGCAAATCAAATCCAAAAACATATCAAAAAGATAGTGCATCATGATCAAGTGGGATTCATCCCAGGGATGCAAGGTTGGTTCAACATACAGAAATCATTAAATATAATTCATCCCATCAATAGACTTAAAGATAAGAATCATATGATTATCTCAATAGATGCAGAAAAAGCATTCAACAAAATACAGTACCTTCATGTTCAAAACACTAGAAAAACTAGGGATAACAGGAACATATCACAATATCATAAAAGCTATCTATGCTAAGCCCCAGGCCAACATCATTCTAAGTGGAGAAAAATTGAAATCATTCCCTCTAAAAACTGGATCAAGACAGGAATGCCTTTTCACCACATCTTTTTAACATAGTTCTTAAAACACTGGCCAGAGCAATTAGATGAAAGAAATTAAAGGGATACAGATACGAAAAGAAGAACTCAAATTAGCACTATTTGCTGATGATATGATTCTATACCTAGAAGATCCAAATAATTCCACCAGAAAACTTCTAGAACTAGTAAGTGAATTCAGCAAAGTAGCAGGATATAAAATTAATACCCATAAATCAAAGGCATTTCTGTACATCAGTGACAAATCCTCTGAAAGGGAAATGAGGGAAATTCCCTCATTTACAATAGTCTCCAAAAGCATAAAATACTTAGGAATCAACCTAATTCAAATAGGTGAAAGACCTCTACAATGAAAACTACAGAATGCTAAAAAAAATAAATAAATTCAAGAAGACCTTATAAAATGGAAGGATCTCCCTTATTCTTGGACAGGCAGAATTAATATTATCAAAATGATCATAGTACCAAAAGCACTACACAGATTTAATGCAATTCCAATCAAAATCCCAATGACATTCCTCACAGAAATAGAAAAAGCAGTCATGAAATTAACCTGGAAAAATAAGAAACCCAGAATAGCTAAAGCAATCCTTAGCAAGAAGAGTGAAACAAGTGGCATCACTATACCAGAACTTAAACTGTACTACGAAGCAACAGTAACAAAAACAGCATGGTATTGGCCCCCAAATAGCCTAGTAGACCAATGGTCTACCAGAATAGAGGACCCAGAGACTAACTCACATAATTACAGTTATCTTATGTAGACAAAGGCACCAAAAACATACATTGGAGAAAATATAGCCTCTTCAACAAATGGTGCTAGGAAAACTGGAAATCCATATGCAACAAAATGAAATTAAACCCCTATCTCTCACCATGCACAAAACTCAACTCAAAGTGGATCAAGAACCCAGGAATTAAACCAGAGACTCTGAATTTAATAGAAGAAAAAGTAGGCCCAAATCTCCATCCTGTCAGATTAGGCCCCAACTTCCTTAACAAGACTCTTATAGCACAAGGATTAAAATCAAGAATCAATAAATAGGATGGATTCAAACTAAAAAGCTTCTTCTCAGCAAAGGAAATAATCAGGTGAAGAGAGAGCCTACATCTTAGGAGCAAATTTTTACCACTCACACATCAGATAGAGCACTAAACTGTAGGGTATATAATGAACTCAAAAACCTAAACACTAAAAAACCAAATAGCCTAATCAATAAATGGGCCAAGGAATTGAAACAAACACTTCTGAGAAGATTATATACAATCAATCAACAAATATATGAAAAAATGTTCAACATCTCTAGAGATTAGAGATGCTCTAAGATTTCATCTCACTCCAGTCATAATGGCAGCTATTAAGAACACAAACAACAATAAGTGTAGGCGAGGATGTGGAGAAAAAGGCACAGTCATACATTGCTGGTGGGGACTGCAAATTGGTGCAGCCAATATGGAAAGCAGTATGGAGATTCCTTGGAAAGCTGGGAATGGAACCACCATTTGACCCAGCTATCCTACTCCATGGTCTATACCCAAAGGACTTAAAAACAGCGTACTACAAGGACACAGCCACATCAATGTTTATGGTGCACAATTCACAATAGCTAAACTGTGGAACCAACCTAGATGCCCTTCAGTAGATGAATGGATAAAGAAAATGTGGTATATATACACAATGGAATATTCCTCTGCAATAAAAGATAATAGAATCATGGCATTTGTAGGTAAATGAATGGAGTTGGAGAATATGGTGCTAAGTGAAGTAAGCCAATCCAAACAAACCAAATGCTGGATTTTTTCTCTAATATAGGAGGCTGATTCATAGTGTGGTTGGGAGGGGGAGCATGGGAGGAATAGACGAATTCTAGATAGGGCAAAGAGGTGGGAGGGAAAGGGAGGGAGCATGGTGGTAAAAAAGATGGTGGAATGAGATGGACATCATTACCCTAAGTACATGTATGAAGACACGAATGGTGTGAATATACTTTGTATACAACCAGAGATATGAAAAATGGTGCTCTATATGTGTAATATGATTTTCAATGCATTTTTCTGTCATATAACAAATTAGAATTGAAGAAAAGAAAAAAAAAGAGAATCCCAAGACTAAGGAAGCACGTTTAACATAACTAAAAGAGATGTAAGACCCTGTGCCTAATAAAAGAAAAAATAGGTCCAAATCTTCACCATGTTGGCTTAGAATCTGACTTCCTTAACAAGACTCCTAAAGTACAAGAAGTAAAAATTAAGAATCAATAAATGGGATGGATTCAAATTAAAAAACTTCTCAGCAAAGGAAACAATTAATAATCTGAGGAGAGAGCCTACAGATTGGGAGAAAATCTTTACCACATGCACTTCTGATAAAGCATTAATTTCTAGGACATATAAAGAACTCAAAACACTTAACACCAAAAAACCAAATAACCCAATCAATAAATGGGCTAAGGAACTGAACAGACACTTCACAGAAGAAGAAATACAATTGATCAATAGATATATGAAAAAGTGTTCAACATCTCTAGCAATTAGAGAAATGCAAATCTAAACTACTCTAAGATTTCATCTCATTCCTGTTAGAATGGTGAAAATGTGGTGAAAAAGGTACACTCATACATTGCTGGTGGGACTGCAAATTGGTGTAACCACTATGGAAAGCAGTATGGAGACTCCTCAGAAAACTAGAAATGAAACTACCATTTGACCCAGCTATCCTACTCCTTGGTTTATACCCAAAGGACTTAAAATCAGCATACTATAGTGACACAGCCACATCAATGTTTATAGCAGCTCAATTCACAATAGCTAGACTATGGAACCAACCTAGGTGTCCCTCAACAGATGAATGGATAAAGAAAATGTGGTACATATACTTAATGGAATACTACTCAGCTTTAAAAAAGAGTAAAATTATGGCATTTGCCAGTAAATAGTTGGAGAATATCATGCTAAATGAAATAAGCCAATCCCACAAAACCAAAGGCGGAATGTTTTCTCTAATATGTGGATACTAGTTCACAATAAGGCAGGGGGCACTAGGAAAGAATAACATTACCTTATTTTAGGTAGAGGGAAGTGATGGGAGGGGAGGGAAGGGGATGTGGGGATAGGAATGATAGTAGAATGAAACAGACATTATTACTGAATGTATATGTGACTACATGACCAATATGATTCTGCAACATGTACACTTAGAAAAATGAGAAATTATATCCCATCTATGTATGATATATAAAAGTGCATAAATGCACTCTACTGTCATGTGTAACTAATTAAAGCAATTAAAAAATAAAAAAGATATGCAAATTAACTTTTATGAGAGGACTCAAGAGGAAGAGGCTAATTGTACCTACACAGAGAGCTAGGGAGGGCTTCTGAAGGGGAAAGGGAAATTCATTTGAGAATTCCTAAGTAATATTTCTTAGAAAGTGTGGCACCATATTAATCAAGAATACCTACAATTTATAGGGTATGCCTTTCTAAATACCAAATATTCTAACAAATAGTATTATTTATATTTTCATAATATCCTATTGAAATGGAAAAAAATAGATTCTATTTTCTTTGATGAGAACAAACCAAAATACTTTTAAGCGTTGGGGTTGTGGTTCATGGTAAAGTGCTTGGCTGGCATGCATGAGTCCCTGGGTTCAATCCCCAGCATCAAAAATAAGATAAAATAAAATAAAATAAAATAAAATAAAATAAAGTGCTTTTAAAACATAATAGATCATTATACTAAAAAATTGATATTATAACTGACTTTTTACAAAGGCATATATATGAGTATGTATATGTACATAGTCATGCACATGTATCCATATATATACACATGCATATATGTATATATATTGTGTATGACAGAGAAACTGACTAGTTTTGTCATTATCAAAGCTAGCTTTGGTTTTTATAAAGACAGCTCTGAGGATTGTAGATGTAGTTTTAGTGATTAAATTTTAGGATCTTTAAAAATTTTTTTTTGTAATTATAGGTGGACAGAATGACTTTGTTTATTTTTATGTGGTGCTAAGGATACATCCTTGTCCCTTACACATGCTAGGCAAGCACACTGCCATTGAGCTACAGCCTCAGCCCAAATTCTAGGATCTTAAAGTCAATTCTCAAACAATGTTTAGAAAGCCAGAACAAGGTATAAATATTCATTTCTATCTGTTTGTCTGTTTCATTCTTTAGCATTTATGTGAAACACTTTCAATAAGTCCCAACTTCAGTAAATGCTCCTTGGATTATAGGCTTCTTTGATACTTTACTTATATATGATTTAGTTCCTTTTGACATTTTCCTCCAAGAGTTCCAACTTAAAATCTGGAACTAACTCAGTAATGAAATTTGATATTTAGTTTTTTAATGTATTTGCTGTAAAGCCAAGAGTTCTTTTTCCTTATGGAATTGAACTAGCAGACTGGGCAAGGTATAAAGCTGAGCTAGTGTTCTGCAGAGAAAAGTATGGGACACTGGATTCAAGTGGTTCACCCAAAGTAATATATTTCCTCCCCACTCCCAGTGCTGTGGATTGCACTCAGAGCATTGTGCATGTAGGCAAGTGCTCTACCATCAAGCTATACCCACAGCATAAAAATGCTGTAGATACATACTCCTGAGCATTATTCCTGTGTCTTTCCAGAATTTCCAATGTCCATATCAAATTGAAAAACAAATAATTGTCCTAATTGTCCCCAGTTATGGCAACCATGCCTTCCCATTCTCAATTATTTGGCATGGGAAACTTGAAATCAGTGTTGAGCCTGCCTTCTTCCTTGCCTTCTGGTAGATAAGCATTCACAAAGATCTGGTTCTAATGTGTTTAATACTGGGGTTGAAAACTGGCAGGTCAAAGACTGACACACATGTCTTTATGTATGTGTGTATGTATTGGGCCAGAATAGCTTTTAAAAAATTGAATCAGAATGAATTCAACTGAATTATGCACCCTTTGGGTGGGCATGCTCTTTCTAGGAAGTTGCCTCACCCCCCTCCATTTCACCAGTTTTCTTCTTCTGTTTCTTTCTTTTACAAAGATTAGTTGAATTGTTGAAGAATGGATGCAAATCTTTCTTAGAGGAAAATGAAAACCAATATTGGCAGCATTGGGATATTTTTTGATTTGGATTTTCTAATAATTTGATATTAAGCAGTGAGGGTGATAATGATTTTTTTTTCTCTGAAGATAGGATGAAATTATAAATTCTTATACCCTGCATTTCCAGTTAAGATTTAAATCACACAAACTCTCCACAGGACCTCAGTTTCTTTGGGGAAGTCATTTTTTTTTTTTTTTTTGTAAAGTAGGACTAATTACTATGAAAAAGAGCTGTGCAGAGGCAAGGAGAGAACAGAATGTTGGAGAGCTTTTCTCTTTCCTTAGTTCAGGTGAGATGTTGGTTTCTTTGGAAAACAAGTTTTTGTGGTTTAACCTCCTGGTGTTTTCAGTTCATGTTCTCAGGTTGCTATCTCCCCAATTTCTGGCCAAATCCCCAGTTTTTATGATTGATATCACCCTGTATAAGACCTCTGCACTGTGGCTCTTCCATTCCTTATTTGTCAATCATTTGAGTTGTATAAACAGTTTGGTTTGAGAAAGGCAAGACTTGCCAACTTTGTAAACTCACATTTTGTCCCCTTTCACCCAAAAGTCAGAGCCAGAAGGCATCAAAACATCTGGATGAAAAAATTCAGTAAAAATATTGATTTAAAATATCCATCTTTCACTGATTTCTTTTTAAAAGTCTCAGCCAAATGCATGTGTTTCTGTTGCTGAGGTCTGGTTGAATTCAAATTAGTACCACCAGAAACTTAGAACCACAAGTACTAGAAATCAACAGACCATTTATTATGAGAGTGATCTTTTATACACACATAAGTTTGAATAGTTAGGAAAAATCAATGTCAATATCTCTGATTCAAAATGTGATTTGGAAGTATTAATTTAGATATAAAATTCTGGGAATATTTATCAAACTTATTTTGCTTGTTTTTATTTGTATCTGAGAGTATATTAAAACTTATGTCTAAGAAATTCTAAAAGAGGTCTTTGAATAAGTTTCAAGTAAAAACTCTATGTAAAAGTCAGATGTGGTGGCACATGACTGTAATCCCAGCAGCTTGGGAGGCTGAGGCAGGAGGATTGCAAGTTCCAGGCCAGCCTCAGCAGTTTAGTAAGGCTCTAAGCAACTTATTGAGATACTGTTTCAAAACAAACAAACAAACAAAGTAAAAGAAAGCCCTATATAATGGTATAATAAATAAGTGCCTTTTTCCCCCTTTAGTAGCACATGCAGTTGATGACATCTTTCATTTAGATAAAATATGGTGAGTTTAAATATTTCATGGGATTAAATAAGTTGGGATAATTTAAAAAAATATTTTTAGTTGTGGATGGACACAATACCTTTGCTTATTTATTTATGTGGTGCTAAGAATTGAACCCAGTGCTTCACACGAGCTAGGCAAGTGCTCTATCACTGAGCCACAACCCCAGCCCAAGTTGGGATAATTTAAGGTGGGATCTAGCATTTAATAAATGTGAAATAAATATGAGCACTCATAACTGACCTAGGAAACAATGACATCATCTTTGAATAATTTTAATAATGACACGTCTTAATTATGATACAGTTTTACAGGTACTATTCTGTTTGTAAGGATGAGCCATTCTTTTCTACTTACATTATAGTCACATTTGAAGAAACTGATGGAACAGCTCGTAGATTGGCTTCATCACAGTCAAGCTGTAGACCTCCGCAAAAACAATGCCCAGGCACAGAACCAAGCACTGAACAAACAGAAAGGGGTAAGGGGTGATGAAAGTGGGGGACCAGGAAGAGGAGGGCAATGAAAAGAATTACTTAGTACAAGAGTATGTCATTGCCTTACCTGAGCAATGCTTTAAATTAAGGTTCCAAAGTTGACTTTTAGTTTATCTTTAAAAGGATGCTAGAACATTAGCATTTGGAAACATACACACTTACCAACCCGTCCATTTTTTAAAAATAGAATAATGTTCTTTTCCATTTTTTGCAAAATGAATGAAATCATGTTCCTATGTCACCCAAGGAAAATGTGATATATTAGGGTTTGATGATCATGGAAGGTTCTATTTAAGAAGGAAGTACTTATTTATAGCATCATCAAAACTTTTATAGGACTAAGTCACTTTTAACCAACAAGGAAGAGGAGAATTAAACACTAAATGATTAGTGTGGTTAGATTTTTTTCCTGGAAAATTCAGGAGTTCTTCAATAGATTTTTGTTTTAAACAATGAAATTTTTAAAATATATTTTTTAGTTGTAGTTGGACACAATACCTTTATTTTTATTTATTTATTTTATATGGTGCTGAGGACTGAACCCAGCGCCTTGCATGTGCTGGCAAGCACTCTACTGCTGAGCCACAACCCCAGCCCCTCCCTTTTCAATAGATTTTTAAAAAAGAATGCTTCTTTGGCCTATGTAGAGATGATGGATCTCTAAATCTTCATTTATGTGAGTGGACATTTTTTTCCTGCACAGTCATTCTATTTTTACTCTTTTTGGTGTTGGAATAAGAAAGAATGAGATACACCCCTTTGGCCATCTGGCCTTGAGGCTTAAGGATGTGATTCAATGAATCTGAAGTCTATTAGAGCCTCATATGATGTTTTTATATAGCATGATAGAATTATTGTTCAGTGTAATAAATATAGTCTGATTCCTGCCATGATGGGGAATGGACAATGACTGAGAGCAATGAGGAATACTTCCCATATGCATTTACTTCTAGAGCCTTAAACTTTTTAGCAGTTGCTACGGACTCAAATATCTATCATGATCAGGCAAAGTAGTTTCTGGATGTCCAAATGGGTTGATTTCTCCTGTTGCCAACTTAAATAGGAATGAGTGCAGCCAAACCTACCAACATTTGCAAAGAAGCCAGAAATACAATATTTTATATATAATTACCCATTTAAACATGATAATAGTTAATTTAAAACATCCTAGGAAAAACAAAACTTTCTATGAGAAATTTTCTGCTTGCAAATTTCCAGTTTCTGATCTTTGCAGTAAAGCTTCCAGAGAATAGGCAAGTGTCTCAAATTTGAAGCAGAGGCTCCTGTGAAGGATTAGCGAGCACAGCTGGCTACAGGCTTTGAACTTGGAAAGTGCCTGTTTGCTCAGGTACTTGTGATGACAAGTGTTCTTCATCTCCTCCCGAGTAACTGCAGAGACTCTTTCCAGGGTTACAGGCGTTTAGGATCATAACCTAGTTTCACTGATTATGTATTTGCTGAAAACTCTTATTAAACAGCTTTATAGTTGGAGTACCCATTTTGGCCATGGATGGCTGTCTAAGTTAAATCCTATCTACCATGTGAGTGCATGTTTATGTTGTGAGGGTGGGATGATGAAGGCTGGGGAGGAAGATGTAAGTCCTGAGAAGAAGTGAATAGAAGATCAGGAAAAGAAGGCAATGAAACTAGCATTCATTGCAGTGTTTTTTCTATATATATAGACTGAATTAAGACAATACATATCTTAAGTACAAGGTTATCTGTAATAGGGAAAAATGAAAAAAAAAACATAGAAATATTCAATGACAAAAGAATAAGTAAATTATGTCACTTAAAAGATAACATTACATATATCATTTCCCAAGAGCTTATAATAACATGAATAGCTAATTATGCTAAAATGCTAATTGAAAATATGATAAAACTGATTGGTACAGGAAATTATTTGAAATTTTATTTCAACAAAGTAAAAAAAAAAAAAAAAGACAAGTAATGTACCAGCAAATGATGATAATAGCCTCTCAGTGATAAAAATGATGATTGGTAAAAAATGTTTTCCAAATCTTTCAAATTTAAACTTTAGACAGTGTATTGGTTAATCATAGATATTATTATTTTCCATGATATTGATCTTGAGGAGTGATTTTTAAAATGTGGATTCCTCACATTCTTTCATCTAGCCAAAATGATTATAAGCCATCTTCAGTTTAATTTCCAGTAAGTCCCTATAATAATCTGATTTAAAGAAAGTGGCACAATTAGGAACCTTAATTTAAGTTTCACCCCCAGATATTATTTGTCACTTTTCATTTCATTTTATTTACCATGTTTGAATCTGAAAAAAGATATTTAATTATTAATTGCAGTTCCCCAAATTGTCTCAAGAGGACTCTAATGAAAAATTATGTGTTTATATTATATTTACTGTGTACAGGAGTTTAGGATTCTTCTGTAATTGTACTTGTGACAAATTTTCTTCCAGAGTGCCAGATCAGGTAAAAACTTATTTCTCTTGCTGACTTGGTCTGTTTTTTTCCCCTTTGTTTTTCCTTTACAAATGAGACTATGTGAATTATATAACCTGTTATTTTTCCTCTTTGACTTAATGACTACAATATTCAGAACTAAGCTTTGTGTGTGGTTGCTGAGCTTTCTCAGTGAGGATTTAGCCATACTTTAATTGTAAGTTGCTGAAAATTTTCTTGGGAATAACATGAGATATAAAAAGATTCAATTAAAATTTAAGAAATGAAAACAAAATAATAAAGGGAAAAATGCATTTTAAGATAACACAGCTTAATTTGTCACTATTACTTTTTGGCATAATACTAGTTGTTAAATTATACCTGTTAACTCTTTTCTTTGCTAAAATCTCTTCTCTTAGCTGGGTTAGTGGCATATTCCTAGCAACTGGGAGGCTGAAGCTGCAAGATGGCAAGTTTGAAGCCTACTGCAGAAATTTTGTGAGGTTCTAAATAATTTAGCAAGATCTTCTCTCAAAGGGCTTGTGGTGTTGCTTAGTGGTAAAGTCATCCCTGAGTTCAATGTCCAGAACAAAACACACTCACAAAAAAGCATGTAGCTGTTTTTTTTTTTTTTTTGGGGGGGGGGGTGGGTGCGTACCGGAATTGAACCCAGGTGTACTGGACAACTGAGCCACATTGAAGGGTTATGGAAAATAATATTCCTACAAGATAGCCCCCAGGAAAAAAACAGAAAGACAGTGTGGCTCAGGAGGATGGAGGGAAATTAGCCAAATGTTACACCTCTCCCAGTAAATCCTTTCCCAATAACAATGGGAAAAAGCAAACATTCACCCCTTCCCAACCACAATGGGTTCTGCAGGGAGGAGGAGGATACTGAAAGGCTGGGCCCTAAACTTTGACCTTCCCCTATTGCCAAAAAGTCCTGAAGGAAGGCACAGTTAACTCTGGGAAACAATGAATCCCAGAGGAAGAAGAAAAGCAGTGGGTGGGATCTGAGCTCCTGTCTCCTTCCACTAACAGTGCGTTTCAAACTTTTGACCACTGCCTTCTGAGTTAAAGTTTTAACCTGCACAACTAGTTCCCTGACTGTCCCATCCGCCGCGTGTACGTTCACAGTTTCCAATGACTAATTCACCCTCATTGTAGACTATAAAACTCAGACTCCTTCTTAACCCGTGGGCTATTTTTGTACCCAGAAAATGAGAAAATCTGATTGACTCCACTTCGAATAAAGGAAAGCTTCTTGATCCAGTTGAAGTCTGCTTCTGTCCCGGTTATTTGTGCCTTTATAATGGTGCCCAAACAGTGTTGGTTATTTTTGCTTACATACATCCTCAGCCCTATTTTTAATGTTATTTAGAAAGAGAGTCTCACTGAGTTGCTTAGCCCCTCAATTTTGCTGAGGCTGGTTTTAAACTGAGATCCTCCTGTCTCAGCCTCTCGAGCTGCTGGGATTACAGGTGTGCACCACCCTGCCCTGCGCTTTTAGCTTTTTAATGATAAAATTATTTGGTCTCCATCCTCTTGGAGGCAGGTTCAGGGATGCTAAGGTAGATTGATGAGTAACACAGGAGATTCCCAGGGAAGGTTATCTCCTTTAATTCAGGACTGTTAGTATTTTATCTCATTTGGATAGTGAAGACAAAAGATATTGAAAATTTGAAAATCTAGGCTTTATAATTTGTGGTAGACCATAAGGGATTCCCCTCCTAATGCTTGTTGTCTGCTCTCAATGCTGGGAATTGAACCCAGGGGATGCTCTACTATCAAGCAACACCCTAGCCCTTTTTATTTTTATTTCATTTTGAGTCTGGCCAAGTTGCTGAGGCTGGTTTTGAACTTTAGATCCTCCTGCTTGAGCCTCCCGAGTAGCTGGGATTAAGGAAATCTGCCACCTGGTTCAACCCTCCTTCTTAATCAAGATTTTGAAAAGCTGAGGTCAAAATTGCAGATCGAAGGCACAGACCTTCATTTGCATAATTTATTAAAATAGAAAAAAATATTTAAAAGGAATTATTTTCATGATATAAAGCGTTATAGAATCAATCCTCAAGTTTATAGCCTTCTACATCCTCTCTGGTGTTTTTGTGAGTTTTTGAAATATTGACTAAACAGAGGTTATAATTAATAGGTTTTCATAGCTCTGAAATATAGCTTAGACGCCAGAAGATTTTTCACTTGCAGCCATTAAAATCAAACAGCTTCTTTGCTTTTCTATTTTCTGTTTCCTTTGCATCAGGTTTTATAGTGATAGTAAAAGGGAAATTACATAAAATAGTAACCTTGACTGACATTAATTTTACTCACAATACCTGACATGATTGATGACTTTCATCCTTAAGATTCCATGAGTTTATTTTAAAACAGAATTTCCAAATTTAGGATGCATCCCTAATAAAGTTTGAAACTGGAAAATTACAAATAACCTTTCCATAAAATTATACATAGAATCCAACTTTTAAAAGTTTCGTGTCTTATAAAGAGTTTACGGAAAAGGAGGCTCAATTACTCTGATTACTTACAGCATTCAGATGTTTTTGTCTCAAAGGAATATGAGGAGGTCATTTCATTGTGGTTGCCAAAATATTTGTCGAATTGCAGAGACCATCCATTGTTGTCTCCTGGGGGCAGGTGGGGAGGAAAGATCAGGAAATTAAGAATAGAACAAAACAGATATATTCTGGTGTGCTGGGGGAAAATAGGTCCTTAAAATAAGCTGGCGAGTCTCAAACTTAGTGAGAAAAGCATCATCTAGAAACCTACCAATGTGGATTTCTGGATCCCCTATGGGGTGCTGGGATGGGCTTGTGGTGTCTAACAAGCTCTGTAGTGATTCTGCCACAAGTAATACTTGGGCCATACTTGAACAAGCAGAATTTTAGGCATACCAGAATATGGCACACTGCTTTTAGCATTTTAATTGTTTCTCTAAATCTTCTTCAATCATTAAAACCGACATTGGAGATAAATAAACATGGGTGGGTGGCCATGATGATCATATTTAAAAATCAAAGAAAGCAACTGCCCAAAGCAATGGGGCCAACTAGTCACGGACTGAAACCTCTGAAGCTATGAGCTAAAATGTTATGTTTCCTCTTTTTAAGTTGATTTATCTCAGGTATTTGTTATAATAACCGAAAGCTAACTAACAGGAAGCTACAAGAGGAGGGAAAGAAGATAATGTTTTAAAGAATTTTATGACCTTTTGTTTTTAAACATAAGGGACAATGAAACTAATCATGTGATGAAATGGAGATGTAGGAAGCAGCTTCTATGGAGCTCTTTCTGTATGGAACAAATCTTTATCTTCCTGATGGGGATTTGAATGGGATCCTCTGTAGAGCTTTAAATTATTTTCCAAATGCCATGACTTTTTTTTTTTTTTTTTGGCATTGGAGATTGAAGCTTAAATATAAAACCACATCCCCAGCACCATCCCCCTTCCTCTTTTAAACCGATTTTGAAACAGGCTCTCGCTAAGTTGCTTAGGGCCTCACTAAGTTGCTAAAGCTGGCTTTGAACTTGCCATCCTCCTGCCTTGGCCTTCCAAGATGCTAAGCTGCTGTGACTACAGGTGTGTAACACAGTGCATGGCTGCTATGACTCTTTAAGAATGCTCAAACATGTAAAGACAGACAGACAGATAGATAGATAGAGATTGATAGATAGAGATATTGATTCTACAAATTTGTCCTATTTCTGTCATTATTAAATCTGGCACTGCTTTTAGGAATTATTTCTCTTATATACCAGTACAGTAGAGTTATTGGCCTTGTACTCATCCAGTTTTCTCCTCATTTTTTTTGCTGCAGTTTTCAAGGAAAAGTATAGAACATTCTGGAAATGCAGTATCCTGAGGTAGGAAGGAATTGCCTGAAACAGCCCAATCCTTTTTCCTATCCTTGTAGGGAGTGTTGACACCTTGAGTTAGGCAGTAACTTCCTGGGACAGTCAAGGCTTTGTTCCTCCCTTTCCTAGAAATGGGATGTCTTCAAAGCTTTTCCCAGGGAGTCAGGTTGCCCCTGAGATACATAACTAGAGCAGTTGCCTCCCAGGGTCCCTCAGCCCTGGTACATGTAGGGCAGGTGTAGTCAGCAATTCATACTGTCGGCAGCTTTCCCAGCTCACTATGAACCTCAGGCGTCTTTTGTCCCTTGCTACCTATTTCTATGTAGAAAATTTGCCCCATGTAATGTGTGTAGATGTTTTATCTTCTTGGAGTCAGACAAGTTGGTAACTAGCATACAGGGAGTCTGCATTGAATCATTTTTGTATAATTTATACCTGAGACTTGAATTCAGATATTACAAACCTATTTAGTTGCATGGATTTGATACAATTGACTTCCTGGTACCCATGGTTTCCACTCTGATCAGCAGATTTTCAGGTTATGTCTCTAGTCCACACTTTTTTTCTACTTTATAACACATACACAGTTTACCTCAGGTACCTCAAACCTCACACTTCCAGAATGGAACTCATTATCTTTTCCCATATAAACTTGTTACTCCATAAATTATCTGGATTTGTGAATAGTCCCCACAATCTATCAAACCGCACAAATGAGAAAGGTTAAATTTACCAGAGTTTGCTTATAAAGTGCATGATTTCCCTCTTTTTTGCAGACTATTTTCCTATTTTTCAGCTGCTCATTCAGACCTCCATGAAAATTTCCTTTGGGAAAGTGAAGGAATCTTAACATAAATGCTATCTACACTTGTAAAATCAAATGTCTTGTTAGCAGTCCTACTAAAAGTGAAAAATTAGAAGATAGATTATTTAAACAGTGCAATTATAACATTCCCCTTTCTTTTGCATTCCTCATGGGTTTCAAAACTTCTTTACTACAGAAGATCTCAAGTTGAACAAAAGCAGCAAAGTTTTATGATATCTCAATTCAGAGGGAAATGATGAATGGACCTCAAGTTTACCAAACATAGACTTCAGCGTGGGTCTCTGGCAGGCCACCAGTAATGAGGCGGACAAAGGACAACAACCAAGAAAAGAGCAAATACCAGCCATTGAGCACCCAGGAACCAGTTCAAGATGCCTATCTGACTCCTAACATAAGTGGATGATATCATAGGCTGAGAATCAGGAGGAGGGAAAAGGACATTTGAAAGACTGAGCACAGATAGCTAAATAGAGACTAACTTCTTGAGACTATGGTGGAGTTTCTGGGTTAGTTCTTCCTCCATTCTACCTTCAGTTAACCATGCTTCCTTCTTTGGAAATTGGTAACTTAAATATATATTTTCCAGATCCCAAGCAAGTAGGGTTCTTGTTATTGATAAACCTCTACTAATTGGCGGCAGTCTCATGAGACTTGAAGTTTGTAAATGCTAGCTTCCCCCAGTACCTAGTGGCAGTGGGGGTAGTTACTGCCTCCTGCCCAGTCTCAGGGCTTCAGCTCCATTGTGCACAGATTTAACAAGAAAATGGTGGATACAATCTGCAAAAAGAGGGAAATCACACAATTTATAAGCACACTCTGGTAGATTTCAACTTGATGTTGAACTTGCAACCACAGTGGAGTGATTCTCATCTCATACTTCTGCTTCTGCAGACTTTATATGGCATTCCCTGGCTGAAATCCCCGCCCCCCCACTTTTTTTTCCTAACCTCTTTCTTTTCTGTTCCCTCTGGAAGGGGTTTCGGATAACAGACTTTGAAGAAACATTAGGTGGGTTATCTAACCTGATTGGTTTTGAAGACAATGGGAATCCTGTTACCATTAGAAAATGGGACTTTCTGGGGAAAAGGACCCTGTACAATATCCTCTTCGCCTCCTTGCACCAGGCTAAAGGTCAAGTGTTTCCAGAGAAACTGTCCTTGTTCATGGGCCAGGTGGCCCCAGCCCACGTGCCCCATCATTCCCTTTCTGGAGCCAGAGCTTCTTCCCCAGATCCCCGCAGTGCTGTCCATTCTGTGTGCCCTTTGTGTAGTGACAGTCTAGAGGTGGCAATAGAGGTGTGTTGCTCTCTCCTGTCCATTCATGCACCTCCAGGATTTTAAAGTTCTTAGATTTTAATACAATTTCTATTCCTGACCCTGAAAAAAAAAAAAAAAAAGAAATGGGACACAGTGACAAAAACAGCCATTTAAATGATTTAAATGATCACTTATAGCTTCCTGGAAAGATGTGAAGTTTAGATTTTGGCAAAGTGGTTGCTGTGATAAATCATTAGACTAAAAATAAGAAATTGGAAGGGTTGTAAGATGGGATGGCTAAGGAGATAGGCTCTGGAGAGATTAAAGAAAGAAAATGATCAGCTCAGGTTTTTACATTATCAGCTTCAAAAAGTTCAGAGAACCAGGGAACTTCCATGATGACTCTATGATTATCTTTTATCTCCCATGGCCTTAGGTCATACAGCCACAAATCACATAGAATCTGATCCAAGGAGTCACTAAGTTACACTATAAGTTGAATTCACATTTTGCCATATTTTAAAAGTGAGCACTAGAGGATTGATTTAGAAGAAACCCTGTAAATTTTATTATTGGTGGATTGTGTATTCAGTTGGATTTGAGAACTCTAAATCCTGGTTCCTCATAACCTCTCTTGTCAGCAGAAGCAGCTCCCTTTTGCTGATGAGTTTAGATGGGGTTTGTTTGAAAACAACCTAATCACTTTATTTGAGGTAATAACTCATCAACTTTCCTCAGGTCCTTTCATTATTACCATGTTTCTTTGCTTCTTAATCAATTATAAGCAGACTCAGATCCCAGAACACCCCAGAAGATAACAACAAGTTGCACTTGATTTTTCTATTATATATATGCAGAAACCCAAGGAGTTTGTGAGGGACTGGTTTATCGGCGTGCTAGACCAGGTGGCAGGACTATAACCCTAGATCAGGCACAACTAATTCACATCTCAGAGTTTCTGGATTCAGTGTGATGGCTCAAGACTAATTTGCTGGATTGGAGACTGAAATATGAACCCAATGTTGGTGCTGTAGTTTGGTCTTAAATATCCCCAAAAGGCTTGATCTCTAGCTTGGCAATATTGGGAGGTGGTGGGATGTTGGAGAGGTGGCGCCTAGTGGGAGGAAGTTGGGGAGTTGGAGGTGTGCCATTGGAAGAGATGGTGGGACCCTGGCCCCTTTCCCTCTCTCTCACTTCCCAACCATGAAGTGAGTGATTTCACTCTGCCATGGACTCCCTGCTATGGGTTCTGCTTTTCCACAGGCCCAAAAGCAACAGGGCCAACTAATCATGTACCAAATACTCCCAAACTGTGAGCCTAAATAACAACGCTTTTCTTTTCATAAGTTGATTATGGGATCCTGACTAACACAGTTGGCTTGGAACAAATGAAGTTAGAGGCAAATGCATGTGCAGACTGAGGAACTGAGTGGGTAGATTATACAGGACATGGCCATTAAATTGTGCACCTACCACGGGCGTCTGGAGGAATATACTACAAATTGACTCACCTGGCCTCTATTTGACTCCACGCCATCAGTGTGTGCCTGTGGAGCAGAGACTGAAAGGCTTAAACATTAAGTCCTAAGTTTTCAATTCTGCAGATATTTTAATGAAATTGACACAGGTGCATTAAAATGGTTGGAAGTCATAATCTAGGGCTTATCTATTATTGTTCTAATTATTGTACTATAATTATATATGTAATTGTTGTATATCATATACTTTTTTTTTTATAGGTGTTCTACATCTGGGACAATAGGACAAAATAGGTAAAAACAGCAGTTCACATTTTCTACATAGCTAGGATTTGAGAAACATTGACACATACTTTGTTTGGTAGAAGACCTTGGGGAGTATAAGATCATTTTCCTGTTGCCGTGTCTCAAACTGAGATGCTTCCAGAAGCAACTGTAGCAGCAGCAGGACTCTGCAGGTACTACCCCTGCAGAGGAGTCCAGGGGCATTTGTGTTGGGACAGGCAGGGGTGGTGGCAACAGCACATCCGCTTCTCTATCTGTGGTTTAGTCACTGATGGGAGGGCCTTGTTGACTTCTGCTCCCCAGCCCTTTTCAGAATTTTGTAATAAATATGTAATTCCTGTTTAATAGGCCCAGAGTGGATTCTATTGCTTGTATTAAACCCTGACAGAAATAGGGACTAATTTAATTACTGCATTAAAATTTGGTTTAAATAAGGACATTTAGTAATTTTGGGAGCTGAGGTGGGATCTCCAAAAGTAGTGCATTTTTTTCCTGGGCCCATGAGTTTCGGTGTGGTTCAGCTGCATGGTCCCAAGACAGCGACGGTGATGATGCTTTTTAGCATTTTCCCTATGGGTTCTGGAGATAGTGCTGGGAGCCTTAGAAAACACCCTGTTCTGCTGGGCTCCAAATCCCAAATTGTTTCTTGGGTGTCAGGTTTTGAAGCTTGTGGTGTTGGATTTTCCCCCTTTCCTGGCATGGCAGTTTGTGGACCTCTTGGCACATGATCACTACTTGTTTCATATCTTTATTATAAGAAAGCGGAATTCTGTGAAAGATTTTAATTTTTTCATTTTAACAGAGACGTTAAATATAACATTCAGCACTGAGAGAACTGGTATTTAGTGTATATCTACTATTCTGTACTAGGTACTTAATTTTATCCTTATAATAACTCTGGCCATATTTATAATCTGCATTTACAGATGAGAAAAACAATTCTGAGAAGTTTAGTGATTTGTATTAGGAGCAGAATTATTGAAAAAGAACTAAAGCATTAAAATAATAAACTAAATTTGTATTTTCTTTTCCAGGCCCAATCAATTATTTAATCAGTTTATAGCTCACTTATAGAAGTTCAACTTTCAAGTTATATCAGCTTTAAATATTTAGATATGACTATTTGTTGTACATTTTTCTGTTATTTGTTTCTTTTTTCTTTTTTTGGGGGGAGAGGTACTGGGGATTGAACTCAGGGGCACTCTACCACTCAGCTACATCCCAACCCTATTTTATATTTTATTTAGAGGCTGGATCTCACTGAGATGCTTAGTGCCTCCCCATTGCTGAGGCTGGCTTTGAACTGGTGATCCTTCTACCTTAGCCTCCTGAGCTGCTGGGATTACAGGTGTGCACCACCAAGCCCAGCTCTTTGTTTCATTTCTGTTATTGAAACTTGTTGGGGCTCAGAAGATGAACCCCAAACAGCACTTTGGTGTGCTGAGTGCTTTTGACTAAATACATTGGATGACCTCAGATGCTGCTTTAGAGGCAAAGTTTCATTCTGAACGTCTTCTGCCCTCAGGTCTCCCATTGTTCTTCCTCTCCTAAAGTCGTAGAAACCAGAGTTTCTCTTCTCCAAGAAAGATCTTTGAAACTAGAAACCTTTCTTCAAAGAGTGGCATAACCCAATCTGTGAAATATGGTATATTAAGAACTATGTAATGTTTTGAACAACCAACAATAAAATATTATTAAAAAAAAATAAAATAAAATAAAGATGTTGTGCCCACCGAAAATTAAAAAATAAATATTAAAAAATTAAAAAAAAAAAAAAGAGTGGCATAAGACCTAGAACTATCACTCTAACCTTTCCCTGCTGTTCTGCATAGGAGCTGGTCATAAAGGAATTCTTTGACTTGCCTTGTCTGATAATATATTATAAAATTCTCATTCCAGAAGGGTCCTGACACATTCCTGGGAGGAAGGAATGCTACACAGAGAGGCCAAGAAGAATCTGAGCAGACAGTCTTGTTGAATTATCTCTGTCAGTCTAGCAGCATTAGGACATAAACTTTGTCCAATCACAATTCTATATGACTGTTCTTCATTGACTCTAAGCATAAAACCATATAGGTCTCCCTAGGTTTTGGGTTTTTATTTCTGAAGGCTCCTATGTCACATAAAACTTTGATCAAATAACTTGTTATACTCTTCTCTTGTTAGCCTTTTTTTCAGTGGGGGTTTGGAGATTGATCCCAGGGGTACTTTACCACTGAGCTGAAGTTCTTTTTATTTTGAGAAAGTTCCTGAGGCTTTCATTAAGTTGCAGAGGCAAGACTGGAACTTGTGATCCTTCTGCCTCAGCCTCCCAGGTTGCTAGGGTTACAGCTGTGTGCCACCTTGCCCAGAAGCCTATCTTTAGTTATAGGGGTATTGGCCATGATACCCCCTTTCTGCCCCTTATATCAGAATTGTGTGAATTATACAAAAATTCATTTAATTAACAACCAGAAGGAATTATTAACTGGAATTGAAGTTTATCATCATTTTTATTCCTAGAATCAGTGAGAGTATTGCAAACCATTGAGGTATTACTGGGAAAAAATGTACAAAGAAATTAATTTTCATAGTACTATGAATTATTATACATTTATAAATGTTATAAATGAAATATGTAAGTAGATGAATCATTTAGCTCTGGCTGTGTCTAGGCATTGATGATTCCTACAGCCAAGTTCCTGTGTACCTGCAGAGGATCAGTTGAGAAGTGGGCATGCGTGGGTCTGAAGGATTTGACCTCACGGGCTGCTGGGGGCTCATGTAACTCTGAAAGGAGCAGGTCACCCCGTTTGTGTTCATGTTTATGTTCATATTCCTGACACTCCCCTCTATGCTTCAGAAACAGTGAGGGAAACAGGTGGGGTGACAGCATTCTAGATGGTGGGGCTGTAATGTGGGCAGTGTGTCACTGCTGATATAAAACTGATGGCTGCCAGAAGATGCTGAGTTTTTCCACTCTGCTTCTTTAGTAGGCTCTATGTTTAGCTTAGTTTTTATAAATGAGCTATTTCAAGTTGTTGCATTTTTAACACTTATAGTGCAGTAACTTTAAACCAAGGCTTGGTGCCCTTTCCTGGTCCTTTGTCCCTCACCATTTTTCTTTCTTATTCAAAGGACTACAATTAGTGTGGCCTTAACTGCAATGTTTTAGTCCAACAAATCAAAATGATGTAGTGTTTCTGGTTTCTTCTTTGACTTTCTTGTTCCTATTCCCTTTCTTTCCTTTTCTATTTCATTGTACCTACACACACACACACACACACACACACACTTACACACACACACACACAAACACACACACACAAACACATGGGAATGGGGGAAAAAACCAGGGAGACAGAGGGAGGAAGAGAGTGAAAATGTCAGGATGGAACCGGGGAATTTTTGATCAGCAGAAAGAAACAGGACAAACCTGCTTGTACTTTCCCAGGTAAGAGCACGTATTTTGTGGAGAAATTTCTTTTTAAAGAAGTCAATGAGAGATTTATTTTTTTTTAAATAGCAATGTCATCAAACAAATAAACTTTAGTAATTAGTTTGTACCTTCCTTCTGCCTTCCCAAGGCATTTTCTTCTCCTTACCCTTTACTTCCTCCCACCAGAAGGCAGGAATATAGAACATGAGAAACGTTGCCAAAATCACAAAGTTGAAAAGTTAGCATTTTTAAGAAAACAGCTTTTGGTATATGTGTTTCTAAATTTTAAATCCTATATCCTGGATATTTTAAGGATGCATGGGGCAATGAGTAAAATGATTTTTTCATACATTAGTAAGTGTCTTGCTAAAAATTGATTCTCTGATTTTTCTTGAGGCAAGCCAGGATAATGTAAAGAGCACTTTCTATTAAAAAAAGAATTTTCACCTAAAATGATATTATGATTCTGTAAATAAAAGTCAGAAAATAGATCAAGAAAAGTCTGTTTTTGCATGCTGCCTCAGCTTAATATTTACTGAATAAATAGTACTGAAAAAAATCAATCAATGAATCATTGGAGCTCTTTCCTTAAACATATTTTGAGGAAGTGAATCATTCATTTCACAACTTGATGATATTCACCTTGGATATTTGTTTAGAAAAGGGAAGATTTCTGGGCTTTACTTCTTTTCCTTAGGTCAGCATCATATCTGGGAGTGGGGCTTAGGACTCAGTCTTTTCCAAGTCCCCCAGGTGGCACAGCTGCAGGTGGTCCTCCGCACACTTCTGGGATCATGCCTAGATTTCATGATGTTTCAGTTTTTTTTTTAATTCTAGAGGTTTTGGGGATCAAACCCAGGATGTTGTGTACACTAGGCAAGCAGTGTAGCACTGAGCTATACCCCCAGGTCTGGATTTTGAATAATCGAAAATTGAGAGACTTATCTCTTCATTAGGTGGGGTGCCAGAACAAAGCAGAGTGTGAGATGTTGTGTGCTAAACAATCTGTCCTTTCATTAAAATGAGGGAAAACATCTGCTAGACTATAAAGCATACATACTATTGGCTCATGAATGTGAGCCAATATATAAAGTTTGGATCTATGCAAAGTGGATCATTCCTTATTCCTTATTTGCTCAACTTTCAGCACCCATTCCTGGAACACAGTGGAATATCTTTTTCTCATAAACTAATGATCCCCAAGAATAGAGATGAATTTGAGCAAGGTGCAGGAAGCTTGGTTGTGGGGGGTAGGGGAGCAATTCACCAAATGAGTTATGGGGGTTCTCCATGGATTTTAATAACAATGGTGGTTTGCTGGACAAAATACATTTGTCTCTTTCTGGGGTCTTATGGCCATTGGAGGCAATGTTTTGAAGAAATTAAGGGCTGTGACACTATCCTGGGCATCTTTTAAGGCACATTGAGGCTGCTCAAATCTGTCTTTTATGTCCTATTTAGTAGGATGTATTCTGATAGGAAAATCTGTGTGGAAGTAAGATAAATATATCTACATGGAGGTAACATCAACATCATAAACATGATTAAGCATTGTTGCTTTCTCTCTCTCTCTCTCTCTTTTAATTGTATTCTTGCTATGTTGCTCAGGCTAGCCTCAAATTCCTGGGCTTAAGCAATCCTCCCAACTCAGCCTCTCAAAGCTGGGACTAGAGGTGTCCACCAAAATGTCCAGCTCTAAGTTTTATTAGATAAACATATTTGAAGTTAAAACCAGGCCTGCCTTTTTGGAAGAATTCAAGAATTCAGTTACTTACATTATTTTGAGAATAGTAAATAGAAAACCAGTAATTTTTAAAATGTAGAGATTTATGACCCCTGTCACTTTTTAGCTTTAAATGACAAACTACCAACTTTAATGGAATTTTTTGAAACGAGAACAACTAACCTAACTTCTATATCAAACTGCTATCATTCTGATTGCTATATAAGAAGCTTATTTAGGGAATGATAGAATATTTAGTGCTCCAGAATTTTAAAGGCAGGACCAATTAAAAATTGAAAGTATCCTTGAACATACTTCAGTCTTCTAATCCTATTTAAAAAATATATCATTGCCATCACACCCATAAATAAGTACTGCTTATCTGGTTCTCATAGATTAGTAAATGCCAAGCTAGGTGCCAGAGAAATACACTGAGGTATTAACAAAGTTTTTCTTCCCTTGTATTCCTTGTACTCTCTGCCCTTTTCCCTATCTTAAGCAGCTAGAATTTTCCATTTTCCTTGCCTGAAATCAATGACACAGAAGTTCGCAGATAACAAAGGAATCATATTCTTTGATATTTGACTTTCATATGCTTAAGTTTGATCTATAATAAATTTGTAAAACCGAAAGAGCTGAACTTTGCTGTTCACAGACTGGGCAAAATACTTGGACCACAAAGGGAGAGTGGAGAGTCTTTTTCCCCTTCTTCCCTGAACCTGAGTTGAATCTGGGGGAAACTATACATTCCCCACACTGGTTTCTGGGTTCTGGGAACTGAGGTGTCGTGCACGTGTGTGGCAGGACCCATGGAATCACTGCACAGCCTGGCTTGACAAAGGAGGAATAGAGTACGAATGGCCCTAAGGGCCGAGGCAGATGAAGTGAACTTGACTGTGAAAGTTCTGCAGGGGCTCAGTCTGGCTCAGGAGTAGCAGAACGTTTCCCATGAGCCCTGGAATGCCAATGATGTAGGCCGGGAGGCACGGGATGTGATAATGTCTACAGTAGGCAGGAGATGACAGAGCAATGACTTATGGCAGCAGACCAGATTGATTTATGCACATCCCAGGGGATGCTGTGACACTGCATGATGGCATTCAGCTAGACTCTCTGCCCTGGTGGCCCCACCCAATGTCCTGGCTTTACATGGACAGCTGAGCTCAGCAGCAATCCCAGGAGAAGGGAGATAAATAAGACCTTTCACTGACTTGGTTAATGTTTTTTACCACTTGGAAGGATGAACACTTGCAATAGACAAGGGCTCTCCACTGAGCTACACACCCAGGCTCTTGAAGCTTGTAATAGAAATAAATTTTGGCCATAGAAAAAATAAAGATTATATGAGTAAAGATTTTTATTCACATGAGAATTTGAACTGACTGTCATATCTGTCATGTGTGGTGCAGAGCTTCAACTTTCCCCCAAATAATACTTTTCTTATGGGTTGTCATGAGGATTGAATGTTGTAAAATATACGAAGCAGCCGGAATAGTACCTTATATATAATAAGTGCTATAAGAATAAAATTGTTATTTTAAAATAGGAAGTTCATCTAATTTCTCAAATACTATTTTCTAAAAAGAAAATAGATGCTTAATTATGATTTAAAAGGAGGCCCCATAGAATTAAAATTTTATCAATAGGAGATTTATTTGAAGGCGATACCAAATAGTAATGATTATTAGCATGGCCCTAGTCTTTCCTCGCCAACAAAGAACAAAACAAAAACAGCTGCTATGGTTTGGGTAAGTGTCCCCAAAGGTCCATGTTTTAAAGGTTTCATTCCCAGCCCATGGCACTACTGGGAAGTCTTTAGGTCAGTGGGAGCATGCCCTTGAAGGAGATGGTGGGACCCCATCTCTGTCTCTTTTTCATTGCTCTCCAGCCACGATGTGCTCAGCTTTGCTTCTCCTCATGCTCCTGCCATGCTCCTCACCCCAGGCCTAAAAGCAACAGCATCAACTGGTCATAGACTGGAAACTTAACTGTGAGCCAAGAAAAAAAAAGTCTTTTTTTTTTTATAACTTGATTATCCCAGGCATTTCTTACAGTGATGGGACACTGACACATAAGCTGAACAATTAGGTATATATTCTGACCAAGCCATGATTTCAGAACATCTATGTAAGCTTTCTGTACTTCCATTTTCTCCATTCGTAGAGTGGATATAATTTAATATCCAATTTACATTGAGGATAAAATGTAAGAATGGATTTAAAGGATTAATACTGTGTCTGGAACACAACAAACAATAAAAAAATAGAAGATGCTATTAATTTTATTATTAGAACTCTTATTAAACAAAACCAAATATTCCTAGGAAGGTTAAAAGGAACTATCATGGGCTGGGGATATAGCTCAGTTGGTAGAGTACTTGCCTTGCATGGGTTCAATCCCTGGCAAAACACACACACACACACACACACACACACACACCACACACACACACACACACACACACACACACAAAAGGAGGTGTCACAAGTTGTCATGTGTGGACTAAGGTAGATGGACTAAAATGGTTTTTGTAACGTAAACTATCCTGTGCTTAGCAGCATTGCCAAATAAATAACAGTATTAATAATAGACATCTAATGGAGTGGGGAAAGGCAAAGCATTTAAGATAAAATTTGGAAGGAGCTTGCTATAGTTTGGATCTTTTATGTGTGTGTGTGAAAAAGGAAAAAGAATCTTTATTTTTTGCTAGTAAAGGAGAAACACAAGGATATAGTTTGGCTCTCCAGTGTCTTTTAAACATCCATGTGTTGAAGGCTTGGGTCCCCGGGGTGGTACTATTGGGAGGGAGAGGAACCTTTCTGAGATAGGGCCTAGTGGAAGGTTTTAAGTTTTTGGGAACATGCCTTTGAAGGTTTGAAGGGGATTGTGAAAACTGGTTCCCTTTTCTCTCTTCTTCTTTTTTGCTTTCTGGTCATGCAGTGAGTGGTTTTGCTCCACCATGCATTCCCACAGTCCTTGATCACAGGCTCACTGACCAAGGACTGGAACCTTCCAAACTGTGGACCCAAATAACCCTTTTCTCTTCATAAGTTGATTTTCTCAGGCATTTGTTGGCGTGACAGAAAGCTAACACAGAGCTGGGAGAGTAAACTTTTTGCATAATCATGTTCATCCCTCCCAAAGAAGTTTTATAAGCCAAGGGTTGTCTTTGCTATGATAGCCAAGTTGACTTTGTACTTAGTGATGTTTGTTCTTTCAACTTTGTATGTATTTGTGAGGAGTGAGGCATATTTATAAGGTAAGTGCTAATTAAGTTGAACTTGAGAAAGCCTTTGTGTATTATATATTTAAAATTCTTTTCTGTGCATTATCATGTTTTGACATCTTCATCTTTTGGCTAGGGAGAGCTGGCCCCCTCCAAGGCCCAGCCAATTCTCACTGAGAACAAAGAACCTGGCTAGGAGTATGCCTTTCATATGCAAACTAACTAGTCCAGAGCCAGACCTTCTTATCTGGCCTGTACACCTAGGAGGCCATATTCCTCTGCCTTTATCATCCCAGGGCCAGGTACCAGGCAGTAAAGGACTATAGTTTAGAGCCATCTAAAATTATTCAGTTGTAACCTGTTCACCCTGCCTTGCCTTTCCCATGGAAACCGCAATAGAGACTCTTCCTGTCTTCTGACCATCCTGGTATCTTTCCCTTGTATCCTGTGTGGAACACCCTGCCTCCTATCTCTGGGACCTAGGAGTATGATAAACTTGTTCCTCTGAGCCCCTCCTACATCTTCTTTTTGGCTATATTTGTTTGGCTATTATATAGAAGAATACAGAATACCCGCTGAAAAGCTTAGGACAGCTATTATATGAACAGCAGAGAGAACTGTTAGGACAGCCATATGTGAATAGCAGAGAGAACTCATCTTCAGGGAGTTTATGCCACATGCAATTATGCATAAGAATGGCTCATCAGAAGTGGTATCTGACTAAAACCAGACTGTTCTAATCTGGCCCAGGTTTTGTGTTGACCTTTCTCTATTTTTTGTTCTACCTATGTCAGTTTTCTTGGGCTACTATAGGAAATCACCCCAAAATTGGTGGTTTAAGACAACAGAAATTTATTCCCTCACAGTTCTGGAGCCTGAAGTCTGAAACTGAGGCATGGGCAGGGTCACGCTCTCTCTCAGCTCTAGAGGAGGATCTTTGCCTGCCTCTTTTAGCTTCTGGTGGCTCCTGGCATTGCTCAGGGGTAACAGCATAACTCTAACTTTTGCCTCTGCTTTCACATGGCTGCCTTCCCTCTGTCCTGTCTCTATGTCATTTTCTGTCTCCTGCAAGGATACTCTCATTGGCTTTAGGGCCCACACTAAGCTGGGAATGATCTCAATCCTTGCCTTCAATAAATCTGCAAAGATCTTGCTTCCAAATAGGGTCACATTCTGAGACTCCAGGTAGGGCATGGATTTTTGGTAGATACTGCCCCAAAATGTATTTGAATATGTTTTCCATTTTCCCTATGGATTATAGAAATGCTAATGAAGACCAAAAATATCTTCATCCTTTTCCTATAGATGAGGCTGCTAGAGTGCAGAGGAGGTGTGGGATGTTCAAAGAACAAGTCTACAGAGAAGAGGAATCAGATCTTGGGTCTCCACATGGAGTAAGTCAAGCTGTCTCCAGGATGAAGTTGTGTTATTGCAACTGCGAGGGGGAGCTTGGCTCAGTCATCTGTTTATAACACAGAGGACGGAAGGCTGGCAGTTTCTAATCTGGAAATGTAAAGGGCTCCTTTTAAATAAAAATCTATATGTAGTGAATTAATTCAATATCATCTGAGAATGGGCAACTGCTCTACCACAGAACTATATCTCCAGCCTGCATCTCAGAATTTGATGCTATTTAATATTGCATTTTTCCTACTGAGTTACCATTCAGTTTGAAATGAACATAGATAATTCCTAAATGAAAACCCTCATATATTTGTAATCAGGTTTCCTTGGTATTTGCCCAGACATATTCTCCCAAGTATCTGAGAGTTCTAGCTGAAAAAATGAAAGATCTCATTTTTTTTTTCAGTTTGTTATAGTCATACTGAACATAGTTCTGATGACTTAAAAATTTGTTTTGGCCTCTACTCTGATTGCATCTGTGAAAGTTCTGAGTAAAGATGGGTCAGTGACATGTAGCAAAAAACATGCAGAAATTATATGGGACTTGTATTAAATAGTAAAACTCATTGTACTTTTGTATGTTGAAATTTATCTGTAAGAATCAAAGTTATAAAAACAGTACAGTCAATTTCGACACAATATGTCTATATATGTATATAAATTCTATATTGCCAAACATTTTAGAAAGAAAGGATTTCTACGAAATCAACTGAAAAAATTAAAATCTATTGCTTTTGCTTGCATTGTGTCCAGGAAAAGTGTTCAGTGTTTTAATGTCTTAATGGTTTTTACACTGAGATTTTATTTTTAAAGCTTATTAAAGTTACAGTTATGGAGAAATTACTTATGGGTTTTTCTGAGGAAACCAGGACTTTAAACTTAAATAATTGTACTTGTTTAATATGTCTGTGATAGTTCAAAAGCAACAGCTCTTTCCAAACTAAGTAGTTCATCCACAGTTCAGTATATGGGGAATCAGATGGTGGTTTTTTTTTTTTTTTTTGTGTGTGTGTGTCCCTCAAATTTTATTTCCACTATTCCTATTTGACCTATTTTTCCATTTTAATGATCATTGTTGGTGACAAGGTTTACATAGTTTAAGAGAGTAAGGGAGAAGTTTTTGGAGTTGATTATCTTAAGAGGTCTGATTAAGGAAAGTTTCTCTTTCCATTAAAAATAGACATTTTATTTGACAATATACTGTTTAGTTCTAAATCATTCTGAAAATGATTTTTAACTGTGTTTTTTTATAAGTGTTAAAATATTGTATTTTACATGTTTGTAAGTGTATCTAATACTGCTTATTCAAATATGCATGACGTTTACATATTCTGCAAGAACCAGTTTTCTGACTTAATTTAAATAACATTAAACAGCTGATCCATAATGGGGGGAGGGGATATGGGAAGAATGGTGGAACTTTGGATTGGGCAAATGGGAGGGGGGTCTTCGGGTAGGAAAGATGGTGGAATGAGAAGGATATCATTGCTCTAGGTATATGTATGATTGCACAAATGATGTGACTCTACATTGTGTACAACCAGAAAAATGAAAAGTTGTGCTCCATTTGTGTACAATGAATCAAAATGCATTCTGCTGTCATGTATAACTAATTGGAACAAATAAAAAATACTCATTAATAAAAAATAAATAGCATTAAACAGAATTTAAATAAGCCTGACTTAAAATGAACAGCCTTGGGAACACAATTCATCCAGATACTATAAAATGAAAAAATTAAAGAAACCCCCCCACAAACTACACAGCTGGCACAGGAAATTGAATCAATGAGAGGCAAACAAAAATAATTCCACTCATAATTTTTATCACCTGGACTCTAAAGATGGTGATGAAGTCTGCCACCTTCCCTAAAACGTTCCAGCTTTCTCAGGCACAGACAGAAGCAACATGCCAACTGGCCATCTTTGAGGTTTTGAGCAGAGTAAAATTGCTTTCTATTTCCAGATGGCTGCCACTACACATTAGGGTATAGAATTTCAACGTACTAATTTTGGGGGGATATAAGCATTCAGTCCATAACACCTGTATCCTGGTAAACATCTTAAATAAAATATCTCATTGAGTCCTCTTAGCAACCCAGATAGTCTTAATATTCTCTTCTTACAGAAAAGAGGCATTTTTATTTTCCTTCATAGCCAGAATGTTAAGTCCAGATCTCCAACCCCTGAGCCCGTTCTTTTAATCCAAATGCCCTATCCCCTCCCTCTGAATCCCTGATTGGGGACTCTGGAGAAACTTTTGTGACTTGAATGATTATTAAGGTAGGGATTGCTACTCTTGTTCCTTGGTTCCTTTAAACTTAGCATTGAAGCCAGAGTTCCCCAACTTTTTCTTTTTTTTTTTTTCCCATAGAGAACTTACTTTGGATGGTGAATTTAGAGCAGCTACCAAACTCCTTTTCCAGCTACCTGTGGCCATTTCAATTGATGCAAAACTCACTGTGGTTCTGTCTAGGACATGGTCTCAATCACCAGCAGGTTGAGAGGGAAGCGGATGGCAGCGTGCAAAATGCTGTTTGAACCTAATTTCTTTTTAAGATGTACTCTTCAGTTATTTTAGCAATATGCTGTTTTATTTTAAAGGTAATTTTATAACGTTCCAAATCAAAGGTAATTGTTAGCTCACCAGTTTAGAGACGGTAATTACTATAGAGTTACCACCACCACCTCGAGACAGTGTACCAAAAGGAGAGTGATGAAAATACAGTAAGATCAAGTTAGAAAAATGTAAAAGTTTGGGATCAGGAGTGTAGCTCGATGGTTGAACACTTGCCTATCATGCTCCAGGTTCTGGATGCATCCACACTCTACAAATAACAATAGCAAAACAAGTCAAGGTTTATTGTCATACGATAAGAGAAAGTATAATTTACTATAGGGGGACTTTGACCCAAGTGGTAAGAAGCTCAGAGGCATATAGAGTGGCTTATCAAACAAAGATGAAGTTGTCAAGCCTTTACAATTATGGAGTACTAAAATGGGGATTCCATATGGCAGGGGATTGGTTAAAAGTGAGTTCTTTATATCAATTTAGGGAGAAAATTTTTGTTTCCTTTGTGCTCATCAGAAGCATTTACAAGAAATAACTAAATTTGCCTTAGTTACAAGTGTTATTTACAGGAGTTAAATTTTGCTTAGGTGGCCTGTGGTTGGGGAATTTCAAGCCTGGTCTCCATCTTATTTTGTTTTAACCAAAATGTAATTCCTATGAGGTATGCCTCTAAAAGCCTGCCTGCTACACTTGTGTGTGTGTGTGTGTGTGTGTGTGTGTGTGTATGTGTGTGTGTGTGTGTGTGTGTGTGTGTGTGTGTGGTGGGGGGGTGGGGAGTGTTAATAGCAAGGATTCTTCAGGGAATATTATTTGTGTAGCACTTCAAATATTGACATTGTAATGCATGTTTTTGTCCTCCAAAGGTAGTACCATATTTCTCCATGAATAGAAATCTTATTATTTTACATTATTGACCCAAATCTTATTTTTTTCCCTCTAGTGTGCCACCTCCAGGAAATTCAAGTTCTTTTTAAAATTTGTGTTTCTAATATTGTGGGTATGTGAACGAAATCCTATCTAAGAGCTATTTTCTCAGGTATTCTATTTGTCTGTAAGCCCTACTTACTGGCCTTATTAAAAAGTCATAAGTAAGGTCATTCTTGGTTATAGGCAACTTGCATTTACATATTTTCTTTTTCTTTATTAGGAGGTGTCACTTTTCTCCCTAACACTACTGCTAACGGTAAGAAAGGAACAGTACCTAACACTTACGAAGCATCTACCACGTGTCTGGCATTCTCTAATCCTTTACACTTAATCTCCCCAAATTATCAGAGTGTGGTACAATCATCAAGCTATTTTATAAAACAAGAAAACTGACGCACAGAGAGGTTAAGAATTGTTCCTGAATTTATGTGATTGATTCTTCTGGGACCCAGGTTCTGGGCTGCCTGGTTCCAGAGCAACAGTCTTAATTTCTACACCGTGAGGACTCTAAGACATGAACCAGGCATGTTCATGGTTACAACACTCTGCACAAACACTGCTTTCCTGAAATATTGACCGTGACACTATTATACATAAAAGAAAGGATATTTAAAACCAAGGAAATAAATGTAAGATCCCTCCAGTAACCTGTGTTTTGTATTTCAATGGAATGTTTTTTTTTTTTAAAGAGAGAGTGAGAGGAGAGAGAGTGAGAGAGAGAGAGAGAGAGAGAGAATTTTTAATATTTATTTTTTAGTTCTCGGCAGACACAACATCTTTGTTGGTATGTGGTGCTGAGGATGGAACCCGGGCCGCACGCATGCGAGGCGAGCGCGCTACCGCTTGAGCCACATCCCCAGCCCCTGGAATATTTCCTTTTCTATTTCTTTTTCTGTTGAGAGCAGTCTCAGCAATGTCACTGTCAGTCCTTTGAGCCCCCTTTCTTGCTAGGACTCTGGGGACTTCACTCACCACAATCGTCCTCGTCGGCCTGATTCCCACAGTCGTCCACGCCGTTGCAGTGGAGAAACTGAGGCAAGCACTTTGTGATGTTCCCACAGGGAAAATGTCCGAGGGAGCACTGGACATCCTGTCCACTTCCATGAGTGACTGTGATGAAGAGGAGACATAACATTTGGAGAAGTTATCACAATGGCATTGCAAAACATGCATCCCACTGGTATTTTCTAGCCATATGGCTTTCTCATCCCGGCTTGTACAATCTTCCACGTGGCAGCTTTACCTTTCTATTCCAGTGCCCACTATTTCCCGAGGACCTAAACTTCAGTATGAGGCTCTTTTCCATGTCTCTAGAAGATTCTAGAATTTGCTCTTCTGTGCCTCTGTTCATGCTGTTTCTCACTTGGGAAGTCCTCTCTCCAATAATTCTAAAAAGCATGAATTTGCTATATTCTTATTATGGGCTCAGGATAAGGGCTGGTCTGATATCAGAGGAAGAAGACATGGAGGACAACAGGAAAGCACATGCCACGGGCTCATGGTGTTCCTAAGTGTGAGGCCCCATGCAGGATTTTGGGCATATAGCACTGAATGAAACAGGGTTCCTGCCCTTGTGGAGGTTGCTTTCTATTGGGAAGACACACTGTGAGAGGAACAAAAAGAACAATAGCAAGCTCTAGAATGGAAACTCTGTACTGGGGCTTAGCTGGGGTTTTCTCTATGAAATTGTGCCATTTAAACTGAGTTTGGAAGGAAGAAAATGAAATCACCTTTGGGGCTGGGAAGTGCTGGTGGTTGAAGTGGTTATGAAGAGTTTTATGGCTGGCTTTGGGGGAAAAAGGGTTCTGGTTTCTATAACCAGCAGCGGAGGAATGCCCCAAGAGGGCAGGAGAAGGTTAAGAGAAGCTTTGCTTCTGAGATCTTCACTTGGGGGGTATCATTTTCTGAGCCCCAACAATACAGTAATTGTGAATACCTGTAAGTACACATTCATTTAAAACCCACAGAAGGTGCAACGCCAAGGATGAGCACTAATGCAGACTACAGATGACCATAATGTGTCAATGTAGGGTCACTGTTTATAACAAATGCGTCACTGTGGTGGGGGATGTGGAAGGTGGGGAGGCCATGCATGTCAGAGTACCTGGAAAGTCTCTATGCCTTGCACTCTATTTTGTTGTGGACCTAAAATGACTCTTAAAAAGTCTGCGTTAGCTGGGCACAGTGGCACATACCCGTAATCCAGAGGCTTGGGAGGCTGAGGCAGGAGGATCAAGAGTTCAAAGCCAGACTCAGCAAAAAGTGAGGTGCTAAGCAACTCAGTGAGACTCTGTCTCTAAATAAAATACAAAATAGAGCTGGGATATGGATCAGTGGTTGAGTGTCCCTGAGTTCAATCCCTGGCACCCCTCACCCCAAAGAAATTTGCTTTAAAAAAAACGGCACTGTTAAACCTTCAAAGTCAGAATAAGATGGTTATATAGAATGTTATAAATAGAATAAATAGAATGAATAGGACTGTAAGAACTTTGAAATTACAAAAAGCAGTCTATAAGAGTCTCTCCCTACCAGACCTCCAATCTATTCCAAAAGTCAATTCATTAAATATCATCACACATAGGTTCTCCAATTTTTTCCATTTCTTTAATTTCATCTCCCCACTGCCAGAAAGAAAAATGCATTATAGATGAAGTCCTTGCCATTATTTGTTTGTGGTCCTGGTTAGGGATGCTGAAAATTATTTGTTGAAAATAAAAATTAGAGATACAAATATAAGAAGCAAAAGTTGTTCCATGAGTTTTTGGTGGAAACCTCAGATCTAAACCATAACATTGGGCATTATCACTAATAAACTCTCAACAAACAGACTAAGGTATATATATATATATATATATATATATATATATATATATATATATATAGTTATTAATAACCATACACATTTATGTAAATACTTCTTGATGTATCTGTAGATATTACAAATTGTGAGCTAGTCTCCAATTCCTATCCCACCCTATAAGGGGCTGGGGATATAGCTCAGTTGGTAGAGTGCTTGCCTCACACACACAAGGCCCTAGGTTCAATCCCCAGCACCACAGAAAGAAAGAAAAAAAAAAAGATCCAGTCTAGGTTTCTCCTCTTGAATTTCTATTTCTCCCTTTTCTGACAGTGAAGCACCTGCTTTCTGTTTTCTTTAACATATTTATTGTCTTGATAAATCCCCTTTCCTGTGTGGATGCTCTCTTCCCCTCACTCCCTGCAATGGGCAGCATTCTCCCATGAGCATGCTCCTCACCCTGTTTGATACCAGGCACTAGGGGCCACTATGGACACCCTCTTCCCCCAGTGAATCTCTGAAATTCCCACCTGGGCCACTGCAACTCCTCTTTCACTCCCAGCACAGAATACCTTCCTCTGATCCACCAAATGGCTTTAGGACTCAATTGTTCAGGACAAGAAGTAGAAAGGCACAGGGCCAATAACTGATCTTAGTGGGAAAATTTTGGAGAAATCAAAAGCAAAATATAAAGGAGTAGAAAAAATGTTTCCTTTTACTATGGAACCATATCTTTAAGACAGCAATGAGCCACCCTATAATAGTATTAATAAATACAAAAAGTGATATTGTGTCCCTGGAGCTACAAAAGTAATAAAGTTGTTCTTAGAGTTACAAAAGTAATCATTCACAGAGGGACAAGTAAACATGGTGTGGTTGTGTAACCTGGACACCCATTGCCTCTGGGTGCTGTTTCTGTCCTGGGCCAATGATACCACAGGAAAAAATGTGAAAGTTTGAAGTGGAACAAAAGAGAAGATTCCTGTACTAGATTATCTCTAGCTCACATCTTCTTTGAAATATTTTGCAACTCTGTTGGTTGCAGCAAACTTATAATAATGTAGATAATGATTGTCCATGAAAATGCAGATTTTGTGATTGAAATGCAGATTGTGGATACATTGAATTTTGTCCCATGGATAGTGGGTTCATTTTGGAGGGTATAAAGCAAGCTTATTTCAGCCTTCATGTTGGTGCTTTATGTGTGTGCTTTGATTTTTCTTTTGAATTATTTGTAGCACCTTACTGGTTTCCTCATTATTCATGTGAATCATGGCTTTATCTCCTCTTTCTCTGCCTTCTCCTAATTATTTTGAGATTATTCTTAAAAAGATGTGGGGACTCACTTGGAATCCCAAATTGAGATTATAAGGTGAAAACATTTGAGAATCAACAGATACAGAAATAAACCTTCTCAGAACTTTCCTTATCTGACTAAAAGCAGAAACTTTTGGGAAATAAATCTGGCATACTCCCTCTTTAGGGGGAGTTTACTCCTAGGAGAGAGACCAAGAGTAAACGTACCATAAATCCCTTCCTTAGGAAGATTCATAGTCTCAAAGGAAGTATAGAGCATCCACACCTTCATGCATCAAACATCACAAAATTTATTATCTTCTATGCATTCTCCTAAAATCCTCTTTGCCTTTTCTAAAGAAATCTACTTTTTTCTTTTTTCCCATAGAAACGTTTCCTGTTCAATTTCCCCTATTAAGTTAGCTGTATTAGCCTCTAACATTAATCATTTAGTGAGCTAGCAACTTTTTTTCTTAGCTTCTGAATATGATCTTTTTTCCTCCTATTTTATCAGCCTTTTATTTAATTTGCAGGTCCCTTTTGCATAGAACCTGACAGCAGCAAAGTTCTAAATTGAATACAGGGGATGTGGGCTTTAAGACCTATTGACATCAAAGAGCATGCACTTCCTTATTGTTGAAGCTTAGGGAAGAATCATTGCAGGTCTAAGAAACTTGAGATACTATGTTCTGATAATAGAGTTGTTGGCTAAAAATAACCTGGCTTGTTTGAGATGAAACCCCTGCTGATGTGGTATGGTAAAATTCTCCCATTAATGGATATGTGTATTTGCAACTATGACAAATTTTAGAATTAAATATAGAGATGATAAAATTAATCAAATCTGTAACATTGGCACTGTATCTTAATGTAGGAATAATCTGCTTATTAAGAATTTAGAGTACTTTTAATGTTTAATAGAACTAGGCAATTTAAAACATCAGATTAGAGATTCAAGATGGCAGATTAGAGGAAGGCTGCATTTCCAGTTGCTCTGTGGCTCTGGGTTCAAGCAGCAGGAGTACTGCTTCTCAATGAGACTCTGGGAATCTACTGAGATACTATGAGTTCATTCTGCTGCTCAGCTATATCCAAAACCCAGCTTAGAGATGGCACAGCATGCTTCATGCACAAATTAACCATACTCAAACTTCAGTGATACTTTAAAGAAAAGGGGAGAAACACCCCAAACCAACTACCAGGCCCCAAGTAGAAACAGCTAGGGAGGATCATCAGTTCCCACTCATGTCCATCCAGTCCTACACCAAAACCCAGAGAAAATTAGCCAAAAACTGTGGATACCACTCCTGTGAGAGGGTCTCAATCTAGATTGCTCCTATACCCCTTTAGAATATACCGAGTTGTTAAGTTGTTAAGTGTTAAGTTGTTAGGTTGTTAAGTGATAAAGGGTATACCTTGTATACCCTTTTATATACAACACAATTGCTGGGTCTCCAAGAAGAAATTAAAAAAAAAATTCTTAGAATCAAATAACAATTGTGATATAACACCCCAGAAGCTTTGGGACACTATGAATGTGGCACTAACAGGAAAAATTGTAGCTTTGAGTGTTTACATAAAAAATCAAAACAATCCCAATAAACAAACTAATGATGCAATTCAAGACCATTGAAGAAGAATAAAATGACAATTACAAAAAAAATTAGAAGAAGAGCCAAAATTAGTAAAATAGAAAATAATAATAAAAAAAAAAACAATGCAAAGGATCAATGAAACTAAAAGGGTTGGATTTTTGAAAAGATAAACAAGACAGGTTAAGCCCTTAAGAAAAATGGAGAAAAAGGAGAAATCTCCACAGACATCACAGAAATCTAGGGGATCATTAGGGGCTATTTTGAAAACTTGTACTCCAATAAATTGGAAAACCTAGGAGAAATCGTTACATTTTAAGATCCATATGACCTGCCAAATTTTATTAAAATGGATTATACTTTCAGGTATAACTAAGAAGAACCAATAGAATTAAAAAAAAGACCTAGAAAACCCAAACAACCTAATATCAAGCAATAAAATAAAAGCAGCAATAAAAACACTTTCAACAAAGAAAAAGTCCAGGGCTAGATAAATTCTCAGCTGGATTCTACCAGACCTTTAAAGAAGAAGTAATGACAATGCTCCTCAAATTACTTTATGAAACAGAAAGGGATGGAAGACTTCCAAGTCCATTCTGTGAAGCCAGTGTCACTCTCATACCAAACCAGATAAGGATACAGCTAGAAAAAACTACAGACCAATATCCTGATGAAATTAGATGCAACGATCTTTAATAAAACATTATCAAATTGTATTAAACAACATACTAAGAAGGTTGTTCAACATGACCAAGTTAGTTTAATTCCAGGGATGCAAGGGTAGTTTATTATAATAAGCAAATAATAAATTATGTAATTAACAAATTATGTAATTAACCACATCAGTAGAATTAAGGACAAAAGTATTCAGTCATTTTGATGGATACAGAGAAATCCTTTGGCAAATTTCAACACCCATTCATAAGGAAAGCACGAAAGAAACTAGGGATAGAAGGAACCTATCTCAACATAATTAAGGCCATATATGACAAAACCGAAGTCAACATAATAAATAGTTAATAGGGAAAAACTGAAAGCATTTCCTTTAAGATCCAGAATAAGATGAGATGATACTTTCACCACTCCCATTCAATACAGTCCTAGAAATTCTGGTCAGAGCAATTAAGCAAGAGAAAGGAAATATAGGGATAAAAATAGGAAAAGAAGAAGTCAAATTATCACTATGTGCAGATGATATGATCCTATAACTAGAAGATCCAAAAAACTTGCCAGAAGAGAGCTAGAGCTAATAAATTCAGCAAAGTAGCAGGTTAGAAAATCAATATACAAACAAATCAATAGCCTTTCTATTCACCTATAATGCCAATAATGAAACTACTGAGAAAGAAATTAGCAAAGCAATACCATTCACAATAACCTCAACAAATAAAAACAAAATTAGGAAAAGAATCTAACCAAGAAGGTGAAAGATCTCTACAATGAAAACTTCAGGATACTGAAGGAACAAAACAAAACAGGACAAAACAAAAACAAAAACAAAAACAAAAAAAGAAGAAAAAGATGCAAAGACCTCCAAAGTTTATGAACAGAATTAATATTGTTATAATGACCATGTTACCAAATTGATATACAACTTTAATACAGTTCCCTATTAAAATCCAAGAACATTTTCTCACATAACTAGAAAAAAAACAGTTCTAAAGTTCATTTGGAAGAACAAAACACCCAGAATAGCCAAGTCAATTTGCAGCCAAAAAAGCAATGCTGGAGGCATCACAGTACCTAATTTCAAGTTATACTACAGAGCTATTGGAACAAAAACTGCATGATACGGCATAAAAACAGACATGTAGACCAAAGAATAGAAGACACAGAGACAAATACATTCAATACATTCAGATACAGTCATCTGATACTTGATAAAGGTGTCAAAAATATATGTTGGAGAAAAGACAGCATTTTAAACAAATGGTGCTGGGACAACTGGTCACCCATATGCAGAAGAATGAGACTAGATTCCTGTCTCTCTGGACAAAAGACGTAGGAATAAGACCAGAAACTTTGCATCTTCTATAAGAAAACATAGATCAACATTCCAGCATACAGGTACAGGAAATGACTTTCTCAATAGGAATCCTAAAGCTCAGGAATTAATACCTAGCATTAATAACAGGGGTGGCATCAAATTAAAAAGCTTTTGCACAGCAAAGGAAACAATGTGAATATAGTACCTACAGAATGGGAGAAAATTTTTGATAGCTACTGATAGAAGATAAATACACAAAATACATAAAGAACTCAAAAAACTTAACACTGAAAAACCAATAACCCAATTTAATAAAGGGACAAATGAACCAAACAGACACTTCCCAAGAGAAGAAAAACAATTGACCAACAAGTATATATATATAAATGTTCAACATCTTTAGGAACTTGGGAAATACAAATCAAAACTACACTGTGATTTTATCTCATTCCAGTTAGAAAGGCATCCATCAGGAATACAAACAATAATAAAATTTGGAGAGGATATGGGTTAAAAGAACACTTTTACATTGTTGGGGGAATTATAAATTAGTGCAACCAGTATGGAAATTGGTTTGGAGGTTCCTCAAAAGACTAGGTACATGTGACCCACCTATAGCACTCCTTGGTATTTATCCTAAAGAATTAGCTGGGCGTGTTGGCACATGCCTATAATCCCAGCAGCTCAGGAGGCTGAGGCTGGAGGATCTTGAATTCAAAGCCAGGTTCAGCAACTGCAAGGCGCTAAGACTCTAAATAAAATACAAAATATGGCTGAAGATGTGGCTCAGTGGGTGAGTGCTCCTGAGTTCAAGCCCTGGTGATCCCTCCCTGCCCCCCCCCCAAAAAAAAATAAGAATTAGAGTCATCATACTACAGAGATTCATGCATACTCATGCTTATAGCAGCACAATTCACAATAGCCAAACTATGGCAGCAGTCTAGGTGTCCATCAATGGATGAATAAATGTTGGCAGCTGCCAGGATGCAGCTGTCCTGATGCACCAGGTTCTGAACAATTATTGCCTTCAGTCTGGCATGGTAGTGCCAGGTCACAGTAACGAGGGTGTTAATAACACGTGGATCCAGGAGTAGGAGTCACACGCTGGGGTTGAGTTACACTCACCTGTTCCTTTGGAATCCTACCCCTTTGTTCTTTTTGGGATAGAATGTTACATGGAAACTCCTCTTGTGTGTCCCCTATATAGAGAATTCCAGTGGCTCTTTCTCTTTCCAAGGACCCTTAAAGTCAGAGAGCTGTCATGGATTTTGAAAAGGTACTTCTGTGTGTTTGTGTGCTTTCTTTGTCGTTTTCTTAAGTTATTGGAATAGATTTTGTGAACTCATGGAAATTGGTTTGGAGGTTCCTCAAAAGACTAGGTATGGTATTTATCTAGTATTTATCACTCTTTGGTATTTATCCTAAAGAATTAGTTGGGTGTAGTGGTGCATGTCTGAAATCCCAGCAGCTCAGAGGCTGAGGCAGGAGGATCTTGAATTCAAAGCCAGGTTCAGCAACTGCAAGGCACCAGCTAGGATAGATGGAAATAAATGAATAAATGTTTTCTCTAATATGTGGATGCTAATTCACAATAAGGCAGCGGGCACTAGAGAAGAATAGCATTACCTTAGATTAGGTAGAGGGAAGTGATGGGAGGAGAGGGGAGGAGATGTGGGTCTAGGAAAGATGGTAGAATGAAACAGACATTATTACTGTATGTATATATGTGACTGCATGACCAGTATGATTCTGAAACATGTATACTCAGAAAAATGAGAAATTGTATCCCATCTATGTATGATATATCAAAGTATATAAGTGCATTCTACTGTCATGTATAACTAATTAAAGCAAATAAAAAATTAATAAAAATATTATACACACAGTGCAATTTTATTCAGACATAATGAAGAATAAAGTTTTGTTATTTGCAGAAAAATGGATGAACATAACAAAATACTAGAGAGTATTATGTTAAGTGAAATAAGCCACATTTATAAGGTGGTGGGTTGCATGTTTTCTTTCATATGGAGAGAGGATAAAGGAAAAGAGAGGCAGTGATGAGGATCTCATGAAAAGTGAAGGGAGACCAGTAGAAATGAGGAGAGGGAGCAGGGGAAGAGAGGAGGGAACAGAAAGGGGAATATTGATCAAATTATATTGCTATATCATGTGCACATGTGAATATGCAACAATGAATCCCACTATTATGCACCAATAAAATATGGAAATTTATCAGATTAGCCTACTAATTTCAATTAAAAACAGGTAATTGAATTTGAACTTGTGACAGACATATAAGAGAATTTGACTACATTTATAAGCAGCACTGGAATATTTAAGAGAACTTGACATATACTATATTTAATTATGTTTTGTTAGATTTTCTGGAGTTTCAAAGCAAGCATTTAAAATAAAATGAGTCAATATATGTAAGATGCTTTTCAAAGTAGCTCGGTTATTTAACTAACAGTGTTGAATGGGACTGATTGTTACCGGGAGTTCAGTTTGTCCAACTTTAGTTAAACACATAAAATAAAAATTAAAGGTGATTGGTGTTATTTGATAAGATTTATAAGTAGAATGATAAGATTTGTAATTCAAAATTAAATACCTAAAGTAAACTGGGTATTTGAATTTGTTACTGTAAGGAATTTGTTATAGTTTGTTATGAGGTGTCCTCTGAAAGCTCTTGTGTGAGTCAATGCAAGAAAGTTCAGAGGTAAAATGATTGGATTATGAGAGCCTTAACTTAATCAGTGCGTTAATCCATTTGGATAGATTAATTGGGTGGTAACTGTAGGCAGGTAGGGTGTGGCTGGAGGAGGCCTGTCTTTGGGTCATGCCCTTAGGATTTGTACTTTGTTTAATGAGTGGACCTTTATTTTTGCTTTTTTGTTGCCATGAACTGAGCTGCTGTCCTCCTCCACACCCTTCTGCCATGATGTTCTGCCTCATCTCTGACCTAGAGCAAAGAAGTCGGCCATCTATGGACTGAGACCTCTGAAACCATGAGCCCCAGATAAACTTTTCCTCCTCTAAAATTGTTCTTTTTAGGTCTTTAGCTCACAGCAGTGATGAAGCTGACTAAAATAGAAATTATATCAATATTAAACCCAAATATGATACACGCTGTTGATTTGCTGATTAAGTAGTAATTATAGAAACCCTTCTCTCTTTTTTTATTTGTTGTTTTAGGTATACATGATAATAGGGTGTATTTTGACACATTATACCTACATGGAGTACAACCCATTCCAATGTTGATCCCATTGTTATGTTTGTACACGATGTGGAGTTACACTGGTCATGTATTCATATATAAGCAGAGGAAAGTTTTGTCCAATTTATTCTACTGTCTTTCCTATTCCCATCTTCCCTCCCTTCCCTTTATTCCCCTTTGTCTAATCTAATGAACTTCTATACTTCTCCTTCCTACCTTTCATTGTTCTGGGTTAGCATCCACATATCAGAGAGAACATTTGGACTTTGTTTTTTCGGGATTTGCTTATTTCACTTAGCATGATATTCTCCAGTTTCATCCATTTACCAGCAAATGCTATAATTTCATTTTTTCTTTATGAATAATATTCCATTTTGTATATATACCACATTTCATTATTCATTCATCTATTGAAGGGGCACCTAGGTTGGTTCCATAGTTTGGCTATTGTGAATTAAGCTGCTATAAACGTTGATATGGCTGCATCACTGTAGTATGATGATTTAAGTCCTTTAGGTATAAGCTGAGGAGTAGGATAACTGGATTAAATGGTGTAGAAACCCTTCTCAAGGAAAACCTTGTCTTGGTTTCCTTGCTTCTTGTGGCTAACGGGCACATGTCTGGCAATTGGGGCAGCATAGCAGCCCATGGAGGAAGTCCTGCATGTGTTAGCTTTTCTGATGCAAGAAATAGATGGAGCTGGGGCCATGACGACTCCCACTTCGTGTCTTAGAAGCTTCGTGTCTTGAAGCTAATGTGATGTGTGGAACCAAAGTGACTATGAAGAAACAAGCATGCTGGCCTAACACAATCAAGAAAACACACAGGTGCCAGCCCGGAAATCATAAGAGTACTCAGACTCCTTCTTAGGTGAGAAAAACCAAACCCTCTTGGTTTAGGCTTTGTAGGTCAGATTTTCACTTGTTGCAAGAAAATGCATTTCTCACCAGTAACCAAGAAACTCAAAGGTGTCTTTTCTGCACGGAGAGTTTCTTTCCAAAATAAGAAAAATCTCAGATTGGCAATTTATTTGAAAGGATGATTAAATGAATGAGCGAGAGACTGATGGGGCTTGTAAGAATAGCAGTAGCAGGAGGTCACACTTGCAGAGCCTCAGATATGAACTGTCACACATTTCTTCAGAGTCGGTGGGGTTGGAGCTCCCTGTTGTGCTTATTGGATGAAGTGGGAAACAAAATACCACTGAACTATAAAATCTTTCCCTAGCACCTAGTCTACTGGAAGCCCCAAGGGAAATATGTGGGAAGTAAAAAGAAGGTGTAGGGTATGGGGAGATGGGAGACTGACATCCAGCCAGCATGATGTGTGATGTGCTCAGTGAGAAAGGATGGTCTCCGGCAGCCCTGCCAGCTTCATCCCCTGTGGCCACTGGGCTAGCTCCCTCCAAGTCAATGAGGGAGGAAAACCCAAGGAAAAGCTGTACATTCTCTCACTTCCTGTAGACATTATATTAACTCTTCTGGAATTGAGCAGAGCTTGTCTTTACTCTTTGGGAGAGAAAGTCCTTACCAACTAAAATAGCTTGTAAGATTTTATTTTATTTCATTTTATTTTTAACTCTCCTCTAATTGCAACTTAGTATCCATTTCTCAGATTTTTCCCTCTCCCTCCCTGCTTCCTGTCCTCCCTAGCTTCCTGTAATTGCTTTTCTACTGCCAGTTTCCAGGAGACCAACTTTTTAACCTCCTACCTATGAGGGAGATGATGAGGTACTTTTATTTATTTTTTAAAGAACACTTTATTTCATTTATTTATTTTTATGTGGTGCTGAGGAAGGAACACAATGCCTCACACGTGCTAGGCAAGCACTCTACCACTGAGTCACCCCCTCAGCCCCAGTACTTTTCTTTTTGTGCCTGTCTAACTCCACTTAACATAATGATCTCCAGTTTCATTTGTGTTATTACAATGACAGATTTTATTCTTTTTCTAAATGGCTAAATCCAGGCATCTTTTGATTATAACAAACTATTTTGAAATTATAGTGACTTAATGTGATTATGAAAATTAGAAAAAAAGAAACAGAAAATATGTTGTTAAAAATTCTAGGCTTCATTACATTCCTTCGTACATGTTAAATTTTTTATATCCTACTTCATATCTTTCCACGTTGCCAGTGTAATCATTATTATTACTTTTAATAGTTGTTAGTCTTCATTCTAAAGATACCAACATTTTATGTATCATGTTTACAAGATTCATTCTGAATTTGTCGGCATATTCTTATCAGTGAGTGTCATACCTTCTAATGTTTTCTTCTGATTGTTTTCTTTTTAAAAATCTGTTCTAATTAGTTATGCATGACAGTAGAATGTATTTTGACACATTGTAGACAAAGGGAGCATAACTTCTCCTTCCTCTGGCTGTACATGGTGCTGAGTCACACCAGTAGTGTAATCGTGTTTATATATAGGGTAATAATATCTGTCTCATTCTACCATCCTTCCCATCCCCACCGCAACACCCCTCCCCTTTGCACAATCCAAAGTTCCTTCATAAGTGGGCCAGCATCCACTTATCAGAGAAAACATTAGGCCTTTGGTTTTTTGGGATTGGCTCATATCACTTAGCATGATATTCTTTAGTTCCATCCATTTACCTGCAAATGTCAAAATTTCATTTTTCTTAAAGACTGAGTAATATTCCATAGTGTATATGTACCACATTTTTTTATCCATTCATCTGTTGAAGGGTATCTAGGTTGGTTCTATAGTTTAACTATTGTGAATTGAGATGCTATAAACAATGATGTGGCTGTGCCACTGTAGTATGCTGAATTTAAGTCCTTTGGGTATAAATCAAGGAGTGGGATAGTTGGGTCAAATGGTGTTACCATTTCAAGTTTTCGGAGGAATCTCCATACTGCTTGCAAGCTTTTTATAACAATGTTTTATATGAAGGTATATTATCAGTTCTGAGGTTTCTCTGACTTAAGGGTAATTTAATTTTACTTATCAAACTTATGGTAATTCACTAATATCAGCACAACAGACAGAAGTATTTAAAAAGTTATTCTAGAATTTTGCAAGAACATTAATTTGCCATAGAAAAGACAACTGTATCTTGCTATGAATGAATTTCTGCCTTCTTGATTTGCATGATACAGTCTGAACTTCCTATTAAAGTAGAAAAAAGAGAAAGCAACTTTTCTTTTTGTTGTTAATATACAAACCACGGTATTAGAATGCACAGCCATTTGTATTAATATTGGATGTGTAATTGATATACAGGATTACTTTTTATAGCACATCTGTTTCTGGTATAGTGAAGAAAAAGTGCTCAGTATTGGAGTTCAATACACTAGGCATTCTAGTTTTCATTGGTTATCCCTGTAGATCTCTGATCTTCCACAAATTTATTTTATTTTATTTGTTTATTTTTTTGAGACAGGGCCTTGCATATTGCCCATGTTGGCCTTGAACTCCTGGGCTCAAGTAATCCTCCTGAACTTTCCTGAGTAGCTGGAATTACAGGCATATACCACCCTCTGCAAATTTTTTGAGGTTATGTCTCATTATCTAGTGTTATGGTTTGGATGTGAGGTGTCCCCCAAAAGCTCACATGTGAGACAGTGCAAGAAAGTTCAGAGGAAAAATGATTGGGTTTAAGAGCCTTAACCCAAATAGTGACTTAATTCCCTGATTGGGATTAACTGAGTGGTAACTGAAGTGGTAGGCTGTGGTTGGAGGAGGTGGGAATTGGGGCATGGCTTTGGGTATATATTTGTCTCTGGCCAGTGGAGACCTCTCTGTCTGCTCTCTGATCACCACTGAGCTGCTTCCCTCTGCTGCACTCTTCTGCCATGATGTTCAGCCTCACCTTGAGCCCCAAGGAATGCAGCCGACCTTCTGTGGACTAAGACCTCTGAAACCCTGAACCCTAAACCCTGAACCCTAACTTTTCCTCCTCTACAGTTGTGCTGGTCAGGTCTTTTAGTCACAGCAGCAAAAAAAAACTGACAAAAACATCCAGGAATTAAGTAATCACATTAATTCAATGGTTTAAAACATGGTTTAGTAAAATAAGGGTTTCAGGAAGATGCACCAGAAGTTCTGCAAGTCTTTGAATTGAATTTTATTAAAAAAATACATTTTCAACTAAAAGTATATCAGTAAAAGCACACCTGACTCTGTTAAACATGTAACAATTTTAACATTGTGTAACTGGCACATTAACTTACACAATCAGGTCTTAACATCCCATTCTGTTTAAATGAAAAGCTGGGTTTCAAATTCTGTGGAGGCTAATATTTTTTTTTTAAAGAGAGAGAGAGAGAGAGAGAGAGAGAGAGAGAGAGAGAGAGAGAGAGAGAAAATTTTTAATATTTATTTTTTAGTTTTTGGCGGACACAACATCTTTGTTTGTATGTGGTGCTGAGGATTGAACCTGGGTTGCACACATGCCAGGTGAGCACACTACCGCTTGAGCCACATCCCCAGCCCAAGGCTAATATTTATATAGCTGCTGCCTATAACCACTAGTTTAAAATTCTTGTGTTTACCACTACTGTTATTGACTGGTTCTATGATAAATATATATTAAAAATGTATTGAGAAGTTTTAAAGCTGCTAATCACTTAGCTTATATCTTTGATTACATTCTTTCATGTCTTTAACTTTTTTGTACCCTAGAGCTCATTTATTAATAATGACCAATAGCAGCATATTGTACAATTATATAATCTTGGTTTCTCAAGCTTTCAATATCTATGCCCACTTTTCTTTTCTTTTCTTTTCTTTTCTCTTCTTTCTTTCTTTCTTTCTCTTTCTCTCTTTCTCTCTCTCTTTCTTTCTTTCTTTCTTTCTTGTGCTGAGGATTGAGCCCAGGGCATTGTGCATGCAAGGCAAGCACTCTATTAACTGAGCTTTATCTCTAGCCCTTATGCTCAGTTTTGAAGGTTAAATATATTTTAGACAATGTACCTGAGGGCCAGATGTGTTTCCCATAGCATTAATATGTATTTTGCTAAAGATTATATATATTTGTTGTGGTTCCCTATCAACCAAGAATATTTGGTCCAGCTTTATTTTTTTTGTAGTCATTAAGGAAGAAATTAAGAATAGTTTTCCAAGAATAAACTTATATTAAACTATTGGATAAACCATGTTGAAGTATATGTGCCATACTCGACCCATTCCTTTATTCTGCCTGCCTATTCTTTACTGAGAATCTCTATTTAGAAGGTTTTGTGTTTTGGGGTATAAACAAAGAAGACTCAATGATTTTGTGATGTGAAGCATCAATGTAGGAAGCAACTACTTTTCTCTCTGTGTTTCTTGTGTGTATTGTGTATGTGCATATTCAAATGAGCACAACAAGCATTAAATTACAAAGGACACAGAGTGTGATGGGAAAGGAGATAGCTTCATTTGAATCTTTTTTTTTTTTCTGTTTTTTAAGTTCAACTCATTTAGTCCCAAAGGTGATAGCAGTCTCTTTTCAGATAAGGAATACATGGTTGGGATAGGAAAGTTTAAGAAAACAGAATATGCTGTAGGTATTGCTAAGTTTGAAGGGAAAATATGTGGCTTAGGTGTAGATGTATTTCTCAATAAGTTTTTGAAGGCTTTCTGACTACCTGAATAAAGTATTTAATATATCTGGATTTTCTATGTGCTGGAAATTTGCATGGCACTGGAATCAGGAAATTAATAATTTTGACAGAGATTGGGAGACAAAATAGACTCAGAACTCAACTAAAACACTTTGCAGAATTTCAGCTATGCAGTGGAAAGTTGATGAAGGTGAACTTGTGACACGGATGAGAAATTTGGCTTATGAGTTAATACTTAATGTTGATACAAATGCAATTGCTCTTAGTTGTACTTGAAATTAGATTGTCATGATTACAGCTTTTAATTTGAATGTTCTTTTTTTTTGGCGATGCAGGGTATTGAACCCAGGGCTTTGTACATGCTAGGCAAGCACTCTACCAACTGAGCTATATTCCCAGGCCTAATTTGAATATTCTTTTTTTGACTTTATTATTATTATTATTATTAGTTGTTTTCAAAACATTACAAAGCTCTTGACATATCATATTTGATACATTTGATTCAAGTGGATTATGAAAAATTTGAATATTCTTATCTCATACAAAACTACACCTAAAACAATTTATTGACTAATTGAAAAAAAAACATGAATAGCTGAAGAATAACTCCCACATGTAAGACCTTAAAAAATATTAAAGTTAAACATTTGAGAGTGTCTTTGAAAAAAGGCTTAATTTTAACAGCAACAGCAAAAATATTGTTGAGTCAGCATTTAAATCTTCCTTTTCCGGGAAATCCTTTGAGATTAAGAGGTTGGAGAAACAGGAACAATCACCTATGTTGGTTGCCAAATGAGACCCAAGTACTGATTTTCGGTGGTCTTTTTCTGTCAGAGAATGAGTTATTGCCATTCTTCTTGACTAAACAAATGTGTGTGTGTGTGTGTGTGTGTGTGTGTGTGTGTGTGTGTATGATGTGCCTGTGTGAACTGTGGTGCACAGAAAAGAAAAAAATAGCCTTGGCTTTGTATAGTTGTTGTGACTTTTTCATGAGTCCCAGTGTAATTCAATTGCCAAAGTCAGAGAACAAGAACAGAGAAAAACATTTTTTTTTTTAACTTATGAGGTTTTGAGAAAATTGCCAATCCCACATAGTAAGGACTAGCTATCATTTTTTGGAGAGACTTGATTTGACCTGGATTACATTCACACCTTGAATTCTTATCTCAGAGCAAAAACCTTAGACTTTTATTAAAAATTTCTTGGAAGCTAAGCTCCTAGTGATTTATCATTAATGGGAAAATCTTAACTTTTTACTCTCTGATAGACCTTTAGAAAAATGTACAGGCATTTATAATCCTGTTTAGGGAACTCATGAAAATGGCAACTCAGTGAAATTATTGTCCTCATTCTACAATAACATTAAGCCTTAATATGGAAAACTAAGCATTAGGCATTAATATGGAAAAAATTGCTCTGAAATCAATACAGTCACTGCATTAAAGGCAGTTTTGTTTATATAAACTTAAAGTAGATTAGCATAATTGGCATATGTAATTAAAATGTTTATAGTATTTCTGTACAAATATGACTTTTAGAAGCACTAAGATATGAGTTTCATTGAATTATATGACTGATTTCCAGCATTTAAAATACTTTTGACTATCTATGGGAAATATACAATATTCCTATTTTCTTAGATAATTGCCTGAAGTCTTAAAAGTGTATAGGTAGTTTGCTAAAATTTCTTGTTAGGAAGGTTAAGGAAAAAAAAAAAAAAGCAAACCAAACCTAACAAACAATAACAAAAAAGTCCACTAAAACTAAACTAAGAATACCATATAACAAAGACAAACTTTCCCTATATTCAACTCATTTATTTTTAAATTTTTATCTTCAGGATGACTAGCAATAACTATTTCAGATATACAGAAACAAATAAACATGAACATAATTATTAATGAGATTATTAAATAAATTATATAGTACAATTAAATAACTGTATATTCACATGTACATATATATCAAGTTCAAGAATTTGAAAAAATTGAAGATACACATCTGGTATGAAAAGATATTTAAAGTTATGCCATTGAGTTGCACAAACCATGCTGAAGAAGTCAATATAATTTGAATTAAGGATGTAACTGAAGATCCAAAGCCAGTGAGCAAGTACAGAGAAACATTTTTATCATGGGGTTTTTAGGAAACTGCCTGTTTCCATAGAGTAAATTGATCCTATGGCTGGTTATAATTTTGGGAGACACTTGATTTGACCTGGCTAATACTCAAATATTGAATTCCTCTCTCATAACAGGAAACTTTAGGATTTCAATAAACATTTCTTGGAAACCAAGTTCCTAATGATATACTTGAACTTATCCAATTATAATATGTTAACAAGAAATTGTTAACAGTGGTCATCTATGGGAAGGTGGACAGTATTTGTGAAGGTGAAAGAGGGGCCTACTTTTCACTTAATATCTTTGGGAAAATTTCTGTTAATAATAAAAACTAGGGAAGATCCAAGATGGCAGGCTAGAGGGAAACTGCATTGTGTGGCACTCTAGGACCTGGGATTTAAGTAGTGGGAATACTGTTTCTCTACAAGTGATTAGAGGACCCCCAACAACTTCTCCCACCCAGGAATTGGCCACCGTGCTGCGCACATTTACAGGCCTCAATGTCAGCACAGGACTCCTGGCCACTCATCCACACAGATCCTCTGGGTGCCTGAGTAGGACCACCCAGCATTAGCACCTGCAAAGGACTCCTGGCTGCCCACCCATGAAGGAATCCCAGCTACTGCTCCCACACAGGACACCCGGCTGCAGCTCGTGCACAGGAACTCCAGCTGCTACTCTTGTGGGGACCCCATCTACCAATGTGGGGCTCCTCCTGTTGCCTCCATCTTGGGGCACTGCAACCACTGCTGCAGTTTCCTACACCTGGGGACACTGCCCTGGGTACAGTGACATCCGCCAGCCACAACACTGCGTGCCACAGAGCTGCATCTCTGAACACGCTGCTCAACGCCACTGCCCAGACCCATCAGACCCAAAACCCTAATGCTGAAAGCAGCCACCTCCATCTTGGGATACCTTTGTGGCCATGTTTAGTTGGGTAACTCTCAGCTTGGAACACGCACGGGGGCTTAAAAACAGTATCAAGCTACCAAAAGTCCCCAACTCCCCTCTCTGCCTGGCAGCCGCTAACCTGGCATAGCATCTGCTGCTACCTGGCCTGTCCCTAGCTCACAAAACCAGGTCCTGAACTGCCCAATATAAAACAGCTCTCTGTGACAGGTGTGCTGCCCCCAGAGAGCAGCCAGTAAGACCTCCGGAGAGAAAGGTTTCTGATTGGGAAGTAAAAAGAGAGGTGTGAGTGAGATACAGTTTAGAGATTAAAGTAGAGACCAGAAATTGTTAGGTCTACAGGTAAAATATAAGGAGACAAGACTCACATCACATGAGCAGGCCTCAAAGGAGGTCCTTGGGGCTGCAGTCTCCCATTGGAGGACCGGCAAGTACTATACCCCACCTCCAGGAGCTCTGCCCCCAAGACCAATCCTCTCACCTAATAACCTTCACCATACTGAGGGTGGAGATACCAGCAAACAACAGACAGCCTCACCTACTGGATGAGAAGGGAAGCAGAAAAGATACTGAAAAAATACAAAAAATACAGGAAAAATACAGGAAATATAGAAAACAATCCTTATATCTTCCTTTGAGATTTTTTTCCCTCTCTCTTCTCCTGCCATCACATCCCCAACATTTGTGAAACCAAGTACTTTTCATGACTTAGGCTGCTGAGGACTGGGATATCTGAATAGTATATTACAGTGGTGTTGTAAATTCTTGTATCTCCTGTTTTTACATTTATGTTTATGTTTTTTTTTTGTATACTGTCTTCCCACTTTTTTTTGTCTCCCTAAAGTCACTTTCTCTCTTGTCTCCTGCTACTAACCGACTTCTTTAGATTCTTCTTTCACACTCTCTAATACCTAACAACTCTATATCCTTACCTCCTATACCCTCAAAATCTCATCCTACATCTCACCCCCAATTATTTGTCCACCATCAGAAATACACACTTTTGCAAACCTACTATTTATATTATAGATAATAATGGAATTTAGCATTTCTGTATATTGTGACAAAACCCTAAATGTCTTAATAGCAGCTATTTGGTTTAAGGTTGTATATTGTTTGTATTGGGATCTGTTCACATTGTTCTCCCTCTTAAAGGAGAGGTATTGGAAACCTGCAGGGAAATTATAAGCCTATAGGGTAAAAACTGTAATGCCTTGAATCCACAGTGCTAGAAGGGAAGACATACAAACAACATGAAAAAACAAGGGAAGAAAGTGCCCCCAACAAGCCAAGGTACTACATTATTAGAATCCTTGACCAGCACAACAGAAGAAATGACAGAGAAAGAGTTAGGATGTACATAATTAAAATGTTATGTGAATTAAAGGATGATATAAGAGAGCAAATACAGGCAGCAAAAGATCATTTTGATAAAGGGCTACATAAGCAAATACAGGAAGCAAAAGATTACTTCAATTAGGAGATAGAGGTTCTGAAAAAAAAACAAACAAAAATCCTTGAAATGAAAGAAACAATAAACCAAATTAAAATCTCAATAGAAAGCATCACCAACAAATTAGATCACTTGGAAGACAGGACTCAGACAATGGGGACAAAATATATAATCTTAAAAACAATGTTGACCACATAGTGCAGATGGTAAGAAACCATGAGCAGGACATTCAAGAATTATGGAATAACATGAAAAGACCAAATTTAAAAATTATTGGATAGAGGCAGGCATACAGTTCCAAACCAAAGGAATGAACAATCTATTCAATGAAATAATCACAGAAAATTTTCCAAACCTAAAGAGTGAATTGGAAAATAAATACAAGAGGCTTATAGGACACCAAATGTACAAAATCTCAACAGATCCACACCAAGGCACGTTATAATGAAAATGCCTAGCATACAGAATAAGGAGAGAATTTTAAAAGCCACAAGAGGAAGGAATCAGATTACATATAGGGGAAACCAGTTAGGATATCTGCAGATTTTCAACCTAGACCCTGAAAGCTAGAAGATCCTGGAACAACATATACAAGCTCTGAAAGAAACTGGATGCCAACCAAGAATCTTATATCCAGAAAAATTAAGCTTTATATTTAAGGAAAAAATAAAAAACTTCAATGATAAACAAAAGTTAGAAGAATTTACAACTAGAAAGCCTGCACTACAGAACATCCTTGGCAAAATATTCCATGAGAGGAAATGAAAAACAAGAATGAGAATCAGCAAGGGAGGTATTACACTAAAGAAAATACTAATCAAAGGAGAAACAAAGTCAAGTTAAATAGCAAAAATAAACCAAAATGATCAGGAAAACAAAACATGTATCAATAAGAAACCTGAATGTTAATGGCCTAAAGTCATCAATCAAAAGACAGACTGGCAGATTGGATATACAAAAAAGACCCAACAATATGCTACCTTCCAGAGAAACTTCATCTCATAGGAAAAGACATCCACAGACTGAAAGGTTGGGAAAAAACATACCACTTCCATGGACTGTGGAAACAAACAGGGCTTTCCATCCTCAAATCAAATAAAGTAGACTTCAGGTCAAAGTTAATCAAAAGGGATAAAGAAGGACATTTCATACTGCTTAAGGGAACCATATATCAACAAGACATAATAATTATAAATATATATGCCCCAAACAATGGAGCATCTACGTTCATCAAACAAACTCTTTTCAAGCTCAAGAGTCAAATTGACCACAACAAAATAATTCTGGGTGACTTTAACACACCTTTCACCACTGGATAGATCTTCCAAACAAATTCTAAACAAAGAAACTATAGAAACTCAATAATACAATCAATAACAGACTTAACTGACATATATAAAATATTTCATCCTTCAACAAGAGACTAGACTTTCTTCTCAGCAGCACATGGGTTCTTTTCTAAAATAGACCATATATTATGTCACAAAGCAACTCTTAACAAATACAAAAAAAAATAGAGATACTACCCTGCATTCTATCAGATCATAATGGAATGAAATTATAAATCAATGATAAAATAAAAAAAATAAAAGCTACTCCAACACCTGGAGACTACCTAATATGCTATTTAATGAGCAATGGGTTGCAAAAGACATCAAAGAAGAGATTAAAAAATTCTTAGAGGCCAATGAGAACACTGATACAACATATTGAAATCTCAGGGACACTGTGAAGGCATTACTAAGAGGAAAATTTATTACATGGAGTTCATTCCTTAAAAGAAGAAAAAGTCAACAAATAAATGACCTAAAATAACATCTCAAAGCCCTAGAAAAAGAACAAATCAACACCAAAAACAGTAGAAGACAGGAAATAATTAAAATCAGAGCTGAAATCAATGAATTGAAACAAAAGAAACAATTGAAAAAATTGAAAAAACAAAGAGTTGATTCTTTGAATAAACTAAAAAAATTGATAAACCGTTAGCCATGCTAACAAAGAGAAGGAGAAAGAAAACTCAAATGTCTAACATCTGAGATGAAAAAGGAAATATCACAATGAACACTACAGAAATACAGAAGACAATTAGAAATTATTTTGAAAATTTGTACTCCAATAAAACAGAAAATATTGAAGACATTGACAAATTTTTGTAGTCATATGATTTGCCCAATCTGAGTCAGGATGATATACACAAGTTAAACAGATCAATTTCCAGCAATGAAATAGAACATGCCATCAGAAGCCTACCAACCAAGGAAAGTCCAGAGCAGATAGATACATAGCTGAGTTCCACAAGACCTTCAAAGAAGAACTAATACCAATACTCCTCAAATTATTTCATGAAATAGAAAAAGAGGGAACACTTTCAAACTCATTCTCTGAGGCCAATATCACCCTGATTCCAAAACCAGAGAAAGACACATCAAAACAAACAAACAAACAAACAAACAAAAAACTTAAGATCAACTGTAATGAACATAGATGTAAAAATTCTCAATAAAATTCTAGCAAATTGAATACAAAAATATATCAAAAGGATAGTGCACCACGATCAAGTTGGGTTCATCCAGGGATGCAAAGTTGGTTCCACATATGAAAATCAATAAATGTAATTCATCACATCAACAGACTTAAAGATAAGAATCATATGATCATCTCAATAGATGCAGAAAAGCATTCAACAAAATATAACACCCCTGTATTTTGAGATAATAGGAACATATCTCAACATTGTAAAAGCTAAGCCCCAGACCAACATCATTCTAAATGGAGAAAAATAGAAAGCATTCTTTCTAAAAACTGAAACAAGACAGGATGCCCTCTTTCACCACTTCTATTTAACATAGTTCTTGAAATTCTAGCCAGAGCAAGTTGACAGATGAAAGAAATTAAAGGGCTACAGATAGGAAAAGAAGAATTCAAGTTATCACTACTTGCTGACGATATGATTCCATACCTAGAAGATACAAAAAATTCCACCAGAAAACTTCTAGAACTAATAAATGAATTCAGCCAAGTAGCAGGATATAAAATGAACACCTATCAATCAAAGGCATTTCTATACATCAGTGACAAATCCTCTGAAAGAGAAACTAGGAAAACTATCCTATTTACAATAGCCTCAAACAACAACAACTTGGGAATAAACTTAACAAAAGAGGTGAAAGTCCTCTAAAACGAAAATTACAGAATGCTAAGGAAAGAAATTAAAGAAGACCTTAGAAGAAAGGGAAAGATCTCCCTTGTTCTTGGATAGGAAGAATTAATATTGTCAAAATGATCATACTACCAAAAGCACTACACAGATTTAATGCAATTTCAATAAAAATCCCAATGACATTCCTCACAGAAATATACAAAGCAAATATGAAATTCATCTGGAAAAATAAGAGACCCAGAATAGCTAAAGCAAGAAGAGTGGGGCTGGGGATGTGGCTCAAGCGGTAGCGCGCTCGCCTGGCATGCGTGCGGCCCGGGTTCGATCCTCAGCACCACATACCAACAAAGATGTTGTGTCCACCGAGAACTAAAACATAATAAATATTAAAAAAAAATTCTCTCTCTCTCTCTCTCTCTCTCTCTCTCTCTCTCTCCTCTTTAAAAAAAAAAAAAAAAAGAAGAGTGAAGCAAGTGGCATCACTATACCAGATCTCAAACCATACTACAGAGTTATAGTAACAAAAACAAGCATGGTATTGGTACCAAAATATACTTGTAGATCAATGGTACAGAATAGAGGACACAGAGACTAACCCACATAATTACAGTTATCTTATATTAGACAATGGCGCCCAAAACATACATTGGAGAAAAGGTAGTCTCTTCAACAAATGGTGCTGGGAAAACTGGAAATCCACATGCAAAAAGTGAAATTAAACCCCTATCTCTCACCATGCACAAAACTCAACTCAAAGTGGATCAAGGACCTAGGAATTAAACCAGAGACACTGAGCTTAATAGAATAAAAAATAGGCCCAAATCTCCATCATGTCAGATTAGGCCCCAACTTCCTTAATAAGATTTCTATAGTACAAGAATTAAAATCAAGAGTCAATAAATGGGATGGATTCAAACTAAAAAGCTTCTTCTCAGCAAAGGAAATAATCAGTGAGGTGAAGAGAGCAAATTTTTACCACTCACACATCAGATAGAGCACTAATCTCTAGGGTATATAAAGAACTCAAAAAGCTAAACACCAAAACCCTAAATAGCCTAATCAACAAATGGGCCAAGAAACTGAATAAACACTTCTCAGAAGATGATATACAATCAATCAACAAGTATATGAAAGAATGTTCAACATCTCTAGCAATTAGAGAAATGCAAATCAAAACTACTCTCAGACTTTACCTCACTCCAGTCAGAATGGCAGCTATTACGAAGACAAACAACAATAAGTATTGGCAAGGATGTGGGGAGAAAGGCACACTGCTACATTTCTGGTGGGACTCAAATTGGTGCAACAAATATGGAAAGCAGTATGGAGATTCCTTGGAAAACTTGGAATGGTACCATCATTTGATCCAGTTATCCTACTCCTTAGTTTATACTCAAAGGACTTATAAACAGCATGCTATAGTAATGCAGCCACATCAATGTTTATAGTAACACAATTCACAATAACTAAATTGTGGAACCAACCTAGGTGCCCTTCAGTAGATGAATGGATAAAGAAGCTGTTGTATATATATATACATAATGGAATATTACTCAGCATTAAAAGAGAGTAAAATTATGGCATTTGCAGGCAAATGGATGGAGTTGGAGAATATTATGCTAAATGAAGTAAGCCAATCCCCCCAAAACCAAATACCAAATGTTTTCTCTGCTATGAGGATGCTGATCCATAATGGGGATGAGGAGTGGGAGGAGCATGGGTGGAATGGAGGGAAAAGGGAAGGTAGGGGAAGAGAGGGGGCAGCGTGGTAGGAAAGATGGTAGAATGGGATGGAAATCATTACCTCAAGTACATGTATGAAGACATGAATTGTGTGACTCTACTTTGTGTACAGAGACATGAAAAATTTTGCTCTGTATGTGTACTATGAATGCATATGTATTTTGCTGTCATATATAACAAATTAGAATAAATAAATAAAAAATGTGGAAATTAAAAAATAATAAAAAACTATCTGAATTTATTTATGATAATTCAAATTTGTGAAAATAAAAACTATTTTTAATATTAGTTTTCTTTAGACCTTTAGAAACAAGGTGGGACCGACCAGTGGTTCTCAAGTACAGATGAATTTGCATGCCAGGGGACATTGGAAATATCTGGAGAATTCTATTTTTATACAAGATGGGGGTCTTACTTTGTTGCCCAGATTGAAGTGCAGTGGCTATTCACAGACATGATCACACTACTGATACTTAGTGTAAACATCTGACTTGCACACTATAGCTCATAATTCCTGGTTTCAAGGATCTTTCTACCTCAGCTTCCTGTGTTGTTGGGATTACAGGTGCATACCACTGCAATTGGCTGAGATATTTTTAATTGTCACAACTTGGCAGTGCTGCTGGCATCCAGTAGGTTGAGTCTGGCGGGGGGGGGGTGCTGGTAACCTTTCCACAGTGTAAAAGACACTTCCCCCAAACAAATATTTATTTGTCCTAAAGTCTTGGTAGTGCCTATGTTGTGGGACTCTGGACTAGCATTAGTGAATGCATTAGTCAGATTCCCACACTGTGACAAAACACCTGAGATAATCAACTTAAAAAGAGGAAAGGTTTTTTTTTTTAGCTTACATTTTTGGAGGTTTCCGTCCATGGTAAGTTGGCCCAAATCTTTTGGGCCTGTGGAAAGGCAGTATATCATGCCAATGTACATGGTGGAAAAGGCCTATTCACCTCATGGTAGCCAGGAAACAAAGAGTGATAGGAAGGAGCCAGGGTGCCAATATCTGCTTCAAGGTCATAGCTCACTCTCCTAAACCTAACTTCCTTCTCCACCTCTTAAAGGTGCTACCACTACTTCCTGGTAGCAGTACCGCTGGGGACCAAGCCTTCCATATAAGAGTCTTTGAGGAACACAACCAAACAATGGCAGTGACTAATTAACAGGAAAAACATTCCGTGTCAGCAGCCTGCAAAGACACAAGCTCACTTAAGGAACAGGCAATTAATTACTTTTGTGGCTGTTTGTCTTCTAGTAAAGAATTTACCATTGATTTTGAGGTTTTTAGAAGTATTTGGACATTATCAGACAGAGGGGTGAGTGCAGCTCTTGTATTTCTTGGAAGGTTGTTTTTGACAAGTGACTTGGGGAAGAACAGCCCGTGTCCACAATGCCAGGGAGGATGTTCCTGTTCACTTTAGTTATTAGGAATTGTAACTATAATAACTACAAGGACTATTAAACAATGGATTGGGTTACTGAGACAACCTTTGGAGGTTTGGAAAAATTAGATGACTTAAGCATATTCTGCCAAAATTGAAGAACTCAGCCACAAATTGTTTTCAGGCAGCTTGAATTAGTTTCATGAATTTATAAATATCATAAACAGATATTTAAAAGAAGCTATTCTTTAAAGGAAACTTTTAGACTTTAAATTTAAGACTTTGAGATGGGGTACTCTGTAGACACAAAGCTCAGTAAGTCTTTTAAAAAACATTTTTAGTTGCAGATGGACATGATAACTTTGTTTTATTTATTTATTTTTAATGTGGTGCTGAGAGTGGAACCCCGTGCCTCACATGTGCTCCACTGAGCCACACCCCCAGCCCAGTAAATCTTTATTGAATGAATAAAGAGAAGTTTATGCAGAGTCATCTGGACTCATGAATCTGGCATTTGTGGATTTGCAGCACTTAAAATGTACCCCTTGTAGTCTTACAGCAGGATTCTCTTTTGTGAAAAAGGCATCTTGGTGCTTGAAAAATGATACCCCAAGGTGAAGTCCTCAGATGAAGGTTCAGAAGCAAAGTTTCTCTCTGTCTTCCTCTTCCCCTCCTGGCTCTCATTCCTCGTTTCCCCTTTCCCACAGGCAGGCCATGGAAACTGGAATTGCTCTTCCCTAAGGCAGATCATAGAAACCAGAACCCCATTTCCCAAAGCCAGCCATAAAACCTAAAATTATTGCTTGGACTTTTCCTTGACTTTCCGTGTAAGAGCTGGCCATCAAGGAATTCTCTGGCCTACCCTGGCCCAAGAGTAGGTCATAAGATTTTTATTCTGGAAAGTGCTGCCCCTACCCAAGAGAAAGACAGGCTGTGACTGAGAGGACAAGAAGAATTTGAACAGACAGGCCTTCCCCGCACTCTATTCCTCTTAGATCACACTCCATTTGTGCAATCATATTTCCACATGTTGTCCGTGCTTCGTTGAACCTAAGCATATTATTAGGTATCTCCTCCGTATCTTTGGTCTTCATTTCTGAAGACTCCCCTGTCATATAAAAGTATGATTAAATACATTGTTATGCTTTTTCTCTTGTTAAATTGTCTTTTGTTATAGGGGTGTGGTTATAATGGGCAGGCAAAGGTTCACCCCCTTCTCCTCCCTGCCTGCAAAACCTCAGTTACATCCAAATCAGTTCCTCTGTGACCTGCCCTTGTGTGGCTAAACATGACAGGAGAAAAGCAAGGATCCATTTCAAGTCCAAGACTCAAATCTGGGGTGGCCCTTTAATGCTAGGCAGCAATTGTTTCCTCTCTCTTTGTTCCTTTTCCCAAGAACTTTTCCTGTCCCATTGGTATAAGAAAATTATTTTTTCTTTCCTCAAACATCCAGCTTCTATCTCACCTTTCTGCTTCAGTGATGGAATCGAGTCCCAGTACATCTCCCCAGGAATAGCCTCCCTGTGCTATTGTTACAGAGCAGCTGTCCTTAGCCCTGTCTGAGGTGGGTCCTTCCCCTGCACTTCCAGTTCCATCCACGCCTACACAGGACACCGCCCAGTGATTTTCCCTTCTTTCTTAAGCATCATCAATTTTAGCACCTTCCCAGATCATTCCCAACACATTCCATATATCCCATCTTAAAAACAAAGCAAAACAAAAACAATTTTCTTGATCCAATTTCTCATACCACTTAAATCCCCATTTCTTATCTGCTCTTGTTAGTAAACTTAAAAAAAAAACCCTCTATATTGATGACTCTGATATGATTTTTTGTGTGTGTGTTTAGCTTTACTTCTGAAGTTTTGGAAATCTATTGAATACATATTATCCTTTCCTTTGTAAATCAGGTTATCAGGTTGAAAAGTGTGGTGATGCCTTTAAGACCATTTGGAAGAACTTTGTTATATAAATTTGACCATAGAATTATGCTTTTGGAATTCTGCCAACTTTTTATAGTTTTTTTTTTCCACCAGCTACCACTTGAATCATTAATTTGTCTGGCTGTGTAGTTCCACTGCTCTAATTCTCGTTTTAAATTTATTATTAAAACTGCTGTGGCTAAAAATGCAGATATTCACATATGTTAGACTTATGTGTAAGAAATGAGCAAAGAAACTATGAATGAGAGCCTGGAAAAGAAGGGATTTATTTTATTTCTTTCTCTCTCTCTCTTTCTTTCTTTCTTTCTTTCTTTCTTTCTTTCTTTCTTTCTTTCTTTCTTTCTTTCTCTCTTTCTTTTTTAATGCCTGGGATTTTAAGAATCACAGGTTTTGAGGGTTTAGGATAGCAATCCTCAGTTGTGTGGGATGTCATTATAAATTTTAGTTAGGGCTCAGTACTATCCTGCTACAATAAGCCTTCAATAAGCATTTACTGAGCGAATACACCTAATTTCTAACACAGAGTGCAGCTGAGGTTTCTGGATCTTGTATCTGTATTTTACAAGCATATGTCTCAATGACAGAGCTCTTTTTCTTGAATACCTGTCACATTCTATCCCAACTCACTGGTGTGATAACAGCCAGTTTTATTGATTATGCTGATAGCTCAGCCAAGAAGTAAAGATCCTAAATCAAAAATACAGTTGTATTTTTTCTTAATAACTCTTTAATTTAACATCTTATTTCCATTCCTACTGACTCAGCCTTACTTCCAGTCTGTATTAGCTCATGTCTAGGTAATAATTATTTTATATTTATTTTTTAGTTGTAGTTGGACACAATACCTTTATTTTATTTATTTTTATGTGGTGCTGATGATTGAACTTTGGCCTTGTACTTGCTAGGTGAGTGCTCTACCGCTGAGTCACAACCCCTATTATATATTACCAGCCCCTAGGTAATATATTTTTGATATTTTCCTTTTGATTACACTTTAGCCTTATGGTTTAAGTGTTGCCGATTAGCCACAGTCTCCATTCCCCTAGTATGTGTGTGTCTTTATTTAAAAAGTTTCTTTTTTTGAAATTTATAATTGATAAAGTTGTATATATTTATGGGGTACAATGTGATTTTACATACATATATTGTGAAATGATTAAATCAAGCAATTAACATAGCCATTATCTTACACACTTATCATTTTTTTGGTGATGAGAACATTTAAAATCTACTCAGCAATTTTCAAATGTATAATACATTATCATGAAATATATTCATAAATCTCTGGAACTTATTCATTCTGTCTGATTGAAGTGTTTTACTCTTTGACCAATATTTTTCCATTTCCCCCAACCAAGCTCTCTTCCCCCAAGTCATAAGTATCCATCATTCTACTCTTGACTTGTATGACTTTGAATTTTTTAGATTCCATGTATAAGCAAGAGCAAGTGATATTTGTTTTTCTCTACCCGTTTTATTTCATTTAACATAAATGTCCTCCCGGTTAATTTATGATGTTACAAATGGCAGGAATTCCTTCTTTATAAAGCCTGTGCAGTATTCCTTTATGTGTTTAATATATATGTAATATTATATTGAATTTTCTTTATTCATCATCTGTGGATGAACACTTTGATACATGATCTACATTTTTAAAAAAATCTAATAGTCCATTATATTAACTTTTCACTCTGGTCAGTAGTTTTTTCTTTCATGGTTTTGAGTTTTTAATATATTTGGGGCACTAAGCTAAGTACTTTAAATGACTCATTTCACCTTATCCTCCTAACAATGCCATTAAACAAGTATGACTATTGTCATGATTTTACAGTGCAGGAAGATATAACATAGAGGAGTAAATTGCTTAGGGGTCACAGAACTATTATGTTGTAGAAGTGTATTTAGACCCATATCTGTCTGATTCTAGAACACGTGTTCTTAACCACTGTGTCTCTACTAGACTCCCATGTAGACTTACTTATAAACTCCTGAAAACTTGTTGATACTTCTGCCTCCTCACACCCCTTTTTCTATCCCCAACTTTATTTTTTGGCTTATGAGAGTGTCTCTGAATATCTTTTTTTAATCTGTCTAAATCTTCAAGATCAAGTTCAATTATACTCTCTGACTTCCTCCTTATAATTTCTCTTCTGAGTGTTCTGTTCCCCATTGAAATCCTTCATTAAAGAGATGAGATGCCACCTGTTTTGGTCAGCTTTGTTGCTGCTGTGACTAAAATATCTGACCAGAAAAATTGTAGAAGGGGAAAAGTTTATTTGAGGGCTCACAGTTTCAGAGTTCTTAGTCCATAGAAGGCTGGCTCCATTCCTGGGGGGCTCAAGGTGAGGCTGAACATCATGGCAGGTGAGCATCATGGTGGCAGAGTGTGGCAGAGGGAAGCAGCTCACATGGTGATCAGAAAGCAGAAAGAGAGGTCTCCACTTGCCAGATACAAATATATACCCCAAAGCCACGCTCCATTCCCACCTCCTCTAGCCACACCATATCATTCAGTTACCACTCAGTTAATCCCAATCAGAGGATTAATGCACTGACTGGATTAAGCCTCTTACAACCCAATCATTTCTCCTCTGAACCTTATTGCACTCACACATGAGCTTTTAGGGAACACCTCACAACCAAACCATAACATTACCTCATCATCGTATTTTATTTTCATCTAGAGTTTTCCAAGGTATTTTTCCTTAAGTTTAGAGACAAACATATTACATCTAAATAAGTATTTTCTTAGGGTTTCTTGACAGAAATATTGGAGAAGGAAGGTTTATAAATTTAGATTCATGGTTCATGTGAAACAATGATTTCCAATGAAGAATTGATTATCCTTTATCTTTAGGAGTTTAAGCAAGAAAATTAAAAAGAAGAAAAAATATATTTGTCTCATAAATTCTCCTCTCTAGTGAAGTTTCAAGAAATAACTGAATTGGTCAAGTCTCATGGAGAACTTTATATTTAAATGCACAAAGTACTTTCAAAAGGGACCAAACAGAGTAGAATGCAAAAAATAGGCACCAAGTATTCTGAGTGGCAGATACTACACGAGATGTTCAGTAAAGTTATGTTGTACTCTTGTGAAAAGTTTTGATGGGCAAATTTAGGCAAGTCACTTTATCTCAGCAAACCTGACATTTCCTCACATGTCAAAAGAGGAGGTAATACCAGCTGTTATAATATATTTGATTCCAGGTGGAGATGGAGTGTTAATAAAGAACAGTTTGAAAGTTCATTTCTCAAGAGGAAGTACTAGTGAGAGAAGCTAAATTGAGACAAACTGAGAAAAAATATGAAACGGGATTAAGGAAAAGTGGAGAATAAATAATATAAATACTGTTTTAAGACTCTGGGAAGCTGTTTGCTGCCTGCCCATTGTCAAATTCCCCCTTTCCTCTGAAAATAGGACCCCCATTTTGTTTGTGGTGACAATGTGTTCTGCACCAGTAGACAAGATGACTCAACTGAACAACAACAATAGTACTCTGGTTTCCTGTTTCCTTGGTAGTTAGGTGTGGCTATGTGACCAAATTCTCACCAAGGAGACCTAAGAGGTAGAAGTCTAACTGGGAATATCTGGAAAAGCTACTGCATTCCTGATGAAAGAGGGGAAAATTCAACTGTATATCATTGTTTTCCTTTCTTCTGCTTTGAACCTGGACTTGATGTGTGGAGCTACAGTGGCCATCTTTCCATCCTATAGAAGAAAGTGTAACATAAAACCCAGTGCATACAGGGTGGTGGAGTGGGAAGGATAGGAAGGCTTGGGACCCTCCCAGCATGACTGAACAGCAGACCCAAGGCCAGTAAGCACTTGCTTTTGTGTTTCTGTGAAAAAAATTAAGTTCTTATTTGTCTCAGCCACTGTCACTTGTTCTTCATCTTTGTTGCTTCTAGAATGAATTTTTAACTGATCCAAAGAGGCTGATGAGAGTAGCAAAGCAGACTGCCCTGGAGGGGAGTACAAAAACCTGTGTGTCTAGATAAAGGAACCTGAGAATGATTGTCCAAAAGTGAAGGCCAGGGGTGGGGTTTAGAGGAAACATTTTAGGAATGACTTGAAAAGTTAGTCAAGAGAGCTAAGTGTGATGCTTTTGTTGAAAGATTGCCTGAAAACAATTAGAAAAACAAATGACACGTGAAAACAGAAAGCTCTTGTAAGCAAAATTGATGCCAATCTGAGAAGAACTCAATCTTGAAGAACTCGGTCCCCATATTCAACACGTTGCTTGCTCTGGTATATATCTATGACAACTTTTGCCACAGTCTTGTACTTTTAGGTATATATGAAAAAGGATGCTTGGATCAGATAAACCAAAGTTGAAGAATATTCTATTCTAAGTAGCTACTGGTCCCCATTCTTCAAATCTCACATTGTCTCCGGATTGAAAGAGACTACATTGCTATGACCACTGAAGGCCATGTGTGATCCTGGATCAGGATTGTGATAATTGATAAAATGTGAATATGAATTTTAGCATAGATAGTATTATTTTATGAGTGTTAAACTTCTTGCATTTACAATTGTATGGGGGTGAAGAAAATGTAATTCTTACAAAGTAAAAGGAGAGTATTTAGGAATAAAAGGTCAAAATGCCTGCAACTTCCTCATTTTGTAAGCAAAAATATGTATATATGTTTGGTGAGGGAGGTACAGCACATGTGGCAAAATGCTAACACAAGGTGAATCCAGGAGAAATCTTTGTAGGTATTCATTGCAATACTTTTGTAATATTTTTGCATGCTTGAAAAATTTCAAGATAAGAGTTTTAAAAAATAAGTTTGATAATCATCTCTTTAACTTGAGGCTGAAAATGGTTTGTGAAGTTTCCAGGTTTTTAAATTTTCACTGTTTTGGAGAAACTTTGGCTCTTTTTCTGCCTGGTACTTGAGTACATGCCCACACAGTTTTTGAGTAAATAGGAAACTACCTAGACATCACACATGGGTTCCATACTTCAAGTTTTCTGAGAATTCTGGATATGAAGCAAACAGAATTTTATATGCTAGGAATATTATTTATAAAACATTTCATTTTATTTCACCTGTGATTTTATGACTTGGAACCTAGGGTTTTAAAAATCTTTAAACAAAGGTCAATCTCAAAGGCATGTAGAGACTGTAAGAGTTGGAGAAGCTTTTATTGACCATGGTGCCTACTGGAGATCTTACCTTTTGGGAAAAAAATAACAATAACAGAACTCTGAATGTCACCAAGGGTATCTCCAGGCAGTAACTGTAGTCTAATGGCATGCCGCTAGGCCACAGGTTTAAGTGGTCACTGCTTCATTTTTGGATTTCCTGTGGTGGCTAATTTTTTGTTAATGACATCAATTGAGGGCTTAGGACTTAATTTCTTGGCATTTTCATGCAACTATTTATTATTCAGCAAAACCAAAAGCTTATTTAAATTTGAATGCCATGTTCTCCTGCTTTGACCTTTTCTTGGAATGACCACAACCTTGTTCTCTACCATGTGCTCCATATACTTGTGGGGCTGCCACTGGGCGGACACTGTTGTTCTTAGAAGTTCCTGGTAGTGACTCTGTGGGCTTCATCAAGGTTTTATTAAACCTCAGTTTTAAAATTTAACACAGGGGTTAGGAACTCTTTCCCTGGTTGTTTTGCATGGTTGAATAAAATTAAAGGATTGAAAGGGTGTTTTCTGTTGCCTTTCACGGAAGTCAAAGTACAAAAATGAATTACCTTTTGTACATCCATTGGTCTTTACTTCCAGATTAGTTCTATTGTAATTAATAACTCTGCTAAAAATATACCTCATGGAATCTGTATCATCCAATCAATCTCCAATTCATGCACTCATATGCACCATGAGCCAAACAAATACTGGCTAAGATGCTAATTGTTACATGTGGTCCACTTTGATACTAAGACCTTCTCTGAAATCAAGTGGAAATTACTTACACCTTCTTTCTCTTGTTATAAATGTTCATTAGGAGCTACTTAATACTATTCTTAATTTTTGTAGGGCATCCTCACTTCCAAAGCTTTCCCGATTGCCTTTTAATGAACATTCCTACCCATGGGCATTTATTTCATGTTGCTGGCTGCCTGACTTCCTTTTTCTGTCTATGCTGCCACCTCAAATTAAGAGAGAAACCTATGAAGGGAGGTGGTTGCTGATTCAGGTCACTGGGTTAAATAGTGAGAAAGGATTTATTTTCTACCACTTTGGTCATACTCTTGTTATTACTGTTGCTACCTGGGCTTGCTTTGTTGACTGCCTGTTGACCTGCTCATTAGTATCCAGCTCACTAGACCAATAAATGGGTTGGATGCTCATCTATAGGAAGAGGAAGCACCATTGTTTTATAAATGAATTATTAAGCAGAGAAGCCATGGCTTACATGATCATTTTTATTTATTTATTTTTAATGAATTCTTTCTCTTAAAAAAAATCTCTTTAGCTTCTCTTTGACCCTTACAATTCCTTTTGCATCTGCTCATCTTTAAGGAATAAACAATTCCCTTTCTCTTTGTTCCTCATCTTCCACCTGCAGTCTTTCAGCAAGTGTGGAGACTCTTTGTCTACAAATATCCTGAATGTCAGATTCTTTCTCTAGAGTGTGAGCCAGCATGATTTCCAACTCGCAGTCATCTCCCACTTGGACTTCCTTCCAGCTTACATTCCTGCCTCTTTTCACCCTCTTCTCCGTACAGCAGCCAGAGGGATCTTTCAAAAACAAATTAGACCATCAAAGTGACCTTACTCAGAACTTCTACTAGCATCTCATTGTTCTTAAAATAAAATCCAAATTTTTGACCTTACATGAATGGGTCATTCCTACTCACTGACTTGATTTCTTTTTACTTTTCTTCCTTTAGCACTGATCTTACTTAGGGTCTTTGAGTTTGCTGGTCTGTGTTCTTGGATTCTTTGATTCCTGGATCACTTCAAGATCAGATGTTCTTCATTTTTGAGGTCTGAGCCTAAGTATCTCTCCCTTAGAAAGACTGTTTAGGATCATTGTAGCTAAAGTCTCTCCATATTCCTTGCTAGATACTATCCTATTCCACTGCATTTTCTTTATTCTTCACAACACTAATGACTATTTGAGAATTTTTTTCTATTAGTTTACTTTTTTTGTTATTCAAAAATCACCACCAGAATGTGAATTCCTGCAGGTGGTAGATCTTTCTGGTGTTGTTCACCACTGATTTCTTATACCTATATTGGTGCTAAGCACATGGTAGGAGCTTAAAAATTTGGTTGAAAAAAGGAAGAATGAATAAGTGTTTGTGTATATGAAATATTTAGAATAGTATTTTAATGATGGTAGTGTTGTGACAATCTGTTCAGAACTCATGGAAAGTGGTTCTTTTTTTTTCTTCTTCCAGACTTTGGCTTCATTAGTTAAAATTCAATTTCTATCCATATCTACCAAGGGCATCCTGGGTTGAGTATTAGTGTAGTCAAAAAACAAGTCCTTGTACCTCAAAGGACATAGCTCTATATCAGTGTCATGGATATTTTAGGGGTCATAGATTTCATCTATGGAAATAATAGATTTTGGAAAAAAATATTTTTTTGAGGGTGGGTGTGGAGAAGCAATGATAAAGGGAGGAGAGGGTTAGAGGAAGAAAGAAAAAGAAAAATATTTTAAGTTAAGACTAGCTCTACAGTAAAATTAGCAGTGGGGATAATACTATATATACTACTATTATGGTTTATCATCAGATGGTGGCAAAAATCCTAAAGAGAGGTTGGATTTCAGATTTAGGTTTTAGAATGTATACTTGTATTAATCAAGTGAAATTGACAAGTTGACATAGATTCACTCTTTTGCGGAAACAGTAGATAAAATTTTGTGTTTTACATATGTTTGAAATTCTTTAGCTTACCAGTATAAATCCTATGCAGTCCATCAATATTGCAACTCCAGAATGTATATAATTTTCTGGCTACATTATTTTGAAAGGTGACTACAGTTTCTAAAGAAATTTTTAATTTATACCAGAAGAAGAAAACTTAGTCCAGCTGAGGGTGAATCACATTTTTCTTCATAAATGTAGTGAAACTATTTTATAGTTTTTTGAGAACATATAGTTTTCTAGTCATATTAAAAGTCACTAGCAATTCTTTTATTTTTTGCACAAAGCACACAGTATTTGCAAAATGAGCTTGTTTTCAGTCAGATATCTTTTACTTCAATAATTAATTACCTGTCAAAATGATATAATGTATTCTTATTATAAAGATGTGCTTGGCAAGTTGCTTCTCTTGCATAACCATGGTTCTGCAATTTTTAAAGAAATTGGAAATATGCTGAGGAAGTGAGGGTATCTTGGATGTATTTTCAATAAAGCACATTCCTCATTCAGCACCATTTCATCCTCCTCTTATAGCACCCATATAAAGGAAAATCCAAGTGAGCTAATGTAATGTGTACACCTGTGCATAAAGCTTATCATCAGTAGTGCTATTGGTTAAAATGTAAATATAGTAAAATAAGGAAGGTGAAATTATATTCTTTTTTAATATTTATTTTTTAGTTGTAGTTTGATGCAATACATTTATTTTATTTATTTATTTTTATGTGGTACTGAGGATCAAACCCAGGGCCTCGCACACGCTAGGTGAGTGCTCTACTGAGCTACAACCCCAGCCCTGAAATTATATTCTTACAGATACTAGGCCTTGGCCCTCTGAGCACAACATTTTAAAGTATTTTTATCTGTGCTGTTTTCCACTGTTGTGATTTTACTGTTGCTGAATAAAATTTCTTAAATTTTCTGACTGATTTAAAACTTCTTGGGAATGAGAAATAAGAGATAAAAATTGGACATTTGTGGAATGCAATGTCAAAAATGCCAGAGAGGGAAGATGGGAGGGGAGGGGAGGGGAGGGGGGATAGTAGGGGATAGGAAACATAGCAGAATACAACAGTCACTAATATGCCATTATGTAATAATGTGAGTATGCAACAGTTGTGATTCTGCAATCTGTAGTTGGGGTAAAAATGGGAGTTCAAAACCCAATTGAGTCTAATGTATGAAAGATGATATAGCATGAGCTCTGTAATGTTTTGAACAATCAATTAAAAAAAATGCCAGTCCTAGTGTAGTCAGGGAATTTAAAAGTGTATATTATATTCTACATGTATTATTGTGTATCTTATAGGTATGTGTCAGGGAGAAAATACATAAAAATGTAATTAAGTCCTAGGAAAACATCATGAAAACCAGCAGCTGATTGGACTTGGACTTCTATCTGTCTGGTTTAAGGTGACTCAAGAGCAATGGCTATGCTTCCTTCAGGGATTGTGTTTAATTTCCCACATGCTAACCTACTTTTTTGCTTTTGCAAGTTGCCAGGGTCACTTCTAAAGAATAAACCTCTATATCATTCTGTGCAAAACCTCCATTTCAGTTACTCATATTTTACAGTTCAGATTCTGGAGCATGACATGCAAAGAAAGACCTTTATCGTCTGGTTCCAATGATCTTCTCTAGCTTTATCTCCAAGTGCTTGTTCTTAAGCCACCCAGAACTTCTCATCATTTCCTGCACCTGCCATGTCCCTTTCTGACTCTGACTTTGTGCATGCTGTAGCTGTTCATGCAGTGTCCTTTTCCCCAGGAAGCAATATCTGCTAGATCTAAATTGAGTTCACTTGCCAGGTTAGCTTGTTCCTCTGGACATGGGAATAGGAATACTTGTCCTATAAAATAAGAGCTCATACACATGATTATGTAATATGGGTTTGCTGTTTGTGTATTGAGTGAAAAAACTCAGGCTTGGAAATCAGATAAATCTGGGTTCAAGTCTTAAATTAAATATTTATGAGGCTGTGACCTTGACAAATTCCTAAATCTGAGACTGTCCTTTATCTGGAGAGGAAACATTACCTTTCTGAATTTAATTAGATGACAAAAGTGTTAGTCTTTTAAACAGAATCTCAACAATTTAATCATCACTACAAGTTCAGCAAGGTAAATAATTCAAATTAGTGATTAAAATATGGTAACTTTGATATAGCACATTTTGTGGTACCTAAGAACATAAAACAAAGCATATTAAAATATATATTACAATTTTGTAAGGATTTCTCCTGAATAAATTGAAAAGTAAAGTATGTCTCTCAGGAACTAATTAAAGAGAAGTGTTTGTGATATATCATCTTCTAGGAGGATGGTATTATGATGTCAGGTTATTCCTTTTCCTTCCAATTATTTCTTGTAAATTCTATTGTTTTAGGCGTTTTGTCAGAAAACAGTTGTGGAAGAATACTAATAGAAAAGTCTAATCATTTGGAACTTTTCACATTTCAAATAATATGTCACGATGTTTTCTTCTATAATACTGTGTTTTCTTCTCTAATTCTGTGTTTAGTATCATTTAGAACAAAGGAAGGAAAAGAAAGACTATTGTGAAATGTAGGGAAAGAGATTAAAAATAAAAATTACACAAAAGGAAGGTGTAAGTGAAGTAAGAGAAACCTGACTAGGCAAAAGAATGGAAAAATAGGCAGAAACGGTATCCGAAAGAATATAGGATGCTGGGTTTGAGTTTGGATCAAATAGCCTGAACACTTTTTTTAATGTGAATTAAAAAATTGCCAGCTAAAAATATTCCTTTGATAAAGTGAATAAAACTACCTACCATTATGCACATTTTGAAAATTTTGATTCTTGCGTAGAAGGTTCTTGAAAGTGGGGGTAAACATACATATTCACTTTTGTCTGCTGACCCTGCTAAAACTGTGCTATTATATGAATTGTAAACCATCAAAAGGGTTTATGTTTTACTGAGATATTTCATTATAACTATTAATTTTAAATAACCATGACTTTGTGTTTATAATACTTGTTTACCAAAGTGCTGCCTGATTTTATGATAAATCATGCTTTTATCACAATTATATATATATTTTTTTCTTTTCTGCCACTAATAGTTGGCATTTGGACTGAACTTCCCAGGAAGGTAAAGCACAAAAGATCCTTTCTGGAATAGTCAACTTCTTAGCTTTGAGTTTTAAAACTTAAAAGTCATGACTTTCAGCTGCAAAAACCAAGTGCTTGAGAGAGAATATGTTACACACTATATATTATCTATGTATAATATTAAATTACATACATATTACCTATATGTAATATGTTACATACAATATATATTATATACATATTTTAATTTTAGCAGCTTTATTTTTTAAAATATTGTTATTAGTAAATTATACCATGGTGGTTTAGAATATCAAGAGCAAATATACCAAAGGATGCAGAGCATTGAGTCTTTCCACAACCTCTGTAGAGAGGCTTAAGAATATGTGAAGCCCTCAAAGCAGTTATCCTGAACTTGGTGAGAATTTCATGGGAGAATGAAGCATCCTGTCCCCTTGGGAAGTGAGGTGGTGGAAATGACCAAGAGTTTGGGGCTTACCCAAACAGCACTGATTCTTATCTTAAGTCATAATATGCAGCCCAAGGAAAGGGAGGGTCCCTAGAGGAAGCCAGAGTCCTGTTTAATATGAGAGGGCTGGGTGGTAATAGTGGAAGGGAGAGTTAGGGGTGGGGTTCTTTGAGGGCTTCCTAAGCTCTCTAAGAAGGTAACCTTGGCATTGGTTGTATGAGAAGCATGTGGATTAGTTGAAGTAATGGAAGAGTGATGCTTTGTTAGGTGCTAAAGGCACCTTGTAGTAGTAGTAGTAGTAGTAGTAGTAGTAGTAGTTTATAATATTTCCTTCCACTCTCAACTGTCAAGACAGAAAATGCCAGAATGCTTTTTTAAATTTCATCCCTTTAAACCTCCAACCTGTGCTTTCTGAGGAAAGAAAGAAAGAACAAAAAATTAAATTGTTCTGAAGAAAATTTGAGTAGAAAATAAGTTTGTGCCCAAGAAGGCCCTGTGCAGCAGAGGAGGGAGGGGCTTGTGAGTGGAGGAAAGAGGGCAGAGTGAGCCCAGGTGCCTTAGGTCAAGGAGAGTCATCCTTTGTGTGAAAAGTCAGAGCCTCTTAGGGATTAAAGAGTCACAGAGAAGAGGAGAGGGTAATGAAACCAATTTATTCAACACTGAAATAAGAATTATGTAGATCATATACAATGGAATACTCTTCAGTCCTTTCCAGAGGTATGAAATAAATCCATTTGGAGGCAGGGTAACATGGAGTGGCTATGGAAGGCTTGCACTGAGCTGCTCCAACACCTTAGTTTGATGCCTACCCAGATCATGAGCCATTCTACTGAATTCTTTCATCTTTGAGGGTTTGCTTTATGCCACAGACATTATTTATTTACTTATTTTTTGATAGTTAAGAGACAAGTTTATTGTATTATAGTTATTGTTCAGTCTGTAAAATAATTTCATCATCTTCCTTCAATAATACTTAGAAACTGCCTTTCTAATAAATCAAATTAAACCATATCAATATTTTGGGCAAATTTGTATTTATACATATTTCATCAAAGTAGCATCCTTAAGACATTATTTATTTTTATTCAACACCAGTAACATTATTTTTAATTCCTTCTCCTGTAAACACACTGCTGGTCAAGTTCCAATCTTTTTCACCAGTTCCATATTCATTCATTCATTCATTCATTCTACTCTCTTAAGGCATTTATTATAACTATCTTATAGGAAAACATTGAAAGGATATACTAATGATGAAATATTTGTCCTTGACCCTTTTTTTTTGTTTTTTAGTTTAATAATGTTAATCTGTGTCTATACAAATTTAGATGGAAAGAAATGAGATTATTTCATTTCTTCTTATAGATCCTTCTAGTTAATGATTGTACTAGATCACAGAATAATATGAACTTGCTATATGTATTATCGTAGAAACTTGAAAAAAGATGTCTAAGAGCATCAGTATTGAACAACAGATTTGTACAGCATTTCTCCTCTATTAAAGTGGACTTGATGACAAAGGACTTGTCACATTATTTCAGGTCAACACTGGGGATGAGTGCTCAGTTGTCAAGAGCAGTTATTGAAAGTCAACAAACAAAAACAATCTCTTTTTCCAAAGGGATTAAATTGTTGAGCTTTTAGCTCACAAGATCAGGGGTAAGGACTGCAATTAGAAGGGCAGAAATAAAAAAAAAAACCCAAACTAAATTTAACTTAGACAAAATAGCCACTTCTAATCTTAACATAAAGAAGGAGGTTAAATGGAGGTTAAGGGAAGTTTACAGAAAGCTTGGCTGATGACGTTTTCTTGTCTAAGTTTGAAATGTGTGAGAAAGTAGAAACATTTATAAGCCATGAGGCTGTTTGCAATTTCCAACAAATGGGAAGGTAAAAATGGCAAATGTTCTGGACCATTGAAAATGACTCAAATGTTTCTAGCCTGCTCTGGGAAAAACCTATTAAAATATCAAAAGGCTGAGGTGAGGCATAGAGAATGAGAGAAGAGGATAAAAGGGAAAGACAAGGATCAAAGATTTTGTGAGTGAGTATAATGCAGAGTGAATTGTGCTCCATCTCAGCTGCCAGGGCCCAATGCACCTTGAAACCTAATCAGTTATTTTCAATAGCTTATATCTGCAATATGTGGCATTCATAAGAATGTCCAAAAAGGCTTTAGAGGGCAGCCTAACTGATTTTCCCAGTAGATCCAAGCACAAATATCTATACATTTTGTTCAAAAATTGTCAGTTCGTATCCATTTGTATTTTTATTCTATTAATTTCAAACCAGTAAAGTCAAATTTATCTCTTTAAATGGCTGCAACTACAAACACTTGAAGGATCCCAGCCTCTTTATATTGTGAGGATCAGGAATGGAAACCTTTTTTTTTTTTCTCAATACTGTAAAAAATTAGCTTCAAACATCCATGGATCTAGGCAACTGCAAAATAGGAGGAGGAAGGATGGGTGTAATCTGCAAATAGAATGATTAATAGGCAACTCCTCTCTGTGAAAGTCTCAACTGGTGAGGAATACTAGGGAGATGAGTTGGGTAGAAATAAGAATTTAGATTGCAAGATTTGGGCTCAATGGAGGACAGTTTCTATTTTTGGATATTGTGTTAAGAGCCATGGTGAGAAAAACAGAGACAGAACGGATAAGAAAAAAATGGAGAAATCAAGTATAGCATGCATATAGATTCCCTTACCTTAGAGTCTTTAAGGTGAACCCCTCAAGGACTGGGTTCATGGTGTGCCTGCATGTGATGCAAAGGGCCACATTGTTGAAGGGGACTTAATTCTCTGGGGAATAGATAGGAGCTTGGGCTGGAGAGGAAACATCTCTAGTAAAGAGATTTAGTGGATCTTGATCTCCGAGCATTTAAAAAGCTTCTTCCATTGAAGGGCTAATTGCAAACATGCATTGGGAAGCTGGGATTGAAATGTTCCTCTCTGATTGTGAGATTGACTTAAAAATGTGTGTCTACCAGGTAGATATGGGAAACATGATTAGTGATTAGTGATTTAGTGTATTGGTCAAGACTTAATATTTGAAGCTTGGGTTTTGGTGGATAATAAATGTAATCACTTCAGTCTAGGATCTTTCTATTTGAAGGTGATGTTTTACTCATCTGATATTTTCTGCCTGTTTGTCCTAACATATGCAATTTTGATTCTCACATTTAAAAGTGACCAAAAAATAATAGAGCTAAAAATAAAAGGGAACACAGCCCTAGTTTTCTTCTTTTGTTAAACAATAAGGGTATTATTCTTTATATGCTTTACATTTCTTTCCAACTCAAAAAAGTATGATTTTATGAAACTAAATTTAAAAAAGTACTTAAGAGATGGACTAGAGTTGTGGCTCAACGGTAGAGCACTTGCCTCACATATGTGAGGCACTAGGTTCGATTCTCAGCATAGTATATAAATAAATGAATAAAATAAAGGTTTATCAACAACTAAAAAAATTACTTAGGAGAATTAAGTAGAAATGATCTAACTTGATAGCATTTCACTTGAGGCTCAGACTTCAGCAAGCAAAAAAAAAAAACCCTTCATATTATTATTCCTCAAATGAATTAGATAAGAACCAAGGGAAAAGATGGTTAGGAGACGGCAGCATAACTGAATGTTTTAATCAGTGAAATAGCTCTTATAATTGGGTGGCCTCTCAGCTCAAGTGCATACTCCATTCTCCAACAGAAACAAAAAATTACTTACAATCTCAACTGCCTTTTTAAAAAGGATGAATCTTACCATTAAAGAATTCTTCTAGCCTTTTGCTGTCCCATTTTGTAGCTAATCATGGGGGTGACCTTGACTAAAGGTAGACCTGGAAAGAAAGGGGTGAAGGGGAGAGTGCTGTGTCCTTCTGCCCTATAGAATGAGCAGCTCCTGGGGCAGAATGATGGGAAGTTGGGGAAGAGCAATGGGGAGAGAGAGAGTCAGAGGGGATTGCTGGCACAGTGGCCTCTCTGAGGCCCAGGGCAGTGACTGAAAAAGCCTCATGAGCTCCATTCCCAATAATTAAAGCCCAGATTTTTTTTTGAGGACAGTGATTTTTATTTAAAAAAGATATATTCATTAGTGTAGAGGTTGAAGCAATAAAGGGATCCCAGTTAACTCAGTTAAGATTAAAACAATAATCAAATGAATCTGTTTAACCAAAAAACCAAATATCCAATTATTTAACAGAAAAATATCCATTTCTAACACAAATAATGGGAGCTCTTACTTTACACTGTTCCATTTTTCACCTGATACTTCTTTTTGTTGTGATAGAGAACATAAATTAGAAATATTCACAACTTGTCCCTGCTAATCTCCAAAGAAGGAAAGGCTCTTGGTTTCAGTAATGGGTTCTTCTTTTACTTTTTTTGTACACAATATATCTATTTTATTTATTTATTTTTACGTGGCGCTGAGGATCGAACGCAGAGCCTTGCACATGCTAGGCAAGCACTCTACCGCTGAGCCACAATCCCAGCCCCAGTAATATGTTCTTGTTCTAATTAGGGTAATGACTGAAGCTGCAGAAGATGAGAGTGAATTGGATCACCATACAGCAGATAGGAAATGGAGCTACTCAGGTTGTGAGGATAAGGAGGGGAGAAAGAATCAGGGAGGAGGGTGGTGGTAAGCTAATATAGGAATGAAGTCAATACTTATTGATACTATGTCTAGAACTCAGTGTCATGCATTGTAAGTAAAACTGCTTTCAAAGTGCTTTCTATACATTCAAGTTATTTCTAATGTATACTCATTTACCAATTGGTGTACACTGAAAATGTATACAGATAGATTACCAGTTCATAAAAAGAGATACACAAATCCCCAGCATGGGTTCATTCAACTTACCTGGCCTCATACCAGGTGGTGAAAACCTGGATTTACTGGTTTTTGAGACCTTGGCCTGGCCCATATTTTCTTACTGATTAATTTCTAAAATGGCTGAAGCCCAGTGGACTAGATTAGAGTTTATGTGAAGTATTTTAAAATTTTAAGACATTATCATTTTAGAAAGTATTAGAACCAAATTGTGTCTTATTGGCATAAAATTTTTAAGAAGAGACATGGATTCAAATCTCTTTGGAACACTTCCTAGAAGGTAATGCTAAGAATGCTACCTAATATTTCTTATTTTTTCATTTTCTATTTTGCAAAGTGGGACTATCTCATAAGTTGTTATAGGAATAAAATGAGAGGCTTGTAAAGCATTTAGCATGATTCCTGGTCCATGGAAAGGTCTAAGAAGCAAACAAAAAACCAACCACACCCATAATCATAAGGCTTGAAATCAAATGGTTTAAATAGTTTTTCAGACAAAAATCAACCAACCAACCAACCAACCAACCAACCAACTAACCAACCAAATTAAAAACAAACAAAACAAAACCACAGACCTAGCTAGAATCTGCAACTCCAGGCATTTCAATTTAACAAGTTTATACTGATGTAGGTGAAATTTAGTTCACAAGTGTATTAATTTGTATTCCTGTATGTAGGTGGTATATTGCATTTGAATAGATTTAATTCTTGCCCCACTTGAAATTTAAGTCCAAATTCACAATAAGGACAATATAAAATTGTTAGCAAACTTCAAAAATGTAAGTTGTCACATAGGTACTTCTGTAGCCTGCATATTGGTAAGTTAACTCTCCCATCTTACTAAAGTGGGTAGTTAAGCCAGTACTGTCCTCATCAAGTTAGAGTTCTGTTCTGGAAATTTCTATGTCTTTACCCTTCTTCACAGTTAGAGAAGATAATTTCTAGAACTTATGCCAGTGCCAGGATCCAAAGCAAAGTCCAGGTGGTCTTATAAGTGCCCATGGGAATCTGAAAATGAGGACCCTGTCAGCTGGGCCAGTCCTTGGCAAAATTCTAAAGTAGACAAAGCAGCTTCATTTCCTTCTTCATCACTTGTTCCATGCCTATGTAGGTATTAAGTAAAAGGATTATTTTGCTTAATGACATTGTTTAAGCAATAAGTAAAATATTTGCTGATAAGGGTTTTTGATACAATTCATTCTGGGGATTTTTTTAAACTTTTAAGTTTGAAGTGATAATAGACTCAGAAGAAGTTGCAAAAATAAACAAACAAACAAAAAAACCAAACAAACTCAGAGTAGTCCTAGGTATGCTTCACCCAGTTTCCCTGTTGGTAAAATCAGACATATGTATAGTACATTATCGAAACTGAGAAATTAACATTGGTACAATAAGATTGACTAGACTACATACAGAGGAATTTTTTTTTAAATACTGAGGAATTTTTAAAGAATGAAACATTCTCAAGGTTAAAAGGATATCTTAATGTCACCTCTGTCTGTGAAAATCTTAGCTTTGGCACCTGTCTTATTGAATGGCAGTCTGGATTAATGTGCTGTTTTACTCTACCCCTTCAGAGCAGGAATCCTGCTGTATTCACCCTTTATTCCTATTACTTATTAAAGTACCCGGCATTCAATAACTTTTTTTGGTTAGAGGAATGACTAATAGCTATTTACATCTATAAAGGGTATTATGGTTTTTGAAGCCCATTTATGCATGCTATCTCTCCTGAGAGTGATCATGGTCTAGGTGAAAGAGAATGAACTGAAAGTATTCATTAGCTTGAGTATTGTGACAAGGCACTGAATGTCCCTGAGTCATACATTTTCATGTGCATAATTGTATCTGCATGACAGTTTTAAAGATTCAAATAGGCAGATGGGGGCTCTGGGAGGTAGATAGGGTAAAGTATTTGATTGCCATTTTACAAAAAAAAAAACTCAGAGAGGGTAAATTAATTGCTGAAAATCATAGAACTAGTACATGGCTGTGCAGCTAAGCACCTCATTCATGATATCATGTTTGTCTTTGCTGAGAAACAGGAGAGTGGTCTAAAACAAAGAAAAGCAAACAAGCAGCTATGGGACAGTTGCAGAGGTTTAAGAATTTCTCCTTATGTGTGGTTGTTGATTTTCTTTGCTATGTGTACAGAAAATCTTCACTTAGAAGGGGGTGGTGTGATGGGCTCCATTAAAATTAAGCCAAGGTTGTGGGTTGTTGTTTCAGGGATCCCTGCTAAATGCTTCTCACCCTAACACTCAACTAACACCAAGGAATCTTGCTTGTTCAACTCTGCATCCAATGCTTATGTTCTCAGTCCCTATAGAAAGCATGAGAAGATGAGAATTCGGAACTCTTGAGTACTCATATTCAAATTTTTTTAATCGAAAGAGAACTTAAATTTAAAAAGATGGAGGGTTTTGACATTCTTATCATGTTTTCCTATTTTCTGCTTATGAAACTAGTTTCTTATTAACCAAAGAGTACATGCTAACATGGAACTTTTTCAATAACCTAAAATGACTTAGGGATATATCGACCAAAATTGCCCCACAGCCAGCCTTGAACACCTTCACATGCCCTAGAACCCTCCTTTTACTAGAAATGCCTATTGGAGAAATACTCCTTTGGATTAGTCAATCTATTAGTTTCACTGAAAAGTAATAGGCGATGGTAAAATTTGTTAATGATTTACAAGGACTGTTGGCTGCAAATTTCAAAAGTTCTGATGCCTTCAACATTGAGTTATAATTAAAAACATTAATTTTTTTTGTTGGTGGTTTGCAATTTGACTTTTCTTCCCTCCAGTTAAAAAATGGGAATGCCAATAATTAAGATTAGAGCTTCAGAAAGCTAGGATTAAAACATTTCTCCAGGATTCTCAGTAGTTTCTTTGGTTTTGATACTGTCCCAACCTTTGACCATTTAGGGGAAGTATTCTAAAGGTAAAGAGGAGAGAAGAAAAAAATAGCTGTAGTGTAGTGCAGGCTATTAGAATTAAGAGACTTAACATTGAGAGTTACCCAGAGAATTTCCTCAATAAAATATCTTTGTGTAAACAAAACTTTTGCAAACTCTTCAAAGATTAGAGGAATATAAACATCCTCACGGGTTCTAAAATTTTGGAAGCCCACACTCCTAGAATCCTAAGGTATTAAGGATACTCAGATAGCTTCTTTCTTGGCTTGTCTTTGACTTTCTGATGGTTTATTACCTAAGAAACAAAGACACATTATTTCTACCTACATATAATAATTCTAATGAGGCTTGATGCACAATGATTCTTTCCCTTGAATTTAAAACAGGATATTTTTTTTCTTGAAAGATAAACCATAGCACATATAGAGGAAGCAAAATTTGCCATTTGGAACTCCTTGTGTGCCTATGTTTTTCTTTGCCCTGTGTTTTGCCTTGTTTTTCTTTCAAGGAATAGTGAGAAACCTGGCTAAATAAGAAGAGTGCTAGGGCAGCATCTCTCTGTGTGGTTGAACACCCATGAGGCAAAGCATTACAACTACACAGAAACTGGACCAAATGTCAGGACTTCCTCGGGATATTTCAATGGACATCTCCTTGGACACAATTTCTTTAAGGACTGATACACTTTAAACATAACATCACTTAAAATATCAGTTATATAAATTGGTTGTAATGACTCATAGGTTTGTGTGGCATATGGGTCTTGCTGAATATTGATAATGACAAAATATTCCAGTTTTCAATACAAATACCAGGTATGTACTAAGAATAATAATTCTGAAGTAAGACTAGAATTTTATCAGAAAGTGAATCTTTAGCTTAAAAACAGGAATGTAAGTAATGAAAATTCATACTTGTGATTATTTTACAAAATACTTAGTATATATAAAATAAGATGCTGAGCATACTTACAATATTTTCCAATCACTAAGATGTAGACGAAGACAGGACCAGATGCCATTTCCTTCTTTCTGAGGAACTGATTAATGAAAATGAATAAAATTTGTCTTGGTTCTGAGTCGGGTACAGCTCACGGTGGTTGTGTGCTATTTCTGTCTGCAATCTTAGCAGCTATAAAGCGATCCTCCCTCCTTTCTCTCTCATTTTATTTCTCTCTCTCTCTCTATTCCCTCTTCTTTTCTTTCTTTCTCTCTCTCTCTCTCTCTCAGGATCTTTCCTCCCCGCCCTCTTTCTCTAAAAGTCTTAATATTCTTCTTTACACATACATGTGCACATGCACATACAAACGCAGGCAGAGCTGAGCAGCAAGGAAAAGTTTCAGACAGAGAACACACAGGCTCTGTTCCCTCTAAACATCTTGTTTCTGTGTCCTGCGACAGTCTACAAATAAGGGTGTGTGTGAACGCCGACAAATGTCTGCTCTGATCAGAATCACACTTCTAGAGAGAAATGGAGCTCGAGATAGATTCCGAACAAAAACACAAGATTTTTTCCCCCTTGACAAGTGATGAGGAAAAGAACAGAGCTACACAGAGCAAAATGCCTTTGTGGAGTGAACGATAGGGGGGGGAATTAAAGTGTAACTACAGCAGTCTTCTGTAATTTGTGTTTGGAAATTCTAACAATAGGACATGGTTGAGAGAAAAACACAGAGGAATTTAAAAAAATCTAAAATTCTTCTGAATTCATGAATTTATCTACAGCAAAGATCATGACATGTCATTGACTGTGGAGTAATTTTCTGGGTTTGCATTGTAGATGACTTGCCACTTTGGAGCTGTGTAGAAGCTTACTTTTTTAAAAAAGTAATTCAATACTGGAATCTACACTAATCTGTCTTCATTTAAGATTTATTTAATGAAGACAATTTCTTTTGGTAAGAAATGTTTATAGTTAACTGAATTTAAATGCCCACTAAATATTTGGTATTTTAATAGTACTTGAAATGTTTTAAGAGGACGTGTGAGTGGCTAGTGGATAATTTAATACTGTAAAAATACTGTTTCCTAGAAGGATGCTTTGAGACATATGAAGGGCAATGTCTAAAGAAGGACCCAAAGAAACCTTTGAGTAATAAAGCTGAGGAACTTACTTTGGAAATTATCCCAGTGTAAAGGAAATTACAGATGCAGAGGTTTTCAGGCTTAAAAAATTATACACATACATGTACAATTAGTTGGCCAGGAGCCAGAAAGTACTTTGTAATTATTTATCTTTAATCTACTCAAATTATCAGTGCAAAATTTCAAAATCACTTCTCACTTTAATTAAGAATATAAAGGGGTGGGCGCGATGGCACATGCTTGTAATCCCAGCAGTTTGGGAGGTTGAGGTAGGAGGATTGTGAGTTCAAAGCCATCCTCAGCAACCTAATGAGGCCCTAAGCAACTCAGCGAGATCCTGTATTTAAATAAAATATAAAAAAGGGTAAGGAATATGGCTTGGTGTTTAAGCACTCCTGATATATATATTTTCAATTCCTGGTGTATATATATATAAAATGAATTTTATAAAAATAGATATTTACTTGAAGAAGTCATTTTTGATATCTGTGGGATGCCACTTCTTTTTTTTTTTTAAAAGAGAGAGTGAGAGAGGACAGAGAGAGAGAGAGAGAGAGAGAGAGAGAGAGAGAGAGAGAGAGAGAATTTTTTTTTAATATTTATTTTTTAGTTCTCGGCGGACACAACATCTTTGTTGGTATATGGTGCTGAGGATCGAACCCGGGCCGCACGCATGCCAGGCGAGCGCGCTACCGCTTGAGCCACATCCCCAGCCCGGATGCCACTTCTTTCTTAGTTTTAGCAAGGCAGGGAAGAATCTGGAATATTAGTTTTATATAAGTATGTTGGTGGGAGAAAACTAAAAGTGAGCATAGAGAGCCCTTTCCATTTGCAGTACTACTGTTGGTAACCTTGGGCTGGAGGATTCTTTTTTTGTGAAGGGCTGTTCTTTGCCCTGTTGGATATTTAAAAGCATCCCTGTCCTCTACCAACTGGGTGAGGATAATACTCTGCAGATGTGAAAATTAAAGGTGTCTTCAGACATTGGCAAATACCCCTTGGGGACAGGAAGCAAATTCACTCCTGATTAAGAACTAATGCCTTGTAACCAAATACTCCCTTGAATAATGATTAGTATTGATTTAACCAGATTATTGAATAGAATACTTTGCACCTAAAATTTGAGTTAAAATATATTTCTCATTTTCTTGTTTTGCAGTCTGAAGATGTACATTAAAACAAACATATGGCATGTGTTCTTAACCTTCTCTTCCTGCCCACATTGTTCAATTATAAACTTGCATTAAGGACCTGATAGAATCTGGGATGTTAATTCCTTCCCTTTGGCTGAGCATTGTCCAAGTTTTCTACCAAAGATTGAATCAAGCCAGACAAGCATTATTAGCCCATCTAATCTAGATCCACAGTAACCTGTGGTTTCCCATCTTATCATGACTGAAGATCACTGTGTTCTTTTGTGCACCATTCTGAACCTATCAGCCACCATCATTTTCAACAGTGGAAACAGCCATTTTATTAAATATTATTTTTGATTGTAGACAGGAATTTCATAGAGCAAGAAGTTGGGAAAATCTCAGTCAAAGCCTTATGATGCAGAGATATTCAAGTAATAGTTCACCAGCCACAAATTAAGTATATCAAGTACAATCTGAGGGCAAAACGTTCATGCCATCAAATTGTTTATCCCGTGGATCCATTTCTAGTTGACAGATGTCAGTCAAGCAAGACTCTTAAGGTGCTCATCTAAGTCACATCCAAAGACAATTTTAGCTATCTTGATTTAGTATCAATTAAATACATGAGAAATGAGATGGCCTTTGGAGAAAGATATTAAGCAAAACATGCAATTAGGATAGAGCAACTAATAGGCACAGAGATTTCAAAAGATGTTTTACCCCAAATATGAACAATTATGTCTCAGATAAAAGTGACCAGGAACTATTATGTCGTTTTAGCAGAAAATTAACCATTAAGTAGCAAGCCAAGCCCCAGTTCATATGTTGTCATACATCCTATTGATGGTTATAATAGGAACATAGAATGTAGTGACCCTCTGCAAAATTGATAGTGTGAAGAGTATGATGGCAGGGCAAGAAGCAAAACTCTCTCTCTCTCTCTCTCTCTCTCTCTCTCTCTCTCTCTCTCTTTCTCTCTCTCTCCCTGTCATCTATTCATCTATCTATCCATCCATCCATCCATTCATCATCCATCCATCCATCCATCTATACATCTATCCATCCATCTATCATCTTGAGCAGTAATACAAATTGATGGCATTTGTTAAGTGCAAACTCTTTTTGTAGAAATTACTATTATTAACCTTGGTTCCCTCAAACTTTTACAATAGAGACTCCTTCTATCTAGATTATGCCTGTCTGGTTCAAGACTGACAGTGAAAAGGAGTGATTTAGTCTGTTAGATAACAGTGTCGACCTTGCTTTTTCGTGTCTGGTAAGCTATACTTTTAGCCAGGAGTCACCTTCCTTCGTTCTTCCCCAACAAGCTCATTATGCTAAGTCATTAAGCTTCAGTTACTTCAGATTTCTTGGGTGAACTGCAACTCCCCTGCCACAACAGAAGCCTTGCATTTAAGCTCTTCTCACTTGCCTAGGATTTAATTTACTCTTTGCCCCTGGGATCGTCCCTACAGGAGATTTTGTGCTCTTTGCCCTAATCCCAGTCTTGTTCCCTCCAGGTGCTATCAGTCTGCTGCCGATGCCTCGGCATGCCTCATCTGAGACGACTTGACTTATAGAAGGGTTATCTCCTACATGTTGGGAGGCAGAATAAATTAGAAAAGTGAAAGAGACTTGTTCCAGAAGTGCCAGGAGCAACTTGGGAACTGGAGCCTTAGTTTTGTTATTAATTAGACACATAACCTCTGATAAGTAACTTAAAAGCTCTGATCTACAGTTACTTCACTTATAAAATGAAAAGTCGATCTTTTAGATGCAAAACAGCTATGCTATTTTGTGAAATATGATATTCTGCTTTAAAGTAATTTATAAATTAGCTATGGAGACAGAGGCACATACATGAATCGCCCAAAGTATATGTTTATCAAATATCTCTATTAATTCAAATGGGGATGCCATTAATATAATGTTTAAGGAGATACGAAAGGGTATTGGGGAGACAGGTATAGAGAGCCTGGTAGGGCCACCCATGGAGGTTTTCTGCAGAAGGAAAGATGTGCTGTGAGGGTAGAAGGCAGAGAAGCACGTGGATGGAGACTTCACATTGATGGAAACTAATGTGAACAACATTTTGTATCAGAGACAAATGGGAGCAAAGTATGAGCATGTGCAAATGGCTAGTTGAGACAGGCCTAGCACCAGAAAATAACAGAAATTATTAAAGAGCTAGCGATGAAGCTATTGGGGAGTGCCAAATATTAGGCTGATTAATTTAGAATAATAGAAAATAAATTATGTAAGGTGATATTAATTTCTGGGCAATGGAGTAGCATAATCAAATGAAGACTATTAAGAAAACTAGTCTCATGATCATATGGTACAAAAGATAAGAAAAAGATCATAATCAGCGAAATGAAATGAGGCTTTTGAAGACAGGTATTTCAGTCAGCTCTTATGGTTTGGTGAAGCCATGCAAACACTGTATGAATAAGACCAGAGAGAACACAGTCATAATTGTGCTTGATCATGAACACACTTCTTTTTTTTTTTTCAGAACAGGGATCTCCAATAGAAATACAATGTGAGCTACATATGTCATCTCAAAGTTTTTAGCAGCCACATTAGAAGTAAAAAGAAAAGTAAAAAGAAACATGTGAGATTAGTCTAACTAATATTTTCAAAATGTTAGCATTTCAACATGTAACCAATATAAAATTGTTAACGAGATGTTTATTCCCTTTTTAAAAATACTGTCTTTGGGCTGGGATTGTGGCTCAGCGGTAGAGTGCTTACCTCGCACATGTGAGACCCTGGGTTCGATCCTCAGCATCACATAAAAAAATAAATAAACAAAATAGAGATATTAAAACAAATAAAAATACTGTCTTTGAAATTCTGGTGTGTGTTTTACACATGTGGCACATCTCACTTTGGACTAGCCACATGTGGCTAGTGGTCATCCTATCGGACTATTTGATTCCAGTGGATGGTACAAGAAGATTTAAAATTCCATCAAGTTACATTTTATCCTACTGTAATGTAAATGAACAGAATATTACGTGTATAAAGATTTGTAGTTTTTAAGTAATCTTTAGATCTGATGATCAAGTAAAAATGATAATTTCCATGATTAAGCCAAATTTTAGTAAAAATAATGGAGACAATATAAGATTGCCACACTTAATTTTTTCAAGTAAAAACATTAATACTAACAACACAAACCTATCATTTTTCTTTTGCCTCCATTTGATAAATGTACGGACATTTTTTTTTTATTTATTGGATGTTCACAACATTACAAAGCTCTTGACAAATCATATTTCATACATTAGAATCAAGTGGGTTATGAACTCCCATTTTTACCCCAAATACAGATTGCAGAATCACATCGGTTACACATCACATTTTTACATACTGCCATATTAGTGACTGTTGTATTCTGCTACCTTTCCTATCCTCTACTATCCCCCCTCCCCTCCCCTCCCATCTTCTCTCTCTACCCCATCTACTGTAATTCATTTCCCTCCATGTTTGTTATCCCATTCCCGTCATAACCTCTTATATATAATTTTGTATAACAATGAGGGTCTCCCTCCATTTCCATGTGATTTCCTTTTTTTTCTCCCTTTCCCTCCCGCCTCATGTCTCTGTTTAATGTTAAACTTTTCTTCCTGCTCTTCCTCCCTGTTCTGTTCTTAGTTGCTCTCATTATATCAAAGAAGACATTTGGTATTTGTTTTTTAGGGATTGGCTAGCTTCACTAAGCATAATCTGCTCTAGTGCCATCCATTTCCCTGCAAATTCCGTGATTTTGTCATTTTTTAGTGCTGCGTAATACTCCATGGTGTATAAACGCCACATTTTTTTTATCCATTCATCTATTGAAGGGCATCTGGGTTGATTCCACAGTCTAGCAATTGTGAATTGTGCTGCTATGAACATCGATGTGCCAGTATCCCTGTAGTGTGCTCTTTTAAGGTTTTCAGGAAATAGTCCGAGAAGGGCAATAGCTGGGTCAAATGGTGGTTCCATTCCCAGCTTTCCCAGGAATCTCCATACTGCTTTCCAAATTGGCCGCACCCGTTTGCAGTCCCACCAGCAGTGTACAAGAGTACCCTTTTCCCCACATCCTCGCCAGCACTCGTTGTTGTTTGACTTCATCATGGCTGCCAATCTTACTGGGGTGAGGTGGTATCTTAGGGTGGTTTTGATTTGCATTTCCTTGACTGCTAGAGATGGTGAGCATTTTTTCATGTACTTGTTGATTGATTGTGTGTCCTCCTCTGTGAAGTGTTTGTTCATGTCCTTGGCCCATTTGTTGATTGGGTTGTTTGTTTTCTTATTGTCTAATTTTTTGAGTTCTTTGTATACTCTGGATATTAGGGCTCTATCTGAAGTGTGAGGAGTAAAAATTTGTTCTGTACGGACATTTTAATATCACAGAATTAGGGAACATAATGTTCAAACACATAACAGTCCTCTAAGCTGAGTATGTTCGATTTCATTAGAATGATGACATTGTCTTTATTTCTCTCATTTCACTGCAAATGAGTAGAGATTTCTCCAGATCATGTCTCTGAACCATAATTGAGAACCACTGATTTAGTCGAGGCTCAGCATCTGTTTGGTAACACAAATCTTTTAAAATCCTGGTGGGATGCAGCAGCCTCAGCTCTGTAGCTCTCTGTTGGCTGTGACTAAAGTTTTGAGAGCAATGGTCAATAAATCTAGAGGAGTTCTTTGTCATCTCCCTTTTAGCACCTGCTGTACTCTCCAGCCCTTAGTTTTAAGACTACTATCCTGGCTTCTTCATGGGAGGGGAGTAATAGAAGGCTCAGGCCAGGATGTATTGCAGTGATTGGCACTTGATGAAGGAGGGCATTGTCCTCTCTGCAACTCACAGCTTGTCCAGCGGGGAATCTTGGAGAAAAGTAGGGAAATCATGGCTTTACCTTTCTTAATTTCCATCTAGTATTTCCCTTCTGATTCAAGGCACTAACTTTTGGTTTGATTGAATACATGAAGTTTCGCAATGCTATAGAAAATGTTATTATCTGACCTATGGTAATCCTTGCAGAAAAGGCCTCCTTTAAAGTTTTTTTTTTTTTTTCCCTTTTGCTTTAGAAGGTCTGTCGGGATAGATGAGATTATGCTGTGATTAAACTACAACCACAATCATTCCAGTTATTTAAATTCACAGAAATTTATTTCTTACTTTACGTAATTGCCATGGGTCAGTAGGGGGCTCTGGTCACCATAGTCTCACAGACAATAGACTGATGAAGATTCCATATGCATACATGTCCAAAACCATCAAGGCAAGAAAAAGGCAACACAGAATATTGCACAATGGCTTTTAAAGATTCTTCCTGGAAGTGATATACATCATGGCGGCTGCGTGTTTTATTGGCTTAGCTTCAAAGTGGTAAGGAAAAGAAAGACAATCCAATTCTGTGCCTACTAGGAGGAGAGCCAGAAATCTTTTGATAGAGCACTCATGACAACCTGAGTCTGTCTTTTTGATCCCCTGTAGACATGACACACTCACCTCCTTTCCAAGGTGGCATTCTTGAATTTATAGTCAGTCTCAGCAACAAGCTCGAAAGTTCAGGGTCACTGTGTGATCCATGCTCAGTAGTTCCTATATGACATCTAGATGTGGGTTGTCCTGAGTAAAGATCTATGAACTGAAACCCCAATATACCATGTAGAACAGGGACAAAATACTGCTATAAATGGTCTCATTGGAAAGGAGATGGTTAGGAGTAACCTTGAAGATTGTTATTTGTAATAATTCTGAAATCTTGCTGGGAAAATGAGAGAAGTCTCTTTACCCTGAAGATGGAGAATGTCTCTTAATTAGGCCCAGAATCTGCTTTCTGGAAAGGGAGGCCAGGTTCATTGTTCATTCTGGCCCTTACTTTGCACTTGTGAAGGTCCTTCCTTTGCTCTTACTTAAATTCTCCACCTCTGAAGTAAATGTTGGACAATATGCCTTCTTTGGGGACTGACCAGTGCCCACAGCCTCTTTCCAGACTTCAGTTAGCTGGGTACGCAAGTTAGTTGGATTTAAATCAGTCTCATGAGTCAATAGTCTGTCACCTCTAGAGTACTTTTCTCTGAATAGTTCTGTGGACATAATTCTTTGATTTGCTAAGCTGTTCCTCCTTCCTTTTTCTATCTTTAATTTTTTTTTGCAGTTGTAGATTATTTTATTTGTTTAATTTTTGGTAACTTTTTTTTGTAGTTGTAGTTTATTTTATTTTATTTTTATTTTTTTTAGGCAGCTCTAGGATTGAACCCAGTCCCTCACACATGCTAGGCAAGTGCTCTGGCACTGAACTAGAGCCCCAGCCCTCCTTTCTCTATCTTTATCCATTAAGAATCTATTAAGTTTAAGTTGGACAGTCACTTTCTTTGTCATTTTTCTGAGCCACTTGATTCAATTGAAAGGATGCACAGAGCCATGCTTAGAGAAATTTTAGTGCCTTCAGAGATTTTAACAATGAGTCAATGATGTAATGACCAGAACTTTATTTTGATCCTTACTGAAAGGCTGATTTTGATTGACCTTTGCTGCTGAGAGAATTTTTCAATTTTATCTTTTTAGTGCTTGTGGTTGAGAAGCAGTTGAGAAATAGTTTTTCCAACCCACTAAAGTTCTAAATTTCTGGACCCAATTGTTTCTTTTTGCAAACTGGTGAATTCTTTTACTAAGATAATTTGTTTTCAGTAATATCATGTGAAGCACAAACAACAGTAAATAACACAGGATACTAAATTTCTATGATTTCCTGACACAGAACTATAAACTCATTAAGTCCACTGTTTGCCAGGTTATCACTGGTGACAGTGTTACTAAATGCATTGTTGTTACTTAACATATATCACTATCTGGCAACAGTTTTCTTCCTGACTGCCACCTGGCCTTTAAGCCAATGACACATTTTATTTTTGTTTTTATGCAACATATCACATGCTAGTTACCAATTTCTGAATCAGTCAGCATATGCTAGATTGCTCTGCATTAAAAAAAGTTTCCCACAAAAGTTTATTTCTCACGTTGTGATCAAGCATGGACTCATGCTGATAGTAATCTACCTTGTGGATACACACATTTCCACAATTGGTGTGGTGAGAAAAAAGGAAGGCAATGAACCATGCCTTAGTTCTAAATCACAACAGACAATTGTCTAATTAGATACTTTCTCAAAGAATAATTAGATTGTCAACTTCCCAGTTTAGGATGAAAGAATCATCATTGCTTTCTAATCCTTTTTAACTCAGTTATATATACATTTTTGCATCTTTACTATGACCATCCATTTCCCATTTTTGTATTAGTCAGGACCCATTGGGGTGCAGGTGACAGAAATCCACTTCTACTGAGGTCAACCAGGTATTTCTCAATATGTCTCTTTCTCCTTTATTCCCTATCTTTGACTTCTTTCTGTTTATTTCTCACTTTTGCTTCTCTATACCTTATTTTTTCTTAATTTAGACTTTCTCTATGTGATTGAGGTAATGATTGCTGATTACCCCTGGTTCTTTTCTTTTTTTGGTCCATGATCTCAAAGTGAGGAGACATCATTGAATTAGCCTAATTCAAGAATTAGTGGTTTCTAATAAAAAAAAAAAAACAAGGGAGAGAATTGAACAACAGCAGATGAGGTAGAGAGGGAAGATGGGAGGGGAGGGGAGGGGGGATAGTAGGGGATAGGAAAGGCAGCAGAACACAACAGTCACTAATATGGCATTATGTAAAAATTGTGAATGTGTAACTGATGTGATTCTGCAATTTGTATTTGGGGTAAAAATGGGAGTTCATAACTCACTTGAATAAAATGTATGAAAGATGATATGTCATGAGCTTTGTAATGTTTTGAACAACCAATAAAAAAAAGAATTAGTGGTTTCTGATTTGGGGTGACATGTTTAGTTCTGATCTAAGCATTGTTTCCAGGTGTATGTAATTATATCAGACTAAATAATGTTTTTATTTTTTTTTGCCTTTACTAATTATATTTATTTACTGTCACTTATATTGTTAGACAAAAATAATCTTAAGCATTTATTTCTCATAGCACAATAATTTGCAACTTTAATTCTTTCACTAATTCTTTTCCTTTTCATTCTTTTCACATTATTTCATTACTCCTTTTCCTTACCTGACTTTCCCAAGCTGATTTGCCTCTGTGTTTCTTCTGCCTCTGAGGAGCTTCTGCCTGAGGAAGACTGTGCATCTCTGTTCCTCTCTTCCTTTTTATGTGTTATCTTGATGATTACAAGGCAGTATAGAACACATTTTCAGAAGACAGAGGATAGGGAGGATTAGCGGGCAGTTCTAGTCCACCACAGTTAACAGAAGTTTCCAGTAAGTGCAGAAGGAAGTGGTATTAAGCCTGAGATTATAGGAGATTTAAGAGTTAGTGAGCAGTATGTGTAAAAGGAGAACAGGGCAGGTGAGGAGGCTGAGGACTGAGGAAAAGAAGGATATGCAGAGGAAAAAAGACAACTGGCAAATCAATGGATCATTAAACTAATGTCAGTCGAATGAGAATACGGTCATGACTTATGAGTTGCATGTGGAGCTTATGAATAACATGATGTGTAACTTCTATTATCATAATCATAAATGCAAATATTAAAATATATAATTATACAATTAAGTTTATGATTTTGCTATGTGAAGACATTTCATTTTTGTTATATTTTCTTTCCTCCTGGTGAGAAAACCCTCTCCAGACTTTGCTACTGAAATAAAAAGGTGTTGGAGTAAGAAATCCAAGTTGTGAAAACAAAAATGTGTCTCCTATTTCCCATTTACTCCTTCAGATGACAAGTTCAAACTGGAGTTCCTGGTATTTCTAATTTATGTTCCAGATAACTGGCTATTACTCATGTTTGTGTGTCAGAGGATTTCTCAACTATTGTTCCTTGCAGAGACTAACCAAACACAACATATAACTGTGTCTGACTGTAAAAAACCCAAGGAAGGCAGGCTTTGACAGTTCCCCATTCCTACCGTGTTTTCACATTGCTTTTTTCTTTCTGAAATATGAAGTTAGGTTTTCTTTAAAACGTGTCCATCTGTAAACATGTAAAATAGTCACATAATTTTAAGGGTCAAATATGTTACCCATCTGCTATAGGGCTAGAATAAGATTCCTGGGTGGAATCTTGCAAGATGTTTGTGAGCATTGCCACCAAAGTGGGTGAGGTGGAGAGGAGGTGTCAGGTCCACAGCAGCTTCAGTCATAGAACAAGAGAGTGAATTACTGAATAAAGGCAAATGGAAGAAGGAAAATTCAAATTAAAAGTATCAAGAGTCAAACAGGGACTTACTAGAACTGTAGAAGAGTACTGTATTAAGCATTAATGCTCAGTACAATGAAAAGAAGCATAAGATAAAGCTCTGGAAGAGGATGCTGAATGGACTGATGTAGTGAACCGGACCTCTTGCATTTGAGACAATTTTAACCTTAGCTGATGAGACATTTTAGCCATTGTCTGGGACTGAATACCTGGTGATTGTCCTGGAGGAGAGGAGGCTGGGAAGATAGTGGCACATTACAAGATTAGGAAGAGGGCACTTTATATCAAATTAGTCAGATGATGGCAAACACTGTTTACTTGCATATCTGCGATGATCATCCACTTTTTTTGTTTTTCTTTTCTTTTTTTTTAATTTCTTACATACATGACAATAGTGGAGTGCATTACATTCATAATTATCCATTCACAGCACAATTTTTCGTAACTCTGTATATAAAGTATGTTCACGCCAAATTATGAGCTCTCTCTTTTTTTGGCATTACAATTCTTAATGCACCTTTGTACCACAATTTATCATATCTCTGTTTGTATATTAGGTTTTTAGGTTATTCAGTAGCTAGCTCCAGCTAGCTACAATTCTTAATACACCTTTATACCACAATTTATCATATCTCTGTTTGTATATTAGGTTATTTACTAGCTAGCTCCAGCAATTTATTCATCTTTGCTAATTCTGACCAAATGCTTTTCAAATCTTCACATCATTGTTATTCACATCAATGGGTATCCTTAGCATCCTTGGAACAAATTTCTTAGAAGGGTTGTTAGTAAGACCATGCTTAATTACTAAATGAAACAATAAAAGAAAAAACAACAATGCGAAGTCCTGAAAATTAACCCCATCGGAAAGGTATCCTTGTCACAATAGAATTCTCTTCATCAGCACTGGTCTGTGTGTGGTAGAGAAGCTATTTTTTTCAGAGAGTTGAATAGTTAGAGGAGGCAAACTGGATGCAGTGGTGTATAACTGTAATCTCAGTGGCTTGGGAGGCTGAGGCAGGAGGATTGCAGGCTCAAAGCCAGCCTCAGCAACTTAGGGAGACCCTAAGCAATTTAGATAGATCCTGTCTCAAAAAAGAAAATAAAAAGAAACGAGTTTCCAAACATTTTGTTACTTTAAAAAAGTGCATCAATAGGCATAAAAATATACAGGACCCCAAATCAATTAAAAATAAGACCTTAGTACACGTTTAGTAATTTGCAGTTTTAAATCCTTTATTAATAAGTAAAAAATATTTCCTTTAAACATTAATTTATACATAAACTAGTATGGTACTAGTTTTTTAAAATAATATTATTACTTATTTTCTAATAGAGTGTGTATAATATTCCAAGGTAAATTGATTTTTTGATTAGTTGTCACCACATAAATGGGTAAATAATAAATATTGCAAACTGGAAATTTAAAAATTTGGTTTTGTTTTAGTTGTCACCACATAAATGGGTAAATAATAAATATTGCAAACTGGAAATTTAAAAATTTGGTTTTGTTTTAGCAAGAGGTATTGGTTTGCTGCATATTTGGTAGCAAACCATAACTATATTGTCTTGCATGAACGTAGGAAAAGGATTTTATATTGTTAGAATATGCTTAAGAAGTTTTGGAAAAAATCTATAAACATATAAAAGTAAATTTTAGTTTAGTTGTTTATTAAAGGTAAGGTAGTGTTTCTAATTTTATGTTATATTGAAATGCAAGGCACATATTCTTTGGAAAATTGTGTACAAGCTAAAATAAAAAAAGCTGTGCCTAAACTTTTAAATATGAAGACAAAAATAGATTCAGTATAATGATGTTATATCTATATTTTTATCTTTGTATATTTGCAGTGTTGAAGATTGAACCTTGGGCCTTGTTCATCTAGATAAGTGAGCTATCACTGAGCTGCACCCTAAACCCAGACATATTTTTGACATTTAAAGAATGAATATTTATAATATTATTATTTACCAAAATTCTTTTAAGAAATCTTGCAAGGTCATGGTAAGATACATTTTAGAGTTAGATGTATGAGTGTTTCAATTTTCTTGTAATAGTGATATATAAGTTGTTTTGGTTATAGTGTTTTTTTTTTTTATTGGAACTGTCAGACAGTACAGAGCAGTGATTCTCACAGTGTTGTTCTGGGACCTGATTAAAATACAAATTCTCAGGTTCAGTCCCATAGATTGAAGCAGAAACCCTGCAGGTAGGACCAGAGATGTGTGGTTTCACAAGCCCTCAAGATGGTTCTGATATTCAAGTTTCAGAACCATCAGTCTAGAAGGACTAGAGTTGGTCTCTGTGAGATGAAAAGCAGTGAAGAATTTTTGTCTCTGGGCAAGGTATTGTTTTTGTTTTTTGAGAAGGCAAATCCAAATTGCTAGAAGAATAACCATCCACAATGATCATCAGACTATAACAATGGGATTTCATTGTGTGGTAGCATTGGAAATTGGCACTTTGGAGGTCAAACCCCAGTAACAATGCAAGAGGACTTCAGGAGAAAGTATACTAATTTCATATCCATGAAAGTGTATTGCTAAAGTGGTTAGATGTTGTCATGGGACTTTGTGCCAAGAGCTAAAAAGAAATCAAGCTGGTTTAAAAGAAAATACAGCCCATGCTTCCTGTGCTTTTTATGTGCAGAACATTAAATTGCACATCGTACTTACCACATGATTGTCAATTATTATTATTTTGTAGTATGAACACTTAAGTTTTGCCCATTTAGAAAAATTTGTTGCAAATGGAAGCATTTCCTTCTTTTTAAGGCTGAATAATATTCTATGTATATACTCTATTTTCTTTACCATTACCCATCAATGACATTTAGGTTGTGGGTCTTATTTTGGTTGTTATGAATAATGCTGCAGTAGCTCAATTCACAATAGCCAAGCTATGGAACCAACTTAGATGCCCTTAAACAAATGAATGAATAAAAAAAATGTGATATATATACACACAATGAAATATTAGAATGAAGAAGAATGAAGTTGTGGCATTTGCTGGTAAACGGATGCAACTGGAGATTATCATGCTAAGTGAAATAATTCAATCCCCCCAAACCAAAGACTGAGTGTTCTCTCTGATATGTCCATGCTAACACACAATAAGGGGGTAGGGAAGGAAGAATAGAAGTTCATTGGATGTGAAAAATGGGAATGAGGGGAAGGGAGGTGGGATTGGAATAGGAAGGATAGTAGAGTGAATCAGACATAACTTTCCTATGAAGATGAATACATCACCAGTGTAACTCTACCTCATGTACAACCACATAAATGGCAAGTTATACTCCATATATGTATGATATTTCAAAATATATTCTACTGTCATGGATGACTAAAAAGAACAAATGGAAAAATTTAAAAAAATTCTGCAATAAATGTGGGAGTGCAGTTGTATCTTCTGCATACTGATTTCATTTCCTTTGGTTAAATATCTACAAGTGGGGTTGTTGAATCATATGGCAGTTATGTTTAAAAATTGTTAAGTTCTTTCTCATCATAGCTTTATTCATTCTTCCACTTATTTATTTATTTCTTCACTTCCTCAGCAAACATAGCTTGAATGCTTGGCAGTCCTACTGTACTTTTCTGGTTGCTAAAGATTTAAATAAGAACCAGAGTCCTGCCTTCTAGTAGCACATTGCTTGGGGTTGGGGGATGATCACCGAAAAACACAATTCAGTCTAGTGAATGCAGTATAAAATAAGCACAGCAGAGGGAAAGGGGATGAGGTTCATCACTGTGCCTGGTGTTGGCTTCATAGGGATGTGACCTGCACAGTTGCCTAAGTCTCCATTCTCAGAAGGGCTGCCTGCTGGGTTTAATGCTCTGCTGTCACCATCTTGAAATTCTTAATAATTTAAGTTTTGCATTTATGCTCTAAGTCTGAAGGGAAAAATAGAGCACATGTGAAAACACAGGAGGTGCATGCAACCTTTGCCTTCCATTCCTCTAGAGCCACAGAATTCCAGCAGACACCTGATGCATGGGAGCTCAGTGAGACCCAGTGGGAGTATTAAGAAACCGTGTCACATGTATGACAAAGGGAGGCACAGGCAGCCCTGGGAGGTTTGCTTTCCTTTAGAACCAGAATTGCTTCCAAATTGGGCAAGAGTGTTCTAAGAAACATCAATGACTAGGACTCCTAAGACATTCTTCGTTACTCTTGCTACTTCCCTGCATTATCCAACAGTTTGTGTTGAAAGTCACCACATAGAGCAAAAGTGAAAAATGGGGCTATCCATATTTCTTTGTCCTTTCAATCCTTCCTTATTTATTAGGAAGCCCAAAGTTGAGAGTATTGATAGAATGTGCTATAGAAAGAAGTGGAAATGAAAACTGTGGAGTTCATTTTGTGCAGTGTTTCCTCTGTTGTGCTAAGAACAGAATGCATATTCATGTATGATCCACGTGCAATACAAATCACAATCTTGGTGGTTTTGCATATAAGTTAAATGCTCTTAGCACTTGAAACTGGCATTGTGCAATGCAAAGATAAAGACCAAAATTCATACTAGTGATTTAAAAACTTAAAAGTTCTCTCCTTAAAAGAACACTAAAAACAACAACAACAACAAAAAACCCTGCTGTGACAAGCATAGGGGTCAGGGAGAAAAAAAAGGGGGAAGGAGAAGAGAGAGAGAAAAAAAGAAAAAAAATTATATTTTTCTAATTTGAGTAGCACTTTCCCCCTGTGTTTTGAAATACGAGTCCCAAATTTTCATCTTGCACCTGGCCTGCAAATTACATGGCTGGCCTTGTGCCTGCACCGGTAAGCTGTGTGCAGAAGTCAGTTTTCCCCTCTATTTTCTTGGCTTTTAGGAATCTGTCCACACAGGAATGAGAACTTGGCAGTCACTTTGAAAATACTGCTGTCTCCAACGGTATTCATTTAACATGAATCTTCAAACAATGCATCAGTTAGGCTGCGGGTGTAGCTCAGGGTAGAGGCTTTGGGTTTCATTCCCAGCACCACAAGGGGGAAAGAAAAGGGAACCAGTTCATAAGCTATTTGATTGCAGAGACCATCTTCAACCTGAACTGTTTAATACCCAGATGCTTTTCCTTATTTCAGATGAAGGTATTTGTTATGCCTGCATCTCGAAAAACGAAGTTTAATATTTCAAAAATCTAATTCAAATGTTGTTATGAGTTCCTAAAAGTGGAAATGTAAAATACTTTGCCTGAGGCAAAGTTTATTTGCAGTTTATTTAGGGCGATTATGAAACATGACTTAAATATTAAAAATAAGGAAATGTCTCAGTTCAATAACAGATAATGCTGATTATTTCCAGTACCAGTCACTTGATAATTATGATTATTTTCTACTAATAAGGAGGACTATGTTTTATTAGAGACAAGTGTGTGCAGCATTATCTGAAAACTGTTGAAATGACTTTTGTTGTTTTTACTCAAGTTGGTCAATAAAGCAAACTTCATTTTCCTGTGTAAACATTTATTGCCTGAGTACCCTCAGACATTACATTTCACAGTGTTTAGCTTATAATAAAGATCCTTTGAGACTTAAAATCAGCATACTACAGTTGTGCAGCCACATCAATGTTTATAGCAGCTCAATTCACAATAGCTAAGCTATGGAACCAAACTAGATGCCCTTCAACAGATAAATGAATAAAGAAAATGTGGTATGTATACACAAAGGAATATTACTCAGCCATAAAGACGAATTAAATTATGGCATTTTCTGGTAAATGGATGGAACTGGAGATTATCATGCTAAGTGAAATAGCCAATCCCCCCAAACCAAAGACTGAGTGTTCTCTCTGATATGTCCATGCTAACACACAATAAGGGGGTGGGGGAAAGAAGAATAGAAGTTCCTTGGATTCATCAAAGGGGAATGAAGGGAAGAGAGGTGTGATGGGAATAAGAAAGACAGTAGAGGGCTTGGTATATAGTTCATTTGGCAGAGTGCCTGCCTCGCATCACATAGCCCTGAGTTCAATCCCCAGAACCACACACACACAAAAAAAAGTCAAGAAAGACAGTAGAATGAATTGAACATAGCTTTCCTATGCTCATATGAATATACCACCAGTGTAGCTCCACACCATGTTCAACCATAAGAATAGGATCCTAATTAGACTAAGTAATACTCCATGTATGTGTGATACTGTCATGTGTATCTAAATATAAAACAAAATAAAAAGAACAAACAAAAATGATAAAAATTAAATATACTTGAGTTGTCCAATTTGGTTGGCTTTTAGCAATATTGACAACTGTTGCATTGATTCCTATCTATGTCTCAGTTATATTATATAGATATATTATAGAATAGAAGAATTTACATGAATAATAATGATTTTTAATTTTTTTTTACACAAATGAAACACAACTTTTCATTTCTCTGGTTGTACACGATGCAGAATCACACCATTTGTGCAATCATACACATACATAGGGTAATAATGCCCGTCTCATTTCACCAATAATAAAGATTTTTAGTAACAGAACAGAAAACTGATGATTATAGATGTCAGGGATTCATTCATCGAGTCACTTTATTATTCAGTTCTGTTTTTTTATTAATACACATGTAAAAAAAGTTTATTATTGATGGACCTTTATTTATTTATTTGTTTATATGTGATGCTGAGAATCGAATCCAGTGCCTCACACATGCTAGGCAAGCATCCTACTACTGAGCCACAACCCCAGCCCTCACCTCTGTGTTTTTATTTCCTCTCTTTCCCCCTCTACAATGCCACTCTGAATTGTTGCTTGTGGTATTAGGAAATAAATGGGAATATATTTGCTCACTTGGACATCTAGTCATTCAATTCAAAATGTTTATGAACTCCCTGAATCTAATCTAGTTTTGAAACAAGGAAAGGTAAAAATGAAATTTAAAAATCGTGATTATCTGGGGCTGAGTTGTGGTTCAGTGGTAGAGCGCTCGCCTGGCACGTGCAGGGTGCTGGGTGAAATACTCAACACCACATGAAAATAAAATAAAGGTAAAAAAAAAATTATCTCCAATGTCAGTCACTTGATGATTCTGCTTCTTATGCTCCAGGCACTGGGATTCAGAATTCGCCCACAGGGAAATTTCTTTTTGAGGAGGAGATACGTATGCGCGGCTTGCTGAATGGGTCACAGAAGGTCTTGCTGAAAGTTCACATTTGAGGGGAACCCTCAGCAATAAAATGGGGAATTCTAATATTTGACAATGTTTTTTTTTCTCCTGAATCCAATCTTACATCTTTATGTGTAGAATATTATATTAAATTATTAAATTCTCTTTATATGTAGAATATTATATTCTTCGGAATAGTCTTCTGGGATGTGCTCATTTTGCAATCTAGATCTCTGGTTCGAAACCTTTTTGGGTAATCAATTTTGGAGATCATGGAGAAAGAGAAGGACTGCACAGATAAAGTGAAAATGCTCACCAAATCTTTTTTTTTTTTTTTATGTTTAAAGTACACATTTATTTGAGTATGGCTATAAAATATCATGAAAACACACAAAAAATGGTAAAATTAAGTACCTTTGAGGTGTAGGATAGGGAAAGGGACCTTAAATGAATTTATGTGTAAGGAGACTATTATCAGTTTAAGAAAATTTTTAAATGTGAATTCTTTTTTTCTTTTTTTTTTTTATTTTCTTTTTTTTAATTTTTTTTTTACATTTTTTTATTGGTTGTTCACAACATTACAAAGCTCTTGACATATTATATTTCATACATTAGATTGACATGGGTTATGAACTCCCAATTTTACCCCAAATGCAGATTGCAGAATCACGTCAGTTACACATCCACAATTTTACATAATGCACTAATAGTAATTGTTGTATTCTGCTACCTTTCCTATCCCCTACTATCCCCCCTCCCCTCCCCTCCCATCTTCTCTCTCTACCCCATCTACTGTAATTCATTTCTCTCTTTGTTTATTTTCCCATTCCCCTCACAACCTCTTATATGTAATTTTGTTTAGCAATGAGTGTCTCCCTTCATTTCCATGCAATTTCCCTTTTCTCTCCCTTTCCCTCCCATCTCAAGTCTCTGTTTAATGTTACTCTTTTCTTCCTACTCTTCCTCCCTGCTCTGTTCATACTTGCTCTCATTATATCAAAGAAGACATTTGGTATCTGTTTTTTAGGGTTTGGCTAGCTTCACTAAGCATAATCTGCTCTAATGCCATCCATTTCCCTGAAAATTCTATGATTTTGTCATTTTTTATTGCTGCATAGTACTCCATTGTGTATAGATGCCACATTTTTTTTATCCATTCATCTATTGAAGGGCATCTGGGTTGGTTCCACAGTCTAGCTATTGTGAATTGTGCTGCTATGAACATCGATGTGGCAGTGTCCCTGTAGCATGCTCTTTTAAGGTCTTCAGGGAATAGTCCGAGAAGGGCAATAGCAGGGTCAAATGGTGGTTCCATTCCCAGCTTTCCCAGGAATCTCCATACTGCTTTCCAAATTGGCCGCACCAATTTGCAGTCCCACCAGCAATGTACAAGTGTACCCTTTTCTCCACATCCTCGCCAGCACTTGTTGTTGTTTGAATTCATAGTGGCTGCCAATCTTACTGGAGTGAGATGGTATCTTAGGGTGGTTTTGATTTGCATTTCTCTGACTGCTAGAGATGGAGAGCATTTTTTCATGTACTTGTTGATTGATTGTATATCCTCCTCTGAGAAGTGTCTGTTCAGGTCCTTGGCCCATTTGTTGATTGGGTTATTTGTTATCTTATTGTCTAATTTTTTGAGTTCTTTGTATACTCTGGATATTAGGGCTCTATCTGAAGTGTGAGGCGTAAAAATTAGTTCCCAGGATGTAGGCTCCCTATTTACCTCTCTTATTGTTTCTTTTGCTGAAAAAAAACTTTTAAGTTTAATTAAGTCCCATTTGTTGATTCTAGTTGTTAACTCTTGTGCTATGGGTGTCCTATTAAGGAATTTGGAGCCCGACCCCACAATCTGTAGATCGGAGCCAACTTTATCTTCTATCAGACGCAGAGTTTCTGATTTGATATCAAGCTCCTTGATCCATTTTGAGTTAACTTTTGTGCATGGCGAGAGAAAGGGATTCAGTTTCATTTTGTTGCATATGGATTTCCAGTTTTCCCAACACCATTTGTTAAAGATGCTATCCTTCCTCCATTGCATGCTTATAGCCCCTTTATCAAATATAAGATAGTTGTAACTTTGTGGGTTAGTCTCTGTGTCCTCTATTTTATACCATTGGTCCACCCGCCTGTTTTGGTACCAGTACCATGCTGTTTTTGTCACTATTGCTCTGTAATATAGTTTGAAATCTGGTATCGCTATACCGCCTGATTCACTCTTTCTGCTTAGAATTGCTTTTGCTATTCTGGGTCTTTTATTTTTCCATATGAATTTCATGATTGCTTTATCTATTTCTACAAGAAATGCCGTTGGGATTTTGATTGGCATTGCATTAAATCTATAGAGAACTTTTGGTAATATCGCCATTTTGATGATGTTAGTTCTGCCTATCCATGAACAGGGTATATTTTTCCATCTTCTAAGATCTTCTTCTACTTCTCTCTTTAGGGTTCTGTAGTTTTCATTGTATAAATCTTTCACCTCTTTTGTTAGGTTGATTCCCAAGTATCTTATTTTTTTTGAGGATATTGTGAATGGAGTGTTTTTCCTCATTTCCATTTCAGAAGTTTTGTTGCTGATATACAAAAATGCCTTTGATTTATGCGTGTTAATTTTATATCCTGCCACTTTGCTGAATTCATTTATTAGTTCTAGTAGTTTCTTTGTAGACCGTTTTGGGTCTTCTAGGTATAGAATCATGTCATCTGCAAATAGTGATAATTTAAGTTCTTCTTTTCCAATTTTTATGCCTTTAATTTCTTTCGTCTGTCTAATTGCTCTGGCCAGTGTTTCGAGAACTATATTGAATAGAAGTGGAGATAGAGGGCATCCCTGTCTTGTTCCGGATTTTAGAGGGAATGCCTTCAACTTTTGTCCATTCAGAATGATGCTAGCCTGAGGCTTAGCATAGATAGCTTTTACAATGTCAAGGTAAGTTCCTGTTATCCCTAGTTTTTCTAATGTTTTGAACATAAAGGCATGCTATACTTTGTCAAATGCTTTCTCTGCATCTATCGAGATGATCATATGGTTCTTATCTTTAAGTCTATTGATGTGGTGAATAACATTTATTGATTTCCGTATGTTGAACCATCCTTGCATCCCAGGGATGAATCCTACTTGATCATGGTGCACTATTTTTTTCATGTGTTTTTGTATTCGATTCGCCAGAATTTTATTGAGGATTTTTGCATCTAGGTTCATTAGAGATATTGGTCTGTAGTTTTCTTTCTTTGAGGTGTCTTTGTCTGGTTTCGGGATCAAGGTGATGTTGGCCTCATAGAATGAATTTGGAAGAGCTCCCTCTTTTTCTATTTCCTGAAATAACTTGAAAAGTATTGGTATTAATTCTTCTATAAAGGTTTGGTAAAACTCCGCTGTATACCCATCCGGTCCTGGGCTTTTCTTGGTTGGTAGTCTTTTGATGGCTTCTTCAATTTCATCTATTGATATTGGTCTGTTCAGATTGTGTGTATCCTCCTGACTCAGTCTGGGCAAATCATATGACTTAAGAAATTTATCGATGTCTTCACTATCCTCTATTTTATTGGAATATAGGTTTTCAAAATAATTTCTAATTGTCTTCTGTATTTCTGTAGCATCTGTTGTGATATTGCCTTTTTCATCCCGTATGTTAGTAATTTGAGTTCTCTCTCTTCTTCTCTTCGTTAGCATGGCTAAAGGTCTGTCGATCTTATTTATTTTTTCGAAGAACCAACTTTTTGTTTTGTTAATTTTTTCAATAGTTTCTTTTGTTTCAATTTCATTAATTTCCGCTCTGATTTTAATTATTTCTTGCCTTCTGCTACATTTGCTGTTGTTTTGCTCTTCCTTTTCTAGGGCTTTGAGTTGGAGTGTGAGCTCATTTATTTGTTGGTTTCTTCTTTTTTTGAGGAATGACCACCAGGCGATGAACTTTCCTCTTAAAACTGCTTTCATTGTGTCCCATAGATTCCGATATGTTGTGTCTGTATTTTCGTTTATCTCTAAGAATTTTTTGATTTCCTCCTTTATGACTTCTGTAACCCATTGATCATTCAGTAACATATTGTTCATTTTCCATGTGATGTAGGATTTTTCCTTCCTTCTTTTATCATTGATTTCCAGTTTCATTCCATTATGATCAGATAAAATGCATGGTATTATCCCCACCCCTTTATATTTACTGAGGGTTGCCCTATGGCATAATATATGGTCTATTTTTGAGAAGGATCCATGTGCTGCTGAGAAGAAAGTATATCCATTTGATGATGGTTGATATATTCTATATAAGTCAGTTAAGTCTAGGTTATTGATTGTGGTATTGAGTTCTATAGTTTCTTTATTTAACTTTTGTTTGGAGGATCTGTCCAATGGTGAGAGAGGTGTGTTGAAGTCTCCCATAATTATTGTGTTGTGGTCTATTTGATTCTTGAATTTGAGGAGAATTTGTTTTGTGAATGTCGCAGCACCATTGTTTGGTGCGTAAATATTGATAATTGTTATGTCTTGTTGGTGAATGGTTCCTTTTAACAGTATATAATGACCTTCTTTATCCCTTTTGATTAACTTAGTCTTGAAGTCGATTTTATTCGATATGAGGATGGCCACCCCTGCTTGCTTACGAGGACCATGTGCGTGGTATATTTTTTCCCATCCTTTCACCTTCAGCCTGTGTATGTCTTTTCCCATCAGATGTGTCTCCTGGAGGCAGCATATTGTTGGATTTATTTTTTTAATCCATGATACCAGCCTATGTCGCTTTATTGGAGAGTTTAAGCCATTAACATTCAGAGTTACTATTGATATGTGGTTTGAACTTCCATCCATGTTTGATTGTTTATCCTTTTTTAAAAAAAAAAAAATTAGTTTGTCTCTCCATGATTGTCTTTCCCCTTGCCCTCTGTCTTTACTGCGGCACTTCCCACTGATGGTTTTGGTTATTATTTTTTATTTCTTCCTCGTGTAGTGTTTTGCTCAAAATGCTTTGCAATGCTGGTTTTCTGGCTGCAAATTCTTTTAACTTTTGTTTATCATGAAAGATTTTTATTTCGTTGTCATACCTGAAGCTTAATTTTGCAGGATACAGAATTCTTGGTTGGCATCCATTGTCTTTCAGTGTTTGAAATACATTGTTCCATGACCTTCTTGCTTTCAGTGTCTGTGATGAAAAATCCGTGGTTAACCGTATTGGTTCACCCCTAAATGTAATCTGTCTCCTTTCTCTTGTAGCTTTTAATATTTTCTCTTTGTTCTGTATATTGGATATCTTCATAACAATGTGTCTTGGCGTTGGTCTACTGTGATTTTGTGTGCTCGGTGTCCTGTATGCATCTTCAATTTGTATATCTGTTTCCTTTTTTATTTCTGGAAAGTTTTCTGTAATTATTTCCTTCAGCAAGTTTCTCATTCCCTTGGTTTGAATCTCTGTACCTTCTTCTATCCCGATGACTCGTAAGTTCGGTTTCTTAATGTTATCCCATAATTCTTGGATGTTTTTCTCGTGATTTTTTACCAGCCTTTCTGAGTTGGCTAGACTCTTTTCAAGATGGTATATTTTGTCTTCATTTTCTGATGTTCTGGTTTCTACTTGCTCCACTCTGTTAGTGATACTCTCAATTGAGTTTTTAATTTGGTTTATCATTTCCTTCATTTCTAGAATTATTGTTTGATTATTTTTTATAGTCTCTATCTCCTGATAAAGATGCTTAACTTCTTCTTTTATCTGTTTGTGAAATGCATTCTCAATGTGTTCTTTTGCTGCTTGAATTTGCTGTCTTGTATCCTCTTTAAGGTTCCATTCCATCTGTCTTAGGTGTTCCTTGAGTTCTTTATATGACCATTTTTCTGATGACTCTAGGTCCTCCTGAATATTTAGGCTGTCCTGCGTTGTTTGTACTCCTTTTCTTCCTTGTTTTTTGAAGCTGCTCATGTTGCTTCTTGTTCTGTTTGACTGCTGAGTTACTGTTTACTCCTATAAATTAGTTTGATGCTTGGGAGGAAAGGTATTTGAAGGGAAGGGAAGAAGTCTCTAAAGAGAATGAGAGTAGGCAGGTAGAATTCAAGAAAAAAGGGGGGATAAGAAAAATTAGAAGACTAAAGAAGAAAAAGAATAGGAACTAAAAAAGAAAAAGATTAAAAAAAAATAATAATAATAATTAAAAAAATTTAAGTTAAAATTAGTAGAAAAAAAATTTAAAAAAATATTTTGTAAAAAAAAATTAATAAAACAAGAAAGAAAAAAATGAAAATGAAAGAAAAACCTAGATCAAAAAAAAAAAAAAGGAGAAAAGAAAAAGAAAAAAAAAACCTAATAAATGCAGTCTTAGAGTTTGATTAACTTCTCTTCCAGTAGATGGCGCTGTGCCCACCAGGTCATGTTTCTCCTGTCAATACGCGGGAACCAATCACTGTGCAGCAGCTCTTCCCAGACTGGGCGAGTCTCCAATCCTGAGTGTCTAGGGCCTCCTCTTGTGTCTAGTCACTTCCCACTTTTTCTCTAGCCAGGCCCCTCTCACCACAATACTGGCTACACACCAAGTCTGCTGCTCCCGGGAGCCCTGTTTTCATGAATGACTGGGCACACTCTTCCAGTTTGCCATTCCCTCAGACCCTAAGCTGGTAGAGTTTGGGGCTGAGAATCCTCAGCGGCTTTTACTTGCCCTCTGGTATCCACTTCCCGTAGGTGGTGCAAGAGACCTCAGCAGTCAGCCCTGGTGGGAGCGGTATTTCCGCTTGCGGGACCCGCACCACCTCTGATTCCCTCGGGCTGGCTGAACCACTCACAGGAGAGCTGGGAGGTGCCCTTACGGGAGAGCTGGGAGGGGCTCTTAAAGTTTTCCCGATGTGTGGAGAGGCAAGGCTATGGGATCACACACCTGTTTCAACGCAGTTATCTCCTCCGCAGCAGTCTGATGACACGGTTTCCCTTTGCCGGGAGACTAATTCAACGGGTGGGTCCTTCTCTCCCAAGCCCCGTTTCAAACCTGTGGCCACTACTTATGAAGGCTCGGTAGGCATTTACCTTCGTATGATGTGAAGGGCTGACCAGTTGTTTCAGTGGGATGAATTAATGCCGAGTCATAGCTGTTTGTCTGCGGGAAGCAGGTGACCGGGAGTTTGAATTCAGCGGGTCAGAGCTCAGTGCGTGTTCTCGGATCACTTGGATTTTAAATTGTCGCTCATCTTATCAGCTGTTTCATATAATTCGGCAGTTCATTCGCGCGGTGAAGAGTCTGCTCTATGGTGCTCCACGGGAGGCGGCGCCAGCAGCGGCGGCGGCAGTGGCGGCGGCCTTCGGGACCCCCGGGGAGGGGGTGCGGGTTGGGGGAGGGGAGGCGGCGCCTCAGGGCCGCGCGGTCCGGGTACCGGACACGCAGGAGAGCGGGCGGGGTGGGGGAAAGAAGTTGAGATCTAAATTTAGAGACTGAGCTTGGGAGGAGAGACGGCTGGGGAGAAAGAAGCAAGGCGGAAAGGCGGAGAGGAGAAGGGGAAGGAGAAGGAGAAGGGGCTGAGGGATCCGGGCGGCTCGGGCTGCAGCCTTACTGCTCGCGCTGAAGTCGTGCTGTACTCCCTTCACCTTGGCTGGATTAGTGGCTGATTCACTCCACCTAGGCCCCTTTCTTGACACGGTGCTGGGTTTTTGTCGACAGATCTCCTTTAATGATCTTTACCTCATCTTTTCAGACGCCGCGGTGCGGGGCTCAGAGCGGCTTACTCACTTCCCGCCGCCATCTTCACTTTTCCCTCACCAAATCTTATACAATTTTGAGGGGATTAAAGGAGCCCTTTGGAGGCTGGGATTGTGGCTCAGTGTAGAGCGCTTGCCTAGCACATGTTGGGGCTAGGTTTGATCCTCAGCACCACATAAAAATAAAATAAAGGTATTATGTCTAACTACAACTAAAAACCAAAATATTAAAGAAAATTAAAACAACAACAACAACATAAAAAGGAACCCTTTGTGGAGTACTCATGGCCCTGAAAGGAAGGGTCCATGGAACCCAATTTGGGGACCTCTCTTTTACTTGCTCTCTCTGATTGATTTCAACCGTATGGGTGGTTTACCTTTACCAAGAACTCTTTGAAATCTTTGTCTTCAACCCAGTTTTGTGGAGCTCTGTATATCTGACTGCATCCCAGACATTTCCACTGCAAGATCCAAAGGCACTTGGTTCAGTACATCTAACAGGACCCCCCCCCCCCCCCCCCCGCATCATCACCGTCTTCTCCTTTCCTTCAATGCTCTGCCTCCTGCACACTCTCTTTTGGTGACTAACAGGCCAATCACTGAGCTGTGCAGGCCGGAATCCTGGTGTCAACCACACTTCTGTCTTTCCCTCTCTCTGTACATTTGGGATCAAATATCCTTCCAATTCCCAGAAGCTGCCACATCTATCACTTTCTCTCAGTCCCAATACCATATGTGGTCTGTAATGCCACACCCCTAACCTGTATTTGTGTCTTGTAATCTCCTTCATGGATCTTTGCAGAGAGTGGGGTGCAGGATAGAAGTCTTGAAGAATTTTGTAAATAGTTGGAAAAACGATTCAGAAAAACGAATGAGTTTCCTGATCTGGGATTGCTCAGTAACACTGCAGTCCAGTCGGTTCTCATTAAGAGGATTCTGTTTTATACCCTAATAAGTTTTTCATTAAATAAAAAGCATGCAAAAAGTTATTACTGCGCAATATCTTTTTCCTAATCTGAAGACAGTTGTGAAGTTTCTCATTGACTTTTCCTTGAATAGTGAAACAGGTTCACTTCTTTTAATTTCTACATATTTACGTCTGCATTACTATCTTTTGGGTCTTTTCAATATTTTCCTCATACAAGTTTTTAAAAATATATATTTTAGTTGTAGATCAACATAACGCCTTTATTTCATTGGTATGTGGTGCTGAGGATCGAACCTAGTGATTCACCTGTGCCAGGGGAGCACTCTCACCACTGAGCTACAGCCCCAGCCCTTCCTCATACATTTTAATGTTTAATTCAGAACTGGATGTTGAATTTTGATAATTCAATCAATTCAACAATTATACATTCTCTTTTGGGGATCTTATGGTAAAAGGGAGTTAGGATATACTGATTAGATTTACACATAATACAGTCAGACAAAGAAATTTAAGAAAATGTAACAGAATGTAATAAAGCTATATTTATATATATATAAAATAAATCAATGTGTTTGGCATTGAGATGGAAAAAATTAAGACAGGTCATAAGCCATTGATGGAGCGTCAACTGTATACATGCATTTCAGTGACTTTCGGAGTTTCAGGAAAATCTTATTTGGAAATGATTATGGCAGTTGAAAGAATGTCTTCCCAGGATACTCCAGCTGTGCTCTGGAGCCCCTAGAGGGAGGGATTGTACTCTGATTTTCACCCAGCTGGAATGGAATTAGGGCCCTGACTTCTCACTTGTACAATAGTTTGCTTTTAGATATTTGTCTTTTCTATAAGATGGTACTTAAATAACAGAGTTCCAGGAAAGAGAAATAAAACTCATCATCATGAATGAAGAATAAAGTTACTCTGTACAAAAATATTTCTTTTGATTGTTTTGATCCTTCTGCTAAAGGTCAAATATTAAAATTTCATTAGGTAGGATATTTGTGTTTACTATATGGCTGTATGCTGTGTGTGACTGAGCTGAGATTGAAGACTCTTGAGACTTTACTGTGGGTCTAAAGTGAAAAAGTTATTTCATTTTTCTTAGCTGTAATTTTGCATAATTATGGACTTTTTAAAAATTGATTTTATCTTTTAAATACACTACAGTAGAATGCATGACAATTCTTATTACACATATAGAGCACAATTTTTCATATTTTTGTATATAAAGTATGTTCATGTCAACTCATGCCTTTATATGTACTTTGTGTGTTTTTTGCACATATTTTTGTATATATTACACATATATACCACAATTTTTCATATCTCTGTTTATATATAAAGTATGTTGACATCCAATTCGAGTCTTCATACATGTATTTTGGATAATGATGTCCATCACATTCCTCCATCCTTGCTAATCCCCTGCCCTCTTCTTTTCCCTTCCACCCCTCTTCCCTATCTAGAATTCATCTAATCCTCCCATGCTCCCCCTCCCTACCCCACTATAAGTCAGGCTCCTTATATCAGAGAAAACATTCGGCATTTGTGTTTTGGGGATTGGCTGACTTCACGTAGCATTATCTTCTTCAGTGCCATCCATTTACCTGCAAATGCCATGATTTTATTCCGTTTTAATGCTGAGTAATATTCCATTGTGTATATATGCCACATTTTTTAATCCATTCATCCACTGAAGGACATCTAGGTTGGCTCCACAGTTTAGTTATTGTGAATTGTGCTGCTATAAACATTGATGTGGCTGTGTCCCTGTAGTATCCTGTTTTTAAGTCGTTTGGGTATAGTCCAAGGAGAGGGATAGCTGGGTCGAATGGTGGTTCCATTCCCAGATTTCCAAGGAATCTCCATACTGCTTTCCATATTGGCTGCACCAATTTGCAGTCCCACCAGCAATGTATGAATGTACCTTTTCCCCCACATCCTCGCCAACACTTATTGTTGTTTGTCTTCATAATAGCTGCCATTCTGACTCGAGTGAGATGGTATCTTAGAGTAGTTTTGATTAGCAGTTCTCTGATTGCTAAAGATGATGAGCATTTTTTCATATATTTGTTGATTGATTGTATATCCTCTTCTGAGAAGTGTCTATTCAGGTCCTTGGCCCATTTGTTGATTGGGTTGTTTGTTTTTTCAGTGCTTAATTATGGGCTTTTAGCAGTGAACAAAACCCAAGGAAGTGTCTGGGCTGGCCTTCTGATTTTGTGAATAAGTTATAATTACTCATATTCTGTAGCTGTTATATTTAAGGCTCAGAAAATTGACTTTTATTAGATCTGTCTGATATCTAGTGCTATTGCAAATTAATCTTTCATGTAAGCATACGGATTTTGTATTAAACATATGTGCCATGCTTAAATACTTTGCCAATTAATATCCAGAAAATATGAACAAAAGAGTGGGTCAAGGGATGTGGTTATGGCTCAGTGGTTGAGCGCTTGCAGAGTGTGTGAGACACTGGGTTCGATCCTCAGTACCACATAAAAATAAATAAAATAAAGGTATTGTGTCCGTCTATAACAAACAAACAAACAAACAAATAAATAAATAAATGTTATTTTCTTCTCAATAACAACTAACAAATTAGCTCATTGTCCACTCTGAGGCTTGCTATTATCCCAGGTGACTTGCAGGTCCACACAAATATCCCATATCATTTTTTAGAAATTTCATTACCTCCGTTGACCTTTCTCTCCCCTTCACATTAGCCCATTCTCTGAAGATATATTTGAAATACCATGAAAATTTTTTCCATCTCTGAATAAAAACAAACATCCCACTGTGTACCAGTCCACTAATCATTCCAGATGTCCATTGTATATTGTACAATCTTATTAAGAGTTTGTAGCCAAGCCAGCTAGATGTGTAACAAACATTCACATGCCCTCTTTAACACAGAGTCTTTGCTATATAACATGGAGTCAAGCATTACATTTCTTAGTCTCTCTTGTATTTAGGTGGAGCCCTAATTCTTTCCAAGGACTCTAATGTGAGTGATTTGGTAGTTCCAGGCCAAAACCCAGGTGGTTAAGAAGCAAGTGTACTTTCTCTAGTTTGCTGGCTGATGGTCATGCTCAGGGGTGACATTAGCAAGCATATGTTGAAAATGCCAAGTCATCTGTTCACCTACGTCCCCAAATGACTGTTAGAACAGAACCCCACATCTACCCTAATTAGGAATACTCAAACAAGTGATTTATTGTGCCGCAGTCCGGCTGCAGCAAAATAACGGGGGTGGGGGGGGGATGACGAGGAACTTGTTTACATTGATACAGCAGGAGTGGGAGCCGTTTATTGTAGGACTGGAGGGGTATTTATACATTCCACACAGCTTATCTTAATTAACATAAACTAGATACAACAGTCAACCAATAAGGAATCTCTACACTTAATGGCTCGCTGGCGTTACTTCACAAACCACTCCCCTTGGCAAAATGCCAGGTGCCATCCTGACTTGTTTACAGACTCTAACATTATTGTATTAAACCATTAGAATATTAGTGTTTGTTTTAGAAGCCACTATTCATCTGGTGGTTATTAATAACTTAATATTTACTTCCTTGATGTTTCCCTGTCCATTTTCTTTTATTTTTTCTGTATTCAGTGTATATTCCTTGACTAGTTGACTTGTTAAAAAAATATTTGGGACATCAGTCTATTGCAAACCTTGAGCCATATAAATTTTTGTTAAGAAAATTGGTTCCTGAACTGACATGTTGGAGTGTTGGGTCTACATTTTCTTGTAATAGATGCAGGGTTTCTGGTCTATTTATTGAGTGTCTGATCCATTTTGAGTTGAATTTTGTGCAGAGTGAGGGATAGGGGTTAATTTTCATTCTACTACACAGAAAACTGGATTTCCAGTGGTTAAAAAGACTATCTTTTTTTAGCACCTTTGTCAAGTATGAAGTGAATCTATTTATGCAGGATTGTGTTTTCTATTCCATTGGTCTTCATGCCTGTTTTGATGCCAGTATCATAATATTTCTGTTACTATAGCTCTGTAGTATAATTTGAGGCCTTGTATTGTGGCACATCCTGCTTCACTTTTCTCAGTAAGGATTGCTTATGTTTCTAAATGAATTTCATGATTGATTTTTCTATTTTTATGAAGAACATTATTGGAATTTTGAATGGAATTGCACTGAATCTGCAAAGAACTTTTGGTAGTCTGGCCATATTGATAATATTAATTCTGCCTACCTAAGATAATGGTCTTCAATTTCTTTCTTTGGTCTTCTATACTTTTTATTGTAGAGGTCCTTCACCTCTTTTGTTAGAAGGATTCCCAAGTTTTTATTTTATTTTATTTTTTTGAGGCTACTGTTAATGGAATAGTTTTCTTAATTTCTTTTTCCGTGGACTATATGAATGTGATTGATATATGGGTGTTGATTTTGTGTCCTGCTACTTTGCTGAATTCATTTATGAGTTCAAGAAGCCTTCTAGAATAGTTTTTTGCATCTTCTAAGTGTAGGATTATGTTGTCAGAAAACATTATTTAAGCTCTTTTTTCCCATTTGTAACATTTTAATTTCCTTCACTTGCCTAATTGCTCTGGCTAGAGTTTCAAGGGCTATATTGAATATGAGTGGTGAAGGTGGCATACCTCTCTTGTTCTTGTTTTTTTTTTTTTATAAGAGAGAATGATGCTTTCAGTTTTTATTCATTCTGAACAATGTTGACCTTACATTTGTCATATATAGTCTTTACAATATTGAGGTCTGTTGCTTCTATCTCTAGTTTTTCTAGTATTTAAAACATGAATGGGTGCAGTACTTTTCTGCATCTGTGGAGATAATCATGTGATTCTTGTCTTCACCTCTATTTATGTGAATAGAGTTTTATGTGAATTACATTTACTGCTTACTGTATGTTGAATCAACCTTGCATTCCTGGGATGAAACCCACTTGATGATGTTGCACTATCTTTTAAATGTGTTTTTGTATGAAGTTTTCCAGAATTTCTTTTTTTAATGTAAATTTTTTATTTATATATGACAGTGGAATGCATTACAATTCTTATTACATATATATAACACAATTTTTCATATCTTTGGTTGTATACACTGTATATTCACACCAATACTCATCCTCATACATGTGCTTTGGATAGTAATGATCATCACATTCCACCATCATTAATAACCCCATGCCCCCTCCCTTCCCCTCTAACCCCTCTGCCCTATCTAGAGTTCATCTATTCCTCCCATGCTCCCTCTCCCTATCCCACTATGAATCAGCCTCCTTATATCAAAGAAAACATTCAGCATTTGTTTTTTTGGGATTGGCTAGAAGTTTGCTGGAATTTCATTAAGAATTTTTGCATCTATGTTCACCAGGGATATAGGTCTGAAGTTTTCTTTCCTTGATGTGTCTTTGTCTGTTTTTTGTATCAGAGTGAAACTGCTTCATATTGAGTTTAGAAGAGTTCCCTACTTTTCCATTTCATGGAAAAATTTGAGGAGGTTGGGTATTAGTTCTTCTTTAAAGGTCTGGTGGAACTCATCTGAGAATCCATTCAGTCCTGGGCTTTTCTTTGTTGGGAAGCTTTTGATGGCTGATTCAATTTCATTTCTTGAAATTGATTTTTACATTTTCTATATCTTCCTGGTTAAATTTTAGTAGGTTGTATCTCTCTAGAAATTTGTAGATGTCTTCAAAAATTTCTAGTTTATTGGGGTATAAATTGGCAAAATAATTTTCGGTAATTCTTGGGATTGCATAAGTGTCTGGGTTTTCTTTTTTATCTCTGATTTTGAAATTTGAGTTTTTTTCCTTCTTTTTTTTGTTAGCTTGGCTAAGGATTTATGGATTTTGTTTATTCTTTTAAAAACCAACTTTTTGTTTTGTTGATTTATTAAATCATTTTCTTAATCTTAATTTCATTGATTTCAGCTCTGATTTTAATTATTTCCTATCTTCTACTGATTTTTGATGTTAGTTTGTTCTTTTTTTCTAGGGCCTTAAGATGCAATGTTAGACAGATGCACCCACACTGGCCTCTGCAGGGCCCAGGCACACAGTGTGCTGGGTCTGCCCCTTTCCTGGCAGAGTAGACAGTCACCAGAACCTAGCCTCTGGCGCAGGACCACCCCTTCTGACCAGTGCCAAGATCCAGCTCCAGCGGTGGCTCACAACAGCCCACGCAGGATCTAGAATTTCAGTAGGCCCGATTCACCCCTCCCCTGGCAGGGCAGATACTGCCAGAGCCTAGCCTTTGGTGTAGGACCACCCCTTTCTACCAGCAGACTACTGCTGGAGGTCAAGCCCAGTGGCCCAGATCCACCCACTCCAACTTATTCAGGTCCCAGACACAGGATGCAGTAACATCCATTGAGGGACACCAGCAGGGTCTGGAAGATCTACATCAAAGTGAGGTACAGACAATCTACACAGGTACTACAAGAATATAGGAAAGAAACTGTAATAGCTCAGATCCACACGGCAAGAAAGGAAGACACATAGACAACATGAAAAAACAAGGGAGGAAAGTGCCCCAAACAAACCAGGACTCTATAATAATAGAACCTATGGGCAACGAAGTTGATAAAATTTCAGAGAAGGAGTTCATAAGGTTCATAATTAAAATAATCTGTGAATTAAAGAATGACTTAAATGAGCAAATACAAGAAAAAATTGATCACTCCAACAATGAGATAAGATAACAAATACAGGTAGCAAAATATTACTTCAAGAGAGAGATAGAGACCCTGAAAAAAAAAATAAGTCAGAAATCCTTGAAATGAAGGATACAATAAATCAAATAAAAAACTCAATAGAAAGCATTACCAACAGACTAGATCACTTGGAAGAAAGAACGTCAGATAATGAAGACAAAGTATACAATCTGGAAAATAAAGTTGATCACACAGTGAAGAAAGTTAGAAACCATGAACAGAACATACAAGAATTATGGGACAGCATCAAAACACCAAATATAAGAGTTATTGGGATAGAGGAAGACATAGAGTTTCAAACCAAAGGAATGCAGAATCTCTTCAATAAGATAATATCAGAAAATTTCCCAAGCATGAAGAATGAGTTGGAACACCAAATACAAGAGGCTTATAGGACACCAAATGTACAAAATTAAAACAGATCTACACCAAGGCAAATTATAAAGAAAATGCCTAGCATACAGAATAAGGATAGAATCTTAAAAGCTGCAAGAGAGAGGAATCAGATCACATATAGGGGGAGACTAATTCATACCTCAGCAGATTTTTCAACCCAGACCTTCAAAGCCAGGGGATCATGGAACAACGTATACCAAGCTCTGAAAGAAAATGTCTGCAAACCAAGAATCTTATATCCAGCAAAATTAAGCTTTAGGTTTGATTATGAAATAAAAACATTCCATGATAAACAAAAGTTAAAAGAATTTATAACTAGAAAGCCTGCACTACAGAACATCCTCAGCAAAATATTCCACGAAGAGGAAATGAAATACAGTGATGAAAACTGGCAGAGGGAAGAATTATACTAAAGGAAAATCTAATCAGAGGAGAAACCAAGTTATGTTAAATATCAAAAATAAACAAAAATGTCTGGGAATACAAAACATGTCTCAATAATAACCCTAAATGTTAATGGCCTAAACTCACCAATCAAAAGACATAAATGAGCAGATTGGATTAAAAAAAAAAGACCCAACAATATGCTGACTCCAAGAGACTCATCTCATAGAAAAAGACATTCAGAGACTGAAGGTGAAAGGTTGGGGAAAATCATACTACTCACATGCTCTATGGAAGCAAGCAGGGGTGTCCATCCTCATATCAAATAAAGTAGACTTCAAACTAAAGTCAATCAAAAAGGATAAAGAAGGACACTACATACTGCTCAAGGGAATCATACACCAACAAGACTTAACAATTATAAATACATATGCCCAAACAATGGAGGAGTCAAACAGACTACAACAAATAATTCTGGGTGACTTTAACACACCTCTTTCATAACTAGATAGACCTTCCAAACAAAAACTGAATAAAGAAACTATAGACCTCAATAATACAATGAGTAACTTAGACTTAACTGACATATATAGAAAATTTCAACCTTCAATGAGAGAATATACTTTTTTCTTAGCAGCATATGGATCCTTCTTTATACTATATCACAAAGCAACTCTTAGTAAATATAAAAAGGTAGAGATACTTCTCTGCACTCTATCAGATCATAATAGAATAAAATTAGAAATCAATGATAAAAAATAAATAAAAGCTAATCCAACACATGGAGACTAAATTATATACTACTGAAGAACAATGGGTTATAAAAGACATTAAGGAGGAGATTAAAAAGTTTTTAGAGGTGAATGAGAACATGAATATAGCATATGAAAATCTCTGGGACACTATGAAAGCAGTTCTAAGAGGAAAGTTCATTGCATGGACTTCATTCCTTAAAAGAAGAAGTCAACAAATAAAGGACTTAACACTACAACTCAAAGCCCTAGAAAAAGAAGAACAAATCAACACCAAAAACAACAGAAGATAGGAAGTAAATAAAACCAGAGCTGAAATCAACGAATTTGAAACAAAAGAAACAATTTAGAAAAATTGACAGAAAATGAGTTGGTTCTTTGAAAAAAATAAATAAAATTGACAGACCTTTAGCCATGTTAACAAAGAGGAGAGAAAACTCAAATCACTAACATAGGTGCTGAAAAAGGAAAAATCACAACAGACACTACAGAAATACAGAAGATAATTAGAAATTATTTTGAAAATCTACTCCAATAAAATAGAAAATATCAAAGGCATCAACAAATTTCTGGAGTCATATAATTTGCCCAAATCAAATCAGGATGATATACAGCATTTAAACAGATCAACTTCAAGTGACAAAATAGGAGACACCATGAAAAGTCTACCAACGAAGAGAAGCCCAGGACTGGATGGATACACAGCCCAGTTTGACAAGACTTTTAAAGAAGAACTAATAGCAATACTCTCCAATTTATTTCAGGAAATAGAAAAAGAGGCAGCACTTCCAAACTCTTTCTATGAGACCAATATCACTCTGATTCCAAAATCAGGCAAAGACACATCAAAAAAGAAAACTTCAGACCAATATCTCTAATGAATATAGATACAAAAATTCTCAATAAAATTCTGGCAAATTGAATACAAAAACACATCAAAAAGATTTTGCACCATGATCAAGTGGGATGCATCCCAGGGATTCAAGGTTGGTTCAACAAACAGAAATAAAGATAAGAATCATATGATCATCTCAATAGATGCAGAAAAAGCATTTGACAAAATACAGCACCCCTTCATGTTCAAAACACTAGAAAAACTCTGGATAACAGGAACATATCTCAACATTATAAAGGCTATCTATGCTAAACCCCAAGCCAACACCATTCTAATGGAGAAAAATCGAAGGCATTCCCTCTAAAAACTGGAACAAGATAGGGATGCCCTCTTTCACCACTTCTATTCAACATAGTTCTTGAAACACTGGCCAGAGCAATTAGCAGACAAAAGAAATTAAAGGGATACATATAGGAAAAAAAGAACCCAAATTGGCACTATTTGCTGATAATGAATCCATACCTGGAAGACGCTACAAGTTCCACCAGAAAACTTCTAGAACTAGTAAATGAAATCAGCAAAGTAGCAGGAGATAAAAATCAACACCCATAAGTCAAATGTATTTTTCTATATTAGTGACAAATCCTCAGAAAAAAATGAGGAAAACTACCCCATTCTCAAACACCTCAAAAAAAAACCCACACAAAAACTTGGGAATCAACTTAACGAAAGAGGTGAAAGTTCTATGTAATGAAAATTACAGAACTCTAAAGAAAGAAATCAAAGAAGAATTTGGAGGTGGAAAGATCTACCTTGCTCTTGGATAGGCAGAATTAATATTATCAAAATGACCATACTTCCAAAAGCACTATACAAATTTAATGCAATTCTGATCAAAATTCCAATGACATTCCTCATAGAAATAGAAAAAAGCAATCATAAAATTCATCTGGAAAAATAAGAGACTCAGAATAGCTAAAGCAATCCTTAGCAGGAAGAGTGAAGCAGGTGGCATCAATATACCAGAAATTAAACTATACTACAGAGCAATAGTAACAAAAACAGCATGGATTGGCACCAAAACAGATTGGTAGACCAATGGTTTGGAATAGAGGACACAGAGACTAACCCAAAAAACTATAATTATCTTATATTAGACAAAGGTGCCAAGAACATACATTGGAGAAATGATAGCTTCTTCAACAAATGGTGCTGGGAAAACTGGAAATCCACATGTAACAAAATGAGATTAAACCCCATCTCTCACCATACACAAAACTCAACTTAAAATGGATCAAGTATTTAGTAATACAACAAGAGACCCTGTGTCTAATAGAAGAAAAAGTAGGCCCTAATCTCTATCATGTGGGATTAGGCCCCAACTTCCTTAATAAGACTGCTTTGGCACAAGAATTAAAATTAAGAATCAATAAATGGGGTGGACTCAAACTAAAAAGTTTTTTCTCAGCGAAAGAAACAATCTGTGAGGTCAACAGAAAACCTATACCTTGGGAGCAAATTTCTACCCTTCACACATCAGATAGAGCACTAATCACTAGGGTACATAAAGAACTCAAAAAGCTAAACACCAAAACAAACAAACAAACAAACAAACAAATAACCCAATCAATAAATGGGTCAAGGACCCGAAGAGACACTTCTCAGAAGATTATGTACAATCAATCAACAAATACATGAAAAATGTTCATCATTAGCAATTAGAGAAATGCAAATCAAAACCACTCTAAGATTTCACTCCAGTCAGAATGGCAGCTATTATGCATATAAACAACAATAAGTGTTGGCAAGGATGTAGGGGAAAAGGTACACTCATATCCTGCTGGTGGGACTACAAATTGGTGCAGCCAATATGAAAAGCAGTATGGAGATTTCTTGGAAAATTGGGAATGGAACCACCATTCGACCCAGCTATCCCTCCCCTTGGTCTACACCCAAAGAACTTAAAAAGAGCATACTACAGGGACACAGCCACATCAATGTTTATTGGAGCACAATTCACAATAGCTAAACTGTGGAACAAACCTAGATGCCCTTCAGTAGATGAATGGATAAAAAGAAATGTGGCATATATACACAATGGAATATTGCTCAACAATAAAAGAGAATAAAATCATAGTATTTGCAGGTAAATGGATGGAGTAAGAGAATATAATGCTAAGTGAAGTTAGTCAATCCCCCAAACCAAATGCTGAATGTTTTCTTTGATATAAGGAGGCTGATTCATAGTGGGGTAGGGAGTGGGAGCATGGGAGGAATAGAGGAACTCTATATAGGGCAGAGGGATTGGAGGGGAAGGGAGGGGGCATGGGGTAATTAAGGATAGTGGAATGTGATGATCATTCCTATCCAAAGTACATGTATGAAGACAGGAATTGATGTGAATATACTATGTATACAACCAGAGATATGAAAAATTGTGCTCTGTATATGTAATAAGGATTATAATGCATTCTGCTGTCATGTATAAATAAAAAATTTACACAAAAGATGCAATGTTAGATTATTTATTTGGCATCTTTCTATTATTTTAATGTATGAGCTCAATATCCTGGAGATGAATGCTCTATTGAACTTTCCTCTTAGGACCATCTTCATGGTGTCCCAGAGATTTTAATATGTTGTATCATTATTCTCATTTACCTGTAAGTTTTTTTTTATTTCTCTATTGATTTCTTATGTTATCCACTCATCATTCAAAAGTACATTATTTAGTCTTCAGGTCTTATAGTGGTTTCTATTTTTTTTTTTTTGAATTTTTACTTCTTTTTAGTCATTCATGACAGTAGAATGTATTTGGCATAGTATATATACTGGAGTATAACTTCCCTTTTTGTGGTTGTACATGGTATGGAGTTACATTGGTCATGTATTCATATATGAATGTAGGAAAGTTATGTCTGATTCATTCTATTGTATTTATCATTCCCATCCCTTATTCCTTCCCTCCTACTCTACCCTGTCCAATCTGGTGAACCTCCACTCCTTGCCCACCATCCCCACCAATTGTGAGTCAGCATCTGCATATCAGAGAGAACATTTGGGCTTTGTTTTTTTGGGATTGGCTTATTTCACTTAGCATGATAGTTTCCATGTCCATCCATCTACAAGCAAATGTCATAATTTCATTCTTCTTTATGGCTGAATAAGATTCCATTGTGTAAATGTATCTTTTATTTATCCATTCATCTGTTGAAGGGCACCTAGGTTGGTTCCACAGATTAACTATTTGAATTAAGCTGCTATAAACATTGATATGGCTGCATCACTATAGTATGCAGATTTTAAGTCTTTTGGATATATGCCAAGGATTGGGATGACAGGTCACATGGTGATTCTATCCCAAGTTTTCTGAGGAATCTCCATACTGCTTTCCAGAGTGGTTGCACCAATTTGCAGTCCCACCAGCAATGTATGAGTATACCTTTTCCCACACATCCTCACTGACATTTATTGTTACTTGTATTCTTGATAATTGCCATCTGACTGGAGTGATATTTTCATTTCTCTGATTGCTAGTGATGTTGAATGTATTTCCATATATTTGTTGACCATTCTTATTTCTTCTTCTGTGAAGTGCCTGTTAAATTCCTTTGTCCATCTATTGATTGAGTTGTTTTTTTGATGTTAAGGTTTTTTTTTTTTGAGTTTTTAATATATCCTGGAGATGAATGCTCTATCTGAGGTGAAGATGGCAAAATTTTTCTTCCATTCTGTTGGCTCTTTCTTCAAGTCCTTGATTGCTTTGCTGTAAAAAAGTTTTTTAGTTTGATAGTGGTTTCTATTTTTATCTGATCATTGACCTCTAATTTCATTCCATTATGATCTGATAGAATTCAAAGTATTTTTTTTGTATTTGCTAAGATTTGCTTTGTGTTCTAAAATATGGTCTATATGGTCTATTTTAGAAAATGTTCCATGTGCTGCTGAGAAGAAATGATTAAATTCAGTCGTTGATGGATGTCCTACATGTCAGAGCCTTCCTCTACTCCAGTGATTCTTAAGTTTGATATCTTGATATTATCCCAGATTTCTTGAATATCTTCATCATGGTCTCTTAATATCTTTCTTTATACTTAATTGTATTTTTAATATACTTTGTATTTGAGACCTGAAAATCTATCTTCCCAGTGGTCTAGTTTCTTGATTATGCTTTCTATTGGATTTTAAAAAAATATTTTCTTTAGATGTCAATGGATCTGTATTTTATTTATTTATTTTATGTGGTGCTGAGATAAAACCCAGGGCTTCACACATGCTAGGCAAGTGCTCTACCACTAAGCCACAATCCCAGCCCCTCCATTGGATTTTTAATTTTGTTTATTGTTACCTTCATTCTGAGGATTTAAGTTTTGGTCTTTTCAGAATCTCTATCTCTTCATTGAAGTGATTTTTCACTTCCTGCTTTTCTCTCTGATTTTACCCCTTACATCATCTTTTTAGCTTATAGAATAGTTTAACTGTGAACTTTCTAAATTCCTTCTCTGACATTTCTTCCACTGTGGTGTCAAGGAAGTCCGTAGTTGAAGCATTTTGGATTGTTTGGGATGGTTTGTTCTCTTGTGTTTTCATATTGTTTTTATGTCTACCCACCTATTGGTATAGTTCTGAATTCTTTTAAGTGAAGGGCTATTTTATGAACTTTTTTTTTCTTATGAGCTCTGGGTTGGGTGAATATCCAGATAATGATATTTTAATTCAGTGTGTGCCTTCTGCTGATCCCAATATCAGTCCCACTTTAAGTAATACCACTGAGCTCTATTTACTACAGTCACTTCTGAGCCAGGCCTCATTCTATATATCCTTATAGGAACCTGTTGAATTTCATGTCTGCTGTTTCTCAAATCTAGGTATGTACCTATAATAAAGTTCTCTCATTTCTGCTTTTCCTTGGCTGCTTCCTTTCTATGTTGTGAGTTGATTTGGACTGCTGCCTAGCTAGTTTCTGCAATCTTTCTTGGCATTCAAAGAATTTAAAATACAGAGTCTTCAAAATGTATATACACACAATATTTCAATAATAAATTCTGATAGAAAATTAATTTTTAAACAGGACCTGGTGACTTTTGTTATTACAGATAGTAAGCAAAGTTTTGTGGAGCACAGAGGAGAAAATTCTGAGGATTTGTTATCCGATATGGACCTTAAAGAATGTGTGATTCTGACACGAATAAGTCAACAAGTCACAATGTGACCTATATTGTGACGTTAACAGAATTCAAGGATTGGGGGCAGACCAAGAATGTGGAGTGGTTGGCAGAATAGAGGATGACTGAACTAGGGAAAAAACTGAGGGTCTACACATAACTGAATATCAAAAGCAGGTTCACAGTCTGAAGTAGCAGAGAACTTAAAACATGGGGATTGAAGTTAAGTCAAAGAGCAAATGGCACCAGCTCTTAAGAGTGTATTGTTATAGGGGATGGTGATGGTGACAGTTACATGTACGTGTGTGCACGTGTGTGTGTTTGTGTGTGTGTGTGTGTGTGTGTGTGTGTAAAAATACATGTTTGCTGCTGAAAGAGAAATGATTGGACAAATTCTGTCGGCAACATAAGTGGTTCTCCACCTTGCTGTTATTCTCCCTGGGCACCATGTAGTATTCCTGCACAATGCATCCAAGGGACCAGAGACCGAATTGTTTTTGTTGAATAGTCAATTTTGATTTCAGCTAAGGTTCAGAGAGCACAGGAAATCTGAAATAATGTTATACAAATAAATAGGCTGGAGGTAGAATGTTGCAAGTCTCATTGTTCTTTAAATGAATGTCTAATTATAAAATATAAAACATGCATGGTGTGTCAAGGATAAAAATAAAAATGGAGAGGCATTGGTTTAGGGCATTTACAAATGTTCTGGAGGCCATTGTTAGACCTCAGACCATCTGCAGTTGAACCTTTGAATTGGGCAGTAGACACTTCCTCTCCCACATGACAATTTAACCTTTGAAACACTGTTGACCTCTGATGACCTTCTGTACAATGGACCAAATTGTCCAGAGATCAAGACAATACCCAAATTCTGTCTTAGAAGACAGCTTAACTATTGCCAGCATCAGTCACAGTTCCTGGCTAAAAGTGGTATGATCTCCAACACCCTTATAGTTTAAAGCTATAAATACAGACATCATTTTGTAAAATCTCACAGCACAATTTAACGACTCTTGAATCTGTGTTTTCCCAAGATTGCAATCCAAATAAATGTATTGTTTTTGTCCTTGAATGGGTTCATTTTATCTTCAATGGATAGTTGATAATCAGAGTAGCTAAGTGCTTATCATGAAAAACTGTTAGTCATACCTCTTTTAATTCTCTACTTCTACCCCAGAAAAAGCTATTTTTAAACTGTTTATTCTAGCAGTTTCAGTCTATCACCAGATAATATGCACATATCATTCTTAATTTATTTATTAATTCTAGATATGATCTACTGGCTTTCTACCATGATAGATGTAAAACAGAACTCATTTTCAACCCCAAACTCATCCCAACCTGCACCTCTTTAAAATGCAAATGTTTCTAAACTGGTTAAATCTCCTTTATTCTCCAATTATTCTCATAAGTCTTATCTCATCTTACTTTTATAGACCCTCAGAGAAATCTCATCAATTCTTATTTTCATTTGCTGATAAGTCCTGAATCAGCATCTCCAGCAAAGAGCAATCTTTTGAGCTCCATACTTGCCTACCAAATAGATCATCCTCATTCTCTCCAACATCCTAAATCTGGATGAACACAGCTGCGAAGGAACATACCTTTCTTCCAGAATTCACTCTTCTGATGCAGCCCCTACCTCAGCCAGTGGAATCATCATCTTTTTGCTCCACCAAGGTAGGGGCAATGAGAAGACTTCCTTTTTTTTTTTTCCCTCTGAAGGTTTTCTGGAGAGAACTGACAATGCATAGACTAAATAGGAAATAAGATACCCAAATTTATTACATGTGTAGAGGCAAGCATGAACATGATTCAGAAACATATCTTTTTCATGGAGGAGAAGATAGACAATTTAAATGTAGAAAGATAGTAAATGGTTTTTAGGGGAATGCCCTGGGCTCAACAAACATACAATGGACATAGACAAAGTTCTTGGGCCATGGAAGAGATTGTAAATGATTCTCTTTGGAGTAGTGGATGAGAATGAAAGAGAAGACGATGGTGCAGGACAAGTCTGTTCAGGTGTGCTGTTGAACTTCTGTGTTTGTTCCTGTGATGGGAATTTAGTTAATGAAAACTCAGGCAGGGGGCCACAGGCAGTTTGTTTCTTCTTTGGCAGGTCCAGACTTTAAGAAGACAAGGCGATACCAGAGTGAAGCCTCTTCCAGCATCTGCAGCTCTCTAAATTCCTTTGATTTAAAGTAATCTGCACGCCAGAGTGCCATATTTTGGGGTGATAGTCTCTGAACTCCTTCACCTGGGATCTGGGAGTTACTCTTGACTACTTTATCTTCCCCTTTCCTGATTATTAAGTGCCCTCAAATCTATCTTATAAACATTTCTCAGAATCTGTTTCATTTCCTAATCCTTACTGCCCCCAGTATAATGGAGGCCATCATCTCAATTATTCTATCAGTGTGTCAGTGTCTTTCTTTGGCTCTCTTCACCTTTATCTGGACACTTTTTCCTCTCCATTGGCTCTGACGAATCCCTACTTATCTTTCAGGCAGATTTTCATTGGAAGACAGAAAAGAGTCTAATATATGAGGTAAGATGCTCTTGCTAAGAATTCCCACATCATCCTGAATTTTTCCTATCCAAAATAGTATCTCACTTTGTTGCATAATGTTTTTCTGTTGGCTTGTTCTATAAATTAATTAAATGGTATCTACACTATTCAATGTTGTATGACTGGTATATTACAAAAAATCTGAAATGTAGTGGAGACTTGATATATATTTGAGTGTTAATCAAATGAATGAATGTTATGTTTAGTGTTCCTTTGGCAGTTCTTTCCACATTTTTAATAATTAAATCATATTCCAAGATGTATTTTGATAAAACAAACAAATGCCTCATTTTTTAAAAAAATACCCATAATCCTGAATTTTATTAATGAATGGAATTTTATCTTTTATTAACTGCAAAAATATTTTCACTCAATCTCTTGTTTTTGTCAAGTATGTGCTCTCCCCCACTTTCTACTTATCAGGCCTCTGGAGCCTCCTGGTTTCTCAGGACTTTTCTGTAATAATTATGATATGTTTTATTTATTTATTTTTTGCTACTAGGGATTGAAACCAGGGGCACTTAACCATTGAACCACACTCCCAGTCCTTTATTTATTTTTATTTTTATTTTGAGACAGTGTCTCTTTAATTTGCTCAGGGCCTCACCAAGTTGCTGAGGCTGGCTTTGAACTTGTGCTCCTCCTGCCTCAGCCTCCTGAGCCACTGGGATCACAGGTGTGTGTCACCATGCCCAGTGTATGATGTGTTTTAAAATTTATTGTGCATGTTAGTTTTCTGTCTCTGTAACTGTTATGGTTTAAATCTGAAACGTTCCCCCCAAAAGCTCTTGTGTTGAAAGCATAGTCTCCAGGGTACAGAGGTGGGATTTTGGAAAATATTGGATGATGAGGATTTCAACTTCATCAGTGGATTAATTTACTTAGGGATTAATAATTTGAATGGGCTACTCAGAGGAGATAAAAACTATAGGCACATGGGGCACTGTTGGAGGAAGTAGGTCAATTGAGGCATGCCCTTGGGATTGTGTCTTGTCTCTAGTCATTTCTCCTCCCCACTTTCTAGCTGTCACAAGTTTACAAGCATTCCTCCACCATACATTGCTATGATGTTCTATCTTACTGTAAGCCCAGAACAAATGAGTTGGTCAACCATGGACTGAAACCTCTGAAAACAAGAGTTAAAATAAACCTTTCCTCTTCTAATTTGTTCTTGCCAGGTACAGAAAATAGGTACCAGAAAATAGGATCACTCCTGACCATGTGGTTCAGAAGCTTTTAGATTTGGTTTGGGAAAAATCTGATAAAATTTGGAGATACAGGCTAGAGAAATCTTCAGATATTGTAAGTGGATCTTAATGGATGGTTCTGGCATAATTTTGGAAGACCAGGATGCCAATAGGAATATACACAGTAAAGATTGTATTCATGAAATTTCATATGGGAATGAGGATTCTATTGGGAATTAGACTAGAGACCATTTATATTATATTCTGTAAAAAAGTCTCATTTATGTTTTGTCTATGTGCTAAGATTTTGCGTGAGGTTGAATTTAAAGACTATGAACTAAATTATCTGATGGAGGAAAATTTAAGGCAGCAGAGAATTCAAGCAGTGGTGTTGGTATTACTGGCTGCTTTTTAGCAAGGGTTATTATGCTAACTGTGGGAAAAAAGCAGGGCAGAAAGGTTTGAAAAGTGTGTGTAAAATCGGGGCCAAAAAAAGGTGTAGTTGCTGAAGAAATTACCACCATTAAAGAGAGACCAAGTATTTTGCACCGAGGCAATAGACAAATTCCTTGAAGCATCTTAGGAATCAGCTAGACTCTCTCCACTGTATGGGTAAGTGTGTAACAGTGAAAACTTGTTTGAAATACTTTTTTTTTGTTTGTTTGTTTGAGAAAAGAGTCTGGGGCTGTCCTATTTCCATAGGACCTACTAGGATGTTGTTTCCCTAGGTTTTGCTTCATTGGGTACTCAGAGGTCACCACAACTGTGGAACAAGGGGCTGGCTACTGTTTGAACTAGGGCAGGCACTGGCATTGCCCACGTGGCACTGATTTTGCAGGCAATAAAGAACACAAGAAACAGGGTCATGGAGACTTCATCAGGATTTCAAAGGAAGGCCTGAAAGGTTGGACAGTGTATCCCAGGATCAGAATCTCTTCAGGTAAGCCATAGCTATGATAGTGAAGATAAAGCTGAAATGGAGACTGAGGAAGTTAGAAATTCCAGGAAGGTGGAGGGTCTCTCAAGTTAAGCTGCATGCAGTAAACAGAACCAGCCCAAGAAAGAAGCATGTAGGCTACAACCAGCAAGGCCATAGGGGTATAGTTGCTCCAGCCCTTTAGGGCCCATGACTTGCCACCATGTACCCCAGATGCTGGACATGTAGTTATAGAATTTAAAACTTTTGGGTTTTATTTTTCTTTGGTATCATCCCTTCTTTCTAAGCTTCTGTTCTTTCCTTTTGGAATTGGAATGTTTACTCTGTGCCATTGTATGTTGGCATTACATAACTTTATTATTAATTTTTATAGGGTATCACAGCTAAGAGTTTGCCTTGAGTCTCAGAGAAAAGTTCAGACTTGAACTTTTGAGCAAGGCTGGAACTGCTAAGACTATAGGTACTCTTGGAGATGGACTGGATACATTTTGCATTGTGAGATGGGTATGAGATTTTGGGGGCAGGAAGCAGAATGTTATGGTTTGGATCTATAATGTCTTGCCAAAAGTTCATGTGTTGAAAGCATGTTCCCTAGGCAGCAATGTACAGAGGTGGGCTTTGGGAATCAATTGGATCATGAGGGCTCTAACCTCATCAGTGGATTAATCCACTTATGGATTAATAACTTAGATGGACTACTGGGAGGAGGTGGGAACTACTAGTAGGCAGGAAGGACGTGATTGGAGGAAGCAACTCACTGGGGACATGCTCTTGGGGATTATGTCTTGTCCCAGGTCCCTGCCCACTTACTCTCTCGCCATATCTCTGCTTTCTGTCTGTCATGAGCAAGAGCTTTCTTCTACGGCACCCTTTTGCCATGATTTTTTGCTTTACCTCAGATCCACAGCAGTGTAGCTACCTGACAATAGACTAAAACCTCTGAACCTATGAGTCAAAATAAACCTTTCCTCCTCTAAGTTGTATTTTTTTTCTAGGTATTTGGTTACAGTGCTGAAAAGGTGACAAACACAATAGCAAATATCTGAGAAAATCAATTTATGATGAAAGATGGATTATTTTGGCTTACAGTTTTGGAAATTTTAGTCTGTGATAAGTTGACCTCATTGCTCTAGGCCTTATGTGAGGTAGCACTTCCTTAAAGGGGCATGAGATAGAGCAAAAACCACTTGGCTCATGGCCAGGAACAAAGTGCTTCCTCAAAGGCACACCTCCAGTGACCTGAAGACCTCTGAGTAGGTCCCATCTCTTCAAGGTACCACTACTTTCCACTAGTGCCACATAGGGGACAGAGCCTTCATCACATGGGCTTTTGGGGAATATTTATCCAATCCATAGTTTTCATCAAGATGGTTCCAACTACAAATATACTAAAGTATTTTATCAGAAAAGACAAAATTGAATAGAGATGAAAATCTTAAAAATGTTCATCTGACAATTTAGTTTATGCATTAGTGAGCTCTGGACCTTTGAATGATTCTCCTAATTAAGCATATCCAAACACCTGCCATTTAATATCTTAAACAGAAATTTCCTCAGTTATGAATTTAAAAGAGTAAGTCAGAAATATATGATGGTGTGATGGCCACGTCATATAATGACTCTTTACACAGTGGTAAAAGGTAGATTCAGACACCTTAAAATTTTGAGGACTTTTTTTTTCTTTTATTTTCCTTCTTTCTTTTTCTTTTTCTTTTTAGCAGATGGTGATTCATGAATTGGACAAATCCAGATCCTAGGGTGTTTTGGGTTCCAATGAAGGAGAGATGAGGGGATAGGAAGGTTTTTATAAAATGATTAGAAGCAAAGGAAAGAAATTAGTGAGACTCAATCTAGTTTTAAAGTCCTTAGTTAGAGGTTAGTTTGGTGCTTTCTGATGGTAAGAACTTAAGTTTTATTTTTCTAGGATATGATTGTTCATTTTTTAAAATCCCAGTGTGATTCACATTCAAAGCCTCAAGCTTGCTGGGCAGGTGCTTTAGTATTGACTAACATCCCTTCTCTGAACTGGGTCTTGTTTTGCTTAGTAGCAGCTCAGGTGCTAATGCCCCCTCAATCTTATGTCCTCTCAATTAATTATTTTTAACAATAGTTTAGAAAAGTGTGTTCTGTGCATACTGAAAATTCTTTTAGTGGCTAAGAAGGGGATTAATCTGTTGCCCCTCTTCAGATTCATATGTTGAAGTCATAACTCCCAGTGCCTTGGTATGTGACTATATTTAGAATTATGTCATTATAATATGATTAGTTAAGATGAAGTCAGAGTAGCATGGGCCCCTAAACCAGTAAGGCTGGTGTAGTTATAAAAAAGGTAAATTTGGACACAAATGCAAAGGGAAGATGATTTGAAGGAGTATAATGGTAAGAGGATCATTTATACATCAAGGAGAGAGACCCAGAACATATTCTTCCTTCATAGCCCCCAGAAAGAAATTATGTGAAACCTTATTTTATGCTTCTAGCTTTCAGAACTCTGATAAAATAGTTTTCTGTTGTTTAAGTCACTGAGTTTGTGACTTGTATGGCAGTTCTAGACATACTGGCCATGGTCTAGGAAATCAATAATTGGTGCATTGATGAATGGATGAATAAATAAATAAATGCTTAAATAAGTGGGGGAAATGATTAATAGGGATGAGCAGAACAAGAAAAAGTCCAGTCAGTTGTTAAGTTATCCCAAAAGTTTGAAATAGTTCAGTGGGGAATTTAGTGAGAATAGTAAATTTTGAGTTGAGTTTTGTGCATGGTGAGAGACAGGGGTTTAATTTCATTTTGTTGCATATGGATTTCCAGTTTTCCCATCACCATTTGTTGAAGAGGCTATCTTTTCTCCAGTACATGTTCTTGGCACCTTTGTCTAATATAAGATAATTGTAGTTTTGTGGGTTAGTCTGTGTGTCCTCTATTCTGTACCATTGGTCTACCAGTCTGTTTTGGTGCCAATACCATGCTGTTTTTGTTACTGTTGCTCTGTAATATAGTTTAAGGTCTGGTACAGTGATGCCATCTACTTACTTCTTCCTGCTAAGGATTGCTTTAGCTATTCTGGGCCTCTTATTTTTCCAGATGAATTTCATGATTGCTTTTTTCTATTTCTATGAGAAATGTCATTGGGATTTTGATCAAAATTGCATTAAATCTGTATAGTGCTTTTGGAAGTATGGTCATTTTGATAATATTAATCCTGCCTATTCAAGAGCAAGGTAGATCTTTCCATCTTCTAAGGTCTTCTTTGATTTCTTTCTTTAGGGTTCTGTAATTTTCATTATATAGATCATTCACCTATTTCATTAAGTTGATTCCCAAGTATTTTATTTTTAAGGCTATTGTAAATGGTGTAGTTTTCCTCATTTCCTTTTCTGAGGATTTGTCACTGATATACTAGGAATAAAACCAGAGATCCTGTGTCTAATAGAAAAAAAGTAGGCCCTAATCTACATCATGTGGGATTAAGCCCCAACTTCCTTAATAAGACTCCTTTGGTGCAAGATTTAAAATCAAGAATCAATAAAAGGGATGGAATCAAACTAAAAATTTTCTTCAGCAAAAGAAACAATCTGTGAGGTCAACAGAAACCCTACACCTTGGGAGCAAATCTTTACCCCTCACATATCAGATAGAGCACTAATCACTAGGTATATAAAGAAGTCAAAAAGCTAAGCACCAAAAAAAAAAAAACCCAAAACAAAAATCCCACAAAACAACATCAACATCAACAAAAAACAAACAAACAACAACAACAAAAACCCCCAAAACAAACCCAAACAAACAACCCAATCAATGAATGGGCCAAGGATCTGAACAGACACTTCTCAGAAGATGATATACAATCAATCAACAAATATATGAAAAAATGTTCATCATCTCTAGCAATTAGATAAATGCAAATCAAAACTGCCCCAAGATTTCATTTCACTCCAGTTAGAATGGCAGCTATTATGTAGACAAACAACAACAAGTGTTGGCGAGGATGCCCCTCATCCTTTTCCCCCCAAAAGGCATACTTATACACTGCTGGTGAGACTGCAAATTGGTGCAGCCAATATAGAAAGCAGAATGGAGATTTCTTGAAATATTGGGAATGGAACCACCATTTTACCCAGCTATCCCTCTCCTCGGTCTATACCCAAACGACTTAAAAACAGCATACTACAGGGACACAGCCACATCAATGTTTATAGCAGCACAATTCACAATAGCTAAACTGTGGAACCAACCTAGATGCCCTTCAATAGATGAATGGATAAAAAAATGTGGCATATATACACAATGGAATTTTACTCAGCAATAAAAGTGAATAAAATCATGGCGCTTACAGGTAAATAGATGGAGTTGGAGAAGTTAATGCTAAGTGAAGTAAGCCAATCCCAAAAAAACAAATGCTGAATGTTTTCTTTGATATAAGGAGGCTGACTCATAGTGGGATAGGGAGAGGGAGCATGGGAGGAATAGATGCACTCTAGATAGGGCAGAGGGGTTGGAAGGGAAGATAAGGGACAAGGGGTTATTAATGATGGTGGAATGTGATGATCATTATTATCCAAAGTACAGGTATGAAGACATGAATTGGTGTGAATAAACTTTGTATACAACCAGAGATATGAAAAATTGTGCCCTATGTGTGTAATAAGAATTGTAATGCATTCTGCTGTCAAATATAAATAAAAAAGCATAATAAATTTCAAATTCAAATTATGATAATTGGAAGGAAAGTGAAAAACCAGTGGCTTAGAAATGATTGAATGGAGCAAGGCAAGAATAATCTCTTCTCATAGCACTGAATTAAATGGGGAATTAGAAAATGCGAACTTTTCATACATGAGCAACTGGGGATGTGGTACAGAAGATGCACCTCATCTGCTGAACTCATGTTCAGTGATAGCCATTGACATATTCATCCAGGTCTCTTTTGAGTCACAACATCCACAAAGCAGTTGGGTGCTAGAAGCCCAAGGTTGTGGGTACATGCTAATGTTTTTCTATTTTGATAATTTTGTCACTCTCTTTGAATAGGTCCTTTGGATATTTTCCTCTTATCTACAATGATAAAGTTGTAGATGTTTTCAAATGTCCTTCCTCTCATCTCCATAGGTGCTTTGAACACACAGTAATATGCTACAGAAGCCAGAAGGGAAATACAAATGCTTTCTGGAAGATAAATGTTAAAATTTAGTCTTTAGGTTTCAAAGATGTGTATGACAGGCAATATTTATATATGCAAATAACAAGTTATAGTGGATAAACTGCCTTTCCATAGAAAACAACAAAATATTAAGAAATAAGGCACCAGTTTATAAAGATAGCTTGTTATATTTGCAATTTTGGTTCACATAGGAAAACATTTATAAAATGATGTTGGACTCCTGAAGAAGCGATGGCATGGTGATAACTGCAGAAAAGTCTCTTTGTGCCTCATTACACTCCCAGGGAGGTTAGTGTCCCCTGCAGCATGGTGTTTGTGGAGTTTGCAGTCTCCAGGCTTGATTCCCAATGACCTGGAAGTGCGGCCCTTTACTGGACCTAGGCTCTGCTTTTTGGAAAAACTTTCCCATTTCTAATTTTTGTTCTTCCACCTGCAACTGTTGTGCTTCTAGTGTTATAGATCTAACTGAAACAAATTTATCTCTCAGAGTCATATAGTTGACCCATGCTCAGGAGAGTTATACAGAATACATGTGTTTGCATATATTATGGTGGACTGATTAGGCTGAGAAATAGATAATCCATGAAAAATTCTGGAGTTGATACCCTACTGCTTATGTTATTCCAAATAATGAACGTGGTTTTCCTGCTTTAGGAAGTTGTAGAGGATAAAAATGTGCTATTCCAAAATGTGCTACTTTGGCAGACAGAGTATTTTGAACTGGAGGCAAATAAGAATCTACAGAAGTGGAAAGATGCCTTTCTGAAGTTCCCTTATCCGATTAAAGCAGAAACTTCTCAGAAATGAAGACCACATAAATCAGCTCTCCTGGGCAAGTTTCATGACCATGGAAAGTACAGAAAGTAGTTGTTGAGAAGGACCTACATGAGCTAACCTAACTCTCTCATGTTCCTCCACATGTTTGCTTTCCTAGTTTGTAGTTTGACACCGTTGGGAATCGGAAACAATTTTCCTTTGTCTTGTCATTTCTCTACAAATTTATTGTTTTTTGCTTAGTTGCTACACAAGTATAAGTTCTAACCACCCCTGTGAGTCACTCATCACTGAGTTTTCATCTGTGTGATAGGTATTATATTAATAAACTTCTCATGTTAATCTGTCCAATTTACTGGGACCCAGCTCATGAACCTAAGATGGGTAGAGAAAAAAATTCCACTCCTTTCAAAGTTATCTAAGCCCATATCCTGTCTATATAACTTGGAGAGCTACCAGAAGACACACCTTAATTTGAGGCATAAGGAGGAAATAAGATACACTACACAACTCAGGAAACTGCCCTCTTTGTGTAACTTTCTCAGTTCCCAGTTGCTATCCAACCCCTCACTGAGTCATGCTACATGGCTAACTTTTTTTAAAAAAAAATATTTTATTTATTTATTTTTAATATAGCTTTCCTAGCAGAACTACAAGACTCTGGTTTGTAGCCTCTTGCTCTGGAGTAAACTGATATTCTCTTTTCTACCTGTACCTTTCTTTCTTATCATGATCATGCTGTTTGCCTTAGTTTGTTTCATGAATTCAACCTCAATCTCTAGTCAAGGTCTTTCTCCTTTTTAATAAAAATTCTATTTACTTAGAAGCATTCTGAAAGTCAACAACACAGCTGCAAAAAGATTTTTTTTTCTTCCAATTACGGAGTGATGTTCAGTTCACAGAGCGGTTATTTTGTTTTAAGCCACATCAGACACAACTGAAGATGAATAAACTAACATTTCCATATATAATTAATCTGTACTATGTACCAATAAAGACCTGCTAAAAATTTCCATGCCAACCCTCATACTATAGCAGGTAAGGTTAATGGCTATTGAAGATACCACCAGAATACAGCTATCTAAAGGTACACAGAGCTGCCCAGTGCCCAATGAGCTCTTACTTGCCCCAGCATTGTCTTTGTGGAGCTCAATGGACAGCAATGGCCAAAAGAATAGAAGCTAGATGAAACCTCTTTTTTCCTTCTTCTTTGTAATTAGCTAAGGTTTTTTGTAACTCTTGAAGGACCTACCAAGTGACTAGACATACCTCAAACATTGCAGAAACATAGATTGATGTTTGCACAATTTTGTTAGTCAGCTTTCTGTTACTGTGACAAAATTCCTGAGAAGTGTCAACTTGAAGGAGGAAGGATTTATTTTGGTTCTGGTTTCAAAGGTTTTAGCCCATAGTTTGTTCATCTTATTGTTTTGGGTATATGGGTGAGGCAGAAAATCATGATGGGGGAGCATGTAGTAGAACAAAATTGCTCATCTCATGGAAGTAAGAAAGCAAAGAGAGAAAGGGTTGGGTTCATAATAGATCTTCAACTGCATGCCTACTTCCTTCCTGAAATTCACCTTCTAAAGGTTCTGACATCTTCCAATAGCAACACAGCCTGACTATCAAACCTGTAGCATATAAACCTTTTGGGGACATTAAAGATAAAAACCATAACAGCAGTTAGTTAATGGAGACTGTCCTGACTCTGCACACTGAACTCAATTACATTCAAGTGGTTAAGAGATGGGCAAACAGACTGTAATGATGTCCAGGGAGCTTATAGTTCAGTGAGCTCCTTCCAGAATCTCACAGTGAGGTTATATGAGAACTAATGGGAAACCAGTGAGAAACCAAGGAAATTTTCCCAAATACCAGGTTACTAGTGTAAGTGAACACATCCTCTGCCAAATCTGAACCTGAGTGCTCTGCACTGAACAAGTAGTTACAAGGAAGGTATCTTTATTTCTCAGATGAATAAATGAAGACTTAGAGAAATCAAATGGCTTGCTTAAAGTCACAGAATTAGATGGCATTTAAGTGAATTAAGTTAGATGGCATTTAAGGGATTCAAACCTAGGCGTGTTTAAATTTATACCATGTGTCTTGACAGGGAAGTTGCTTTTGTTGTTACATTACTATTGGGAAACTTTGGACTTAACTACTGTCAGAGAGCCTTGCTCAAAAGATTCTATGAGTGACTCCTTCTGAAAACTACTCTTTCTCCAGTTTGCTCTTCAACTTTCATCTAATGCTGCTCCACATTCTTAGGAATGTGTCCTGTAAATGTTTTTTACAAGACAAGAACAAAGATATCTGATGCTTCCTTACATAGTTATTCCATAACCTCCCTCTGCTCCCACAAAACATATGAACTCACATGATCCCGGTTATTATTCCCAGAGGGACATTAGAAAGAATTTATGTGCATGTGTGTGTGCGCGCACGCACGCATATGTATTAGGGTTGCAAAGATAAAACATCATGCACTGCTGCTATCCTTCACATCTTTTTATTTTCTTTAGTAATCATGCAAGAGTGCAAGAGTCACATGTGAAACTAATTACAGAAAGTCATGTGAGTGGGGTGCCAATAAAAATGCCAGGGTTTCACATCATTAATAAAAAATTGCATATGAGAAAATTCTGATTTTAATAAAAATGATTTGCAAAAAGAATCAAGTACCTCTGTGTTTGAGAATGCTACTGTTTGGATGCCCCTCGTTTTCAATGAGATGATTCTTTGAAAAACCAACATCTTGTTTGGTTTACCAAAATTCCTCATGTATTTTGTTTGGCCTTTTCTGCCCACTTCACTTAGCACATTGGGTTTTACCCAAACGTTTTTATACACACTGTATTATTTGACCATCTGCTGTCTTTGACACGTTGTTTTCCCTTTCTGGGTTTTTATTTATTTATTTTTAAAAAGTTGTCTCTCAGTGAATTGCTCATTTAATCACATACACTGATATTCACATGTCCATGTGAAATTAAGATCATTTATTGTTTTTGTTTTTAAAGGAGCATCATCTTCCTGTTTCAGATGTACATAGTTCCCAGCTTGTGCATAATATATGTTTTCACAGACAGCTATTAGTCCTGAGTGGTGGATTGCAATGAAAAAAGTTGGGACAAAATGGCATAGATATGCAGAGAAGTGGTGGCTGAGGCGTTGAAAGGGAAGCCTGAGGTCACACGTTGAAGAAAGCAAAGTAAATTAACTTTGCAATATGAGAAAAGTAAGTGTTAAATATTCAGAGGGTCAAGCTGACATCAGAATCAATGGTTCACTAGTGACTACGTAGTCATGGAAAGGCTCCTAAAGAGTTGGCAGAGAGATCATGAGGTGGTGGTGCAATTCATACCAACAAAACAAATAAACAAACAAAAAACCAAAACAACAACAACAACAATAAGAAAACAGAGAATAAGATTTGTCAGAACAAGAATATAGAGGCCAGGAAGAGTATAAGAGTAATAGCAAGTGGTAGGTCCATACACAAGTCAGATATGGATATAATTCCTCATCTAAGGAAAAGAGAAGGATGATATTTGGATATTGGGTGATATTTCCCAGGCTAAGTAAGGAAAGGCATGGCATTAAGGTATGCTAATTAGATTATCTAAATAAAGGGGAAGGCTAATTCTTTTGGGACAGTGACTTATGAGTGCCATATTCTGAAGATTAATGCTATAATACTGGTAGCTGGAAATCTCACTTGGGAATTATGTCATAAAATAAATACCAAATGCTGGACTTGTTGGTACCAGATATCAACTTAATTATCTATGAACAGGTGTTCCAGCTATATATATGTGCCCATCTTTTAAATAGTATTATTGTGTTTACTTTGCAATAATCTGAAAATGTATCTCTGCTATAAATAGAAAGGAAACATGAAATTACTACAGAAATTCCAGTGTGAGGCCAATATTTTTTGAAAACAAGCAGTTCATTTTTTCCTATAGAATTAGTACTCATGTCCCTTGCGGTGTCAGAAAACTCCAATTTTAAAGGCAAGCTCAGAGTTGCCAACCACTTGACGAAGTCACCAATATGATTCATGAATACAAAATGGGCAGTTTTTGGAAAGGCCAGACACTGGCTTATGCAACTGGTCTGAAGACAGACACAGCAGATGGCCCAAAAAGGCAGACTTTGGAACACTGCATGTGTATCTTCCCATAAATATGAATTGTTCTTGAAAAGTTTGTTTCATTTCTTGGATGCTAGAGTCTTCTTCCCCACCAGGGATGAATGTTTCCATTCACTGATGTCAAAAGACTAAATCCCACCATTTGTTTGGAAATCTCAAACATCTGAGCTTTAAAAGAGATACTGGTGTTTTTCTTCTTATTAGCTACCTGAAACTCCATCAAGAATCTTGAAGTATAATTTGTATAAATTGAGACACATTCATGGAAAAAGGTGTTATGGTGCAAACCACTGGGATTGTGGGATACTGATATCAAAATTAAAATTTGACTTAATTTCTCCCTGTCCCATTGATTGATTTTTTTGGATGACTTTAAATGAGTCATTTAATGATTTTGTATCTCAATTTTCCATCTGAAAATGTAGATAATGTTGACACATTGTACAAAAAAGAGCTTACTTCTAATAGTAGGTCTTCAGAAACATTGTATATATGGTACTTATAACATTGTCTATCTTCCAAATGAATTAGTAAGTGCAGTACATTATGAAAAAAAATCATACATGAAGAAGGCAAACTCTTGTCTGAATCTGGTCTATGGCTGGTAGATGAAGTTTGATATCCATTACCTTTTTTTTCCTTTCTAAAATACCAATTTTCATTCTTTTTAAAATTTATTTCTTACATACATGACAATAGTGGAATGCATGACATTCATAATTATCCATTCACAGCACAATTTTTCGTAACTCTGTATATAAAGTATGTTCATGCCAAATTATGCCATTATACATGAGCTCTCTCTCTTTTTTTGCATTACAATTCTTTTTTTTTTTTTTTAAGAGAGAGTCAGGGGGGGGGGAGAGAGAGAGAGAGAGAGAATTTTTAATATTTATTCTCTAGTTCTCGGCGGACACAACATCCCTGTTGGTACCCGGGCCGCACGCATGCCAGGCGAGTGCACTACCGCTTGAGCCACATCCCCAGCCCCGCATTACAATTCTTAATACACCTTTATAGCACAATTTATCACATCTCTGTACACAAGGTATATTGACACCAAATTCACATCTTCATACATGTATTTTGTATAATATGATCATCTCCTTCCACCATCCTTTATCCCTTCTCCCTTCCTTTCTCTCCCACCCCTATTCCCTATCTAGAGGTAATCTTCCTCCCATGCTCTCCTTCCCTACTCCACTTTGAGTCATCCCCCTTATATCAGAGAAAAAATTTGGCATAAAATACCAATTTTCTTAAGGAAAACAATGCTTCTTCTTTCAAATTATTTTTCAAGAACCATTTAACTTTGCTTATTGCATTTTTATTCTGAATAAATCATGGGTCTTTAAATGAGCCTTCTTCCTGAATATTTTAGGAGTAAATCTTTGAAGTACAATCTGTGGTCCTTTTATTTTATAGTAACTGATTCTCAGACACCTCTCTGAATTTAAACTGAGTATAAACTTTCTAAAAAAATCTATCTTATAGAACTTGCCTTAGTTTAGCATTAAAATACTAATTCGGATTCTGTTGTTAATTTCAGGACGAGGAGAAATCAGTAGAAAAAGGAGGACACTCATTATTAAAAGTGATCTCTAAATCCAGTGATTGATTGCTTGGATTATTTTAATGAGTATATAATGAGATTCTTGATTCTAATCACACATAACTTAAATGTGGATTAACTGATTTTGTTATATGAAGCTGGGCATCAAATATAGCTACTTCATGGAATCAACCAGGGAACTTAAAGTTCATGCACAGTTCTTTTCTCCAGAAATTCAGATCCAATTGATGTGGGTTTGGCTTTTGCAACGGAAATTTTTTAAAAATATTTATTTTTTGTAGTTGTAGTTGGACACAATAACTTTATTTTATTTATTTATATGTGGTGCTGAGGATCGAACCCAGGACCTTGCACTTGGAAGACGAGCGCTCTACCACTGAGCCATAACCCCAGCTCCTGCATCAGGAATTTTAAGATGATTCTAATGTCTAGCCCTTGATCTGGAGATAGGACATGGTTGGTATATCTGCTCCAACAATGACTTCCTCAAAGGAGGAGAAGGTGCAAAACAGAGGGCAAATGTTATGGTTACCATCACACCTCTCACCAAGATAGAGCTTCACAGTGATAGAGGGTACCGCTCTTCTCATCCAGAAGATTTAGCCTTGAAACATACAGCCTTGGATTGGTGATGAAATTATCTAGGTTTCTGGAGGGTTTATATAATTCCTTGATGTGTACATTTTCTGTATTATTTTTTAAATATTTATTTTATTTCTTAGTTTTAGGTGGACACGATATCTTTATTTTACATATATGTGGTTCTGAGGATCGAACCCAGTGCCTCATGCATGCTAGTTGAGCCCTCAACCCTCAGCCACAACCCCAGCCCCTTTCTGTATTGTTTTAATAATTGGTGGTAATAAAACCTGTGGCTTTTTCTAATTGCAGTCTTCTGGCGACAAAGAATAAAGGCATCGTTCAAGACTGCACTGTAATTTCTCCTTAGAAATCTTTGAGAACATTTTCTTTCTGAAGTACAATGAAAATCTCTGTTTTCCTTGTCATGTACATTGAGTTAAATTAAAGAAAGTCTGAGTGATATTTTTTGTTGTGAATAGATTTTGAAGAATTTTTTAGAGAAAGTTGGATTGGCTTTCCTACAAGCCCAATGATTCAGAAAATACACCAGGTTCCTTTCTAGCCAATGATCAGTGAAAACATTGTATCCTTTAATAAGAGCCACTACTCATGGAATAGGAAAGGTGGCATAAACAGTTTTTCTCTGATTACATATGTCATCTGGATGCCTGTCCTGTGTAAACCTGGGTGATGAGGTGACAATCACCTCATCTCCCATGCTCCTTCATGTCACCAAGTAAGGTGTACCATTTGGTCCTAGTTTGGAGAAATTTGGGATTTAGCATGAACTGCAACTGAGGTTAACTCTGCAGGTGATGATGCCACCTTCTGATTCTAGAATTTACTTCTATGCTACTTTAGTATCAAAGTAGCTTAGGAAGGCTTATTACTATATTTCCATTTGTCTTTGGCTTATAATTTAAAAAGATATTTGCTTACCATAAAACAGTATTCAGATAAGATTTCAGTATTCATGTAATAAAATAGAAAAACTTTAATTAAAATCTGAGTGAGGGAAAATATGAAATAATGCAAGATAGAGAAGAAAGAGTGTAAACTAGCATTCTACAGAGCTACTAAAGTTGAGCCACAGACTTGGTTCTCATTTCCTGTTTTTCAAAGACAAAGAAGGCAAAAGAATAAGATCATGTGTTTTTATGCCATGTTTAAAAGAGAAAATACACCAGCACTTGAACATGTTCTCATTCTTCTCAGAGAAATGAGACAAGTACAATCTCTTCAAAAATCTGAGTGTGGGAGGCTCAATTGTATTTTCCATGTCCATCGTAGCCAGTAAATTCCTTAAATACTTAGTGACTGATACTTCTGGCAACAGCTTTGGGAAGGCTGGTTACCAACTTACACTTGTTCCATGGATCCAAAGGCTGCTATGGCATCTTTTATTTTAGATCTCATTATCAAGGAAATCTAAAGAGATTTGTGAAGGCTGGATTTAAGCTCACCTTCCAGTTCTCAAATAATTTCAGTATTATTGTTATCTGCAATTCATTTTGATTCATTCATGGTGCTAAAATGCTAAACCAGTTGGATCCCTGTGGCATTTAATTCATATAGTAGCTACAGACTTCTCGGGGTGATATTACAACAGGGGTTCTTGTCCTTAGCAGTGCTTCAATCTCCCATGGAAAAATGTGTAACTATTCCCAGTAATGTGTAACTCCCCATAAATCCCACAGAATGACAGAATTTGGGGTTGGAGATCTAGTATTGATATTTAAAAATGTTTTGCAGGTACATTTGATGCAAATCCAGGATTGAAAAATCATTGCAACTATTATCTGCCCAAGAAAGATATATACATGAATATGAGGGAGATGTGGGAGGGTCTATTAACAATTCATTTAGAAAATCAATTGGAACCAATTTCTATATAATTGTCTAGAATATAGGCAATTCTTCATAAAAATTGCCACACAACACAGTTTATAAATAGCATGGCATTTAAAAAGGATAATAGCATAGTTTATTGGTATTCCCATAGCACATTTCATTAAAAACAACTAGATGAAACTTTTATATTAGAACTTCTGTAATAACAACTTGATCCAAAATAGAGGTAACTCCTTGCCATCTCTGTTTCACTCCCTGATCTCCTGCATCTTTATGTTCCACCTCCCATTTACATTAAGATGTTTTTTTTAAGGGTCCCTTAATAAGGTGGAATGGAAATTATGTGAATCCAAGTAAAGTCAAAACGACTTTCAGAAATTTCCTATTCATTGTGTCTCATTTATAAGGTTAATATAGCCAAGAAGAGACAGTCTGGAAAACACGATTGCTGTACACAATGTTACCCCAGACCACTGCCCCTGATGGGTCAATGTTACAAACAGGTTTTTGATGCTGAATTACCATTTCTGGAGTTTGATGTCTAGCTTATCTCTGAGGTCAGATTTTACTTTCTTTTCTTCATAAACTTTATTCATGCTTCTATTATATTAAAGCCTCATTTTTTTATGTCAGTGTGATTAATTCCAAGTAGGAGGGTATTTTAAATGAGAAAAGTTGATGTGATACCATGGAGGGGGATAGAATACAAAATTTATTGTTTGACCACAAAATTAATTTGATACTCTACCATTTAATAGGGCTGACTTTGAGTCTTGTGGTTCATGATCAGAATCCACCCCAAGATCTCATTAACAGGGGTTTTAAATTCCATCCTTTTTATCCTAAAGCTCCTTCTCTTTGCCTAGAGACCACTCTTAAACGTGTGCCAGGGATGCTTTTCCATGTCTCATCTATCCTTTCCTTGATGTATCAATCCTCTTCTGCTTTTCTGCATTTCTTTTGTTCAATCTCTGAGTCTGTTATGGTTTGGACATTAGGTGACTGGCAAAAGCTCAGGTGTGAGACAATGCAAGAAGGTTCAGAGAAATGATTGGATTGTGAGAGCCTTAACCCAATTAGTGAATTAATCTCTGATGGGATTATCAGAGTGGTAACTAGAGGCAGGTGGGGTGTGACTAGAGGAAGTGGTTAATTGAGGGCGTGGATATTGGGTATATATTTCGTATCTGGAGTTGGAGTCTCTCTCTCTCTATGCTTCTTGATCACCATGATGTGCGTTGCTTCTCTCCACCACACTCCCACCATGATGTTCAGCCTCACCTCAAGCCCCAAGGAATGGAACCAGACTTCTCTGGACTAAGTCCTCTGAAACCGTGAGCCCTCAAGTAAATTTTTCCTTCTCTACAGTTGTGCTGGTCACATCCTTTAGTCACAGCAAAAAAGCTGACTAAAACTGATTCTCTTTATTCATTTCCTCAATAAAAGATGAATGTTTCCATTTTGGGATGCAGAAATTATCATTCCTCTTCTACCCGCTACATATTTAAACTGTCGCATGAGGAAATTGCTATTTTATATTTGGGTAGAAACGCAGAGGGCAGGTTTTGGCTCTTCATATTACATATATATTTCATTATGTTTGGAATTGAAAACTTTTGACTCCAATGTCTGCAAATAAGTTAAGAATGATATTTCAGTTGAATACCACTTAGCTGTGTTGACTAAATTTGTTCTAAAAATTGTTGTGTAAACATTTTTGCCTCTGTTGCTCTTTTTGAGTGATTTTTGTAGTGAATAATTCTTGCCAAAGGCAAGAATGCTCTTTGTTAAGGGCATCTCCTGAGGTCACTGTTGTGCATTTCTCTCCCAAAGACTTGGATTCCTTACATCTGAATGTGGTCATTATTAGTTTGATTCATGTGGGCCATCTTAAGTCCTTTTACTGGTCTTTGTTCCTTCATTCTGATTTAGTCATCTGTGTTACCTTATTGCAGCCTCTGTATTCTTGCAGTTTTGTATTCCTGTAAATTTGGCTTTGTTTGATTTTTTTTTTCTCTCTCTCCTTGGATATGCTTTCTTTGAAGGTCTTACTCTCTCTCCCTAATGTAATAACTAACTATCCACTAACTTGTTTCTTGTCGATAGTCTTTCCCATCCCTCCAACTGCTACACTAATACTCTCCACATGCAATATGTTGTCCATGTAATATAAGACCTTTCACATGTTGGTCTCCAGTGCGTGCATCTCTCTTTGCTCTCTGAATGGGTAGTTTTCTTGCTGCACTGTACTATTTACTCTGGACCCAGCTAACTTAACTTCTGGCACCATTTGAGAAAGTTCAGGAGTAGATTGGTCTTCCTCATCTGAGGAAAAAGAAGAACAGTACAAAAGTGCAATAAAATAATGAACAAAGAACAGTAAAACATTAGTGTTTTGCACTAAAAAAGTCCTTGCAGAATTGAAGCTGCTCCTTTGAATTTGAGTTTTCATTTTGAGGATGATAAATCGAGGACTCATCCTCTGTCTATAGATTGGCAATGTAATGCTTACTTGGCCATTTTACTCTTCTACCTGTGTTCATTAATCATTGATTATTTGCACTGAACCTCAGCGTCATTGACATATTATGCCTGTTATTTGGTGCTTGAGCCAGAATAGTAGGAACAGCTCTATATCTCTTAATCTGATCTGAATTAGGTCAACCAGAAGCCCTATTGGGTAATCAAATTTATGTTATTGCAACTGCCTATTAATTCATTTTTCATGGTTGTACCAGTTTTAATTAGTGGGTTTGATATCTCATTAGTTTCAGCAATTCCTGGAAACCTGAATCTAGAATTTTCCTGAATGAACAGTTTTGATTTTTTCTACCCTCCTTTTTACTTCTGTTTGCCTCTTAAGAAGAAGCTGTTGCTGGACCAGCATGAATGGTTTATTCACCTTTAGCTGGAAATTTGGCACATATAGGAATCTTTCTGGAGCTTACATTGTAAGAGCTATTAATTTTATTGCAACAGTTTTTAACCTAAGATTGCTAGCCATATATTAATACGAGACACCACAATTTTTCTGATCAGCATGACTCACAACTGTACCCTTATTAGTCTTCCTCCCAGTACCAGCTGCTTCTGTCACCAAATTACTGACAGACTGTAATCTTAAGGCCCTTGTTTTTTAACTCAGATGGAGGAGGAGATCCAACTTTATACTAATATCTATTCCAATTTATTTGGTCACCCAGAAATATATATTCTTATTTTACTCAGGTTGGGAAAACTTTAACATATTATAATCTATTATTCTGGAGAAAAAAAGAGCCATTTTGTTATATAGGTATGGTGTGAACCATAATATCAATTGGCTTTCTAGGTTTTATTGTGTGGCTCCATTGGGTATTTATAGTAGGAACAGATCTTGATAACCAAGTGTATTTATGTCAGTTACTCTAATTATTGCTGTTCCCATAGGAGTTAAAGTTTTTAACTGACTAGAACCATCCACAGAAGTAATATTAGATGATCACCAACTATATTGTGAGCTGGTTAACGTTGAAGGTCTAATAGGAATTGTTCTAGCTGATTCATCACATTTTCTCTATGATGAGTAGGATGTTGCAGCAATTTCCACTATGTTTATTCAATATAGGGGTCAGTCTTCATTATTGTAGGAGGATTATTTACTTACTCCCACTATTTTCAAATGATATGCTTGGCTCAACTTAAGCCAGATTTACTTTTCAATAGTATTTGTAGGTGTTAACTTCTTTCTGAATTTCCTTCCTCTATCAAGCTTGCCACAATCACATTTCAGTTATCCTAAAATGTATACAACATGAAACACTGCCTCATCTGTGGGCTCATTTATCTCAGCACCAATAATATTCAAAATTTTCATAATTTGAGAAGTCTTTGCTGCAAAATAAAAAGTTCAAACAGTATACATTTTAACTATAAATCTTAAGTGACTTTATGGTTGTCTAACACTGTATTACACACATTAGAACCCATGTACAAAAAACCTTCAAATAACATAGGAAAGATCTGGTTATGAGTCAGTCCCATAACCATTATAACTTTCTCAACAAGGTGGTATTAGTAAAAATATTATGCAATTTTGTCAAAGGTGATTTTTAGGTTAAAAATCCTTTATATCTTAAAAATTTTTTTTTTTTAAATTTTCGGCACCAAGGATTGAACTCAGGAGTACTCAACCATTTAGCCATATCCCCAGCCCTATTTTTTATTTTATTTAGGGACAGAGTCTCACTGAATTGTTTAGTGCCTTGCTTTTGCTGAGGCTGCCTTTGAACTTGTGATCCTCCTGCCTCAGCCTCCTGGGCTGCTGGGATTACAGGCGTGCACCACTGCACCTGGCAAAATCCCTTATATCTTTATGTAACATTGCCTGTGATAGAGAAAGTCTTACAATTTCATGCTTACTCTAATAATTGTATTCTTAATTGTTTCTTTAGTCCTTTATATTATTTCATTAATATTAACAATATTATTAACAATATTAACAATAATATTAACAATATAAACTAATCCACACGAATCCTTTGGATATTTAAGAAGAGACAGTATGACCTATTTTACCCAATAATATTTTAATCTTAATTTATTTATCATCTTTATGAATCCTATACAAATGAGGTGAAGTAAATAACACTTCCCTATAATACTGAAATTATGAGGATACAGATTATGTGGATTTAAATTTTGATTTCCACAATAGATTTGAGCCACCAAATTTTAACTATTCAAAGTTGATAAAAGAGTAATCCTATCTTCCTATAACTTGGATCTGGAATGTCCCCCAAAGACTCATGGATTGAAGACTTGGTCCCCAATATAGCAATATTCTGGGATTGGGGATTTGGGGAAGTGAATGGTTCATTAAGGTTCTAACCTTATCAGTGAATTAATCTGTCATCCACTGATTTATTCATAGCTATATGGACTATGAAGGAGTTGAATGAACTATAGGGAGTTGGTAGAAACTGTAGGAAGTGGGACCTAGTTGAAGATAGTGGGTCCTTGGGGTTTTGCATTTGTAGACCATATCTTGTTCCTGGCCCCTTCCTCTTTCTATCTGCTTCCTGGATATAATAAAGTGAGCAGCCTTGCTTTGTCACACCCTTCTGCCATGATGTTCTGCCTTACCACAGGCTCAGAAACAACAAAGCCAGTCAATCCTGGGGTGAAATCTCTGAAACTGAGAGCCAAAATAAGTCCTCCTTTATTAGTTTAATCAGGTATTTTGTCACAGTAATGAAAGGTAGATTAATAAATATCTGTATAATACCAATTTATTTACTAATCTCATATGAAGATGTGTTATAATCCTGAGCTATTCCATCATTAGGCCTAAAATTACACAATTCTGGGACATTTAAATCACACCAGCCCAACATCCATATGCTGTACTATTGGACAATGTTGAGAAATATTTGGGCCAAATCACAGTTTTATGACTATCATACTTGGGATAGTTCCACTTTGAAAACTTATCAGTATCCAAGTTATAATGTCATTGTGAAGCTAAATATCATTAAACTTTTAAGTTAAAGACTGAGAATATTAATCTCTCCACAAATGAAAATACCACAGCTAGATAAATCAACACAATTTATTGCTATTCTAGCACTATTAATTTTATTTCAATTAAAAATTTCAAAGTACATCCATTCTTTAGATCCATCACCAAAGAATACTAAAACATGCAACCCCTTAACAAAGAAAGTAAATAAAAATTAATTTAGAGATCCACCCACACCAGCCTACATGGGACCCAGGCTCACAGTAGGCCCGGGTCCATCCCCTTCACTGGTGGAGCAGACACCTACCAGAGCTCAGCCTCTGGCACAGGACCACCTCTTCAAACCAGCAGACTACCCCCCCCACACACACACACCTGGGAGCCTAAGCCTAACCCACTTCTATATTGGGACACTGCAGTCACTGCCATAGCCTTCCTCATGCAGTAGCCCCTATCTTTTTGACAACAGACAGGGCATAGAAGCAGCTGCATCTCAGAGCAGGCATCCCAAAGAGAGTGTGAGGCCCACCCTTTCAGCCCTATATATCTATAAGACATTACTTCCATCTTAGGGCACCTCAACTATTATCTTGAGTTATCTTGATTATTATTGCCACCAACTTTAGATGCAGTAGCATACATTGAGGAACACAGGCAGGGTATGGAAGTCCAACCTCAAGGTGAAGTACAGACAATCTGTATGGGTACTACAAGAATATATGGTAGAAACTGTAATATCTCAGATCCACACTGCAAGAAAGGAAGACATAGAGACAACATGAAAAAACAAAAGAGGAAAGTGGCCCAAACAAACCAGGATACTATGATAACAGAACCCATGGACAGTGAAATTGATGAAATGTCAGAGAAGGAGTTCAGAAGGTTCATAATTAAAATGATCTGTGAATTAAAGAATGACCTAAAAAAGCAAATACAGGCAAAATTGATCACTCCAACAAAGAGATAAGAGAGCAAATACAGGTAGCAAAGATTACTTTGAGAAAGAGATAAAGAATTTGAAAAAAAAAAGAAAAACAAAAAAAAAAAAGAAAAAACAAACCAGTCAGAAATCCTTGAAATGAAGGATACAATAAATTAAATAATAATAATAATAAAAACTCAATAGAAAGCATAACCAACAGACTAGATCATAATGAAGACAAAGTATACAATCCGGAAAATAAAGTTGATCACACAGTGAAGATATTAAGAAACCATGAATAGAACATCCAAGAATTATGGAACAGCATCAAAAGGCCAAATATAAGAGTTATTAGGATAGAGGAAGGCACAGAGTTTCAAACCAAAGGAATGCACAATCTCTTCAATTAGATAATATCAGAAAATTTCTCAAGCATTAAGAATGAATTGGAAAACCAAATACAAGAGGTTTACAGGACACCAAATGTACAAAATTAAAACAGATTTACACCAAGGCAAATTATAATGAAAATGCCTAGCATACGGAATAAGGATAGAATCTTAAAAGCCACAAGAGAGGAATCATATCACATATAGGGGGAGACCATTTGGTATCTCAGCAGATTTTTCAACCCAGACCCACAAACCCAGGAGATCATGGAACAACATATACAAAGCTCTGAAAGAAAATGGAAGCCAACCAAAAATCTTACATCCAGCAAAACTAAGCTTTGATGATGAAATAAAAAATTTAGCTTTGATGATGAAAAAAAAAATTAGCTTTGATGATGAAATAAAAACCTTCCATGACAAACAAAAGCTAAAAGATTTTACAACTAGAAAGCCTGCACTACAGAACATCCTCAGCAAAATATTCCATGAAAAGGAAATGAAAAACAATGATGAAAATTAGCAGAGGGAAGAATTACACTAAAGGAAAATCTAATCAGAGGAGAAACAAAGTCATATTAAATACCAAAAATAAACAAAAATGCCTGGGAATACAAATCATGTCTCAATAATAACCCTGAATGTTAATGGCCTAAACTCACCAATCAAAAGACATAGACAAGCAGATTGGATAAAAACAAAGCAAAACAAAAACAACAACAACAACAAAACCCCCCAAAGCCCCAAAAACCCAACAATATGCTGCCTCCAAGAGACTCATCTCATAGGAAAAGATATCCATAAGACTGAAGGTGAAGGGCTGAGAGAAATCATACCACTCACATGGACTGTGGAAGCAAGCAGGGGTTTCCATCCTCATATCAAATAAAGTAGATTTCAAGCCAAAGTCAATCAAAAAGGATAAAGAAGAACACTACATACTGCTCAAGGGAAACATACACCAACATAACAATTATCAACGTATATGCCCCAAATAATGCAGCATCTATGTTAATCAAGCAAACTCTTCTCAACTTCAAGAGTCAAATAGACCACAAAACAATAATTTTGGGTGACTTTAACACACCTCTTTCATCACTAGATAGATCTTCCAAACAAAAGCTGAACAAAAACTATAGAACTCAATAATACAATCAATAACTTAGACTTAACTGACATATATAGAATATTTCAACCTTCAATGAGAGAATACACTTTCTTTTCAGCAGCACATGGATCCTTCTCTAAAACAGACCATAATTTTTACAACTCTTAGCAAATATAAAAAGATAGAGATACTACCGTGCATTCTATCAGATCATAATGGAATGAAATTAGAAATCAATGATAAAATGAGAAATAAAAGCTACTCTATCACCTGGAGACTAAATAATATGCTACTGAATGAATAATGGGTTGCAGAAAACATAAAGGAGGAGATTAAAAATTTTTAGAGGTGAATGAGAACACAGATAAAACATATTGAAATTTCTGGGACACTATGAATGCAATTCTCAGAGGAAAGTTTATTGCATGGAGTTTATTCCTTAAAAGAAGAAAAAGTCAACAAATAAATGACTTAACATTACATCTCAAAGCCCTAGAAAAAGAACAAATCAACACCAAGAGCAGTAGAAGACAGGAAATAATTAAAATCAGAGCTGAAATTAATGAAATTGAAACAAAGAAACAATTGAAAAAATTGACAATGCAAATAAATAAAATTGACAGACCCTTAGCTACGCTAATGAAGACAAGGAGAGAAAAAACTCAAATTACCAGCATACATGATAAAAAAGATAATATCACAACAGACACTATAGAAATACAGAGGATAATTAGAAATTATTTTGAAAACTTATACTCCAATAAAATAGAAGATATTGAAGGCACCAACAAATTTCTTGAGTCATACGATTTGTCCAGATTGAATCAGGAAGATATAAACAAATTAAACAGACCAATATCAAGTGATGAAATGGAAGATGCCATCAGAAGCCTAACAACCAAGAAAAGCCCAGGACCGGATGGATACACAGCCAAGTTCTACAAGACCTTTAAAGAAGAAATAATACCCAATACTCTACAATTTATTTCAGGAAATAGAAAAAGAGGCAGCACTTCCAAACTCATTCTATGAGGCCAGTATCACCCTGATCCCCAAACTAGGCAAAGACACATCAAACAAACAAACAAACAAACAACAAAAAAACCTTCAGACCAATATCTGTAATGAACATAAATGCAAAAATTCTCAATAAAATTCTGGCAAATTAAATACAAAAACATATTGACAAGATTGTGCAATACGATCAAGTGGGATTCATCCCAGGGATGCAAGGTTGATTCAACATATGGAAATCAATAAATGTAATTCATCACATCAATAGACTTAAAGATAAGAATCATATGATCATCTCAATAGACGCAGAAAAAGCATTTGACAAAATACAGCACCCTTTCATGTTCAAAACACTAGAAAAACTAGAAATAACAGGAACATATCTCAACATCATAAAAGCTATCTATGCTAAGTCCCAGGCCAACATCATTCTAAAGTTCATTGAGAAAAACTGAAGGCATTTCCTCTAAAAACTGGAACAAGACAGGATGCCCTTTTTTTACCACTTCTATTTAACACAGTTCTTGAAACACTGGCCAGAGTATTAGACAAATGAAAGAAATTAAAGGGATACACATAGGAAAAGAAGAACCCAAGTAGGCACTATTTGCTGATGATATTCTATACCTAGGAGACCCTAAAAGTTCTACCAGAAAACTTTTAGAACTAGTAAATGAATTCAGCAAGGTAGCAGGATATAAAATCAACAATCATAAATCAAAGGCATTTCTGTATATGAGTGACAAATCCTCTGAAAGGGAAATGAGAAAAACTACCCAATTTACAATAGCCTCAAAAACAAACAGACAAACAAACAACAATAACAACAACAACAACAACAAAAAAGCCAAAAAACTTGGGAATCAACGAAAGAGGTGAAAGATCTATAGAATAAAAACTACAGAATCCTAAAGAAAGAAATCAAAGAAGACTTTAGAAGATGGAAAGATCTACCTTGCTCTCAGATAGGCAGAATTAATATTGTCAGAATGACCATAATTCTAAAAGTGCTATACAGATTTAATGCAATTCTGATCAAAATCCCAATGACATGCCTCATAGAAATAGAAAAAGCAGTCATGAAATTCATCTGGAAAAATAAGAGACTCCAGAATAGCTAAAGCAATCTCAGCAGGAAGAGTGAAGCAGATGGCATCACTAAACCAGACCTTAAACTATACTACAGAGCAATAGTAATAAAAACAATAGTAACAAAAATGGTATTGGCACCAGAACAGACTGGTAGACCAATGATATAGAATAGAGGACATAAATACTAATCCACAAAATTACAAGTATCTTATATTAGACAAAGTTTCCAAAAGCATGCAGTGTTTTTGGAAACTTCAACAAATGGTGCTGGGAAAACTGAAAAATCCATATGCAACAAAATGAAATTAAACCCCTATCTCTCATCATGCATAAAACTCAACTCAAAATGGATCAAGGATTTAGGAATAAAACTAGAGACCCTGCATCTAATAGAAGAAAAAGTAGGCCCTAATCTCCACCATGTGGGATTAGGCCCCAACTTCCTTTATAAGACTCCTTTGGCACAAGAATTAAAATCAAGAATCAATAAATGGGATGGACTCAAACTAAAAAGTTTCTTCTCGGCAAAAGAAACAATCTTTGAGGTGAATAGAGAGCCTACATCTTGGGAGCAAATCTCTATCCTTCACACATCAGATAGAACACTAATCTCTGGGGTATATAAAGAACTCAGAAAGAAAGAAAAAACAAACAGCAACAACAACAACAACAAAAAACCCCCACAAATACCCCAATCAATAAATGGGCCAATGATCTGAACAGACACTTCTCAGAAGATGATATACAATCAGTCAACAAATATATGAAAAAATGTTCATCATAGCTAGTAATCAGAAAAATGCAAATCAAAACTGCTCTAAGATTTCATCTCACTCCAGTCAGAATGGCAGCTATTATGAAGACAGACAACAATAAGTGTTGACGAGGATGTGGGGAAAAGATACACTCATACATTGCTGGTGGGACTACAAATTGGTGCAGCCAATATGGAAAGCAGTATGGAGATTTCTTGGAAAATTGGGAATGAAACCACCATTTGACCCAGTTATCCCTCTCCTTGGTCTATACCCAAAGGACTTAAAATAGCATACCATACAACACAGCCACATCAATGGTTATAGCAGCACAATTCACAATAGCTAAATTGTGGAACCAACCTAGATGCCCTTCCATAGATGAATGGATGAAAATAATGTGGCATATATACACAATAGAATATTACTCAGCAATAAAAGAGAAAAAAACCATGGCATTTGTAGGTAAATGGATGGAGTTAGAGAAGATAATGCTAAGTGATGTTAGCCAATCCCCCCCAAAACCAAAGCCAAATGTTTTCTCTGATAGAAGGAGGCTGATTCATAGTGGGATAGGGAGAGGGATCATGGGGGGAATAGATGAACTCTAGATAGGGCAGAGGTGTGGGAAGGGAAGGAAGGGGGCATGACATTAGCAATGATGGTGGAATATGATAGACATTGTTATCCAAAGTACATGTATGAAGACACGAATTGGTGTGAATACACTTTGTATACAACCAGAGATATGAAAAATTGTTGTCTATGTGTAATAAGAATTGTAATGCATTCCACTGTCATATATAAATAAAAATTAATAAAAATGAAAAAATAATTTACCTCTTTTATTACTTCATATTAGAAGTACCTATTACTAATGATTTAATTCTCAAATATTCTATTCTCTAATCCAATAAACTTATAAATAATCAACTAGTATATAATCCATAATAATTAGTGCAACTCACACTAAAACAAGTAATAGTGATTCATAATATCAAAGAATACACCTCTTGAACTCTAATAATAAGCTCACTCACTTGTTGACTCAACAAATTTACTTGGGCTATTATCCCACTCATTTCCACTAAGCACTCAATTCTCATTAAATCTAGATACAGCTATGGCACTATGAGTGGAAGCAGTGATTACTGGCTTCTGCAACAAAACAAAAGCATTACCAGTCTACTTTCTACCACGAGAAGCATCTGTCCCACTTATTTCTATGCTAGTGATTTTGGACCCCATTAGCCTATTTATACAACTCACATCCCTAGCTGTGTGATAAATGGCCATCATTACAACTGTCCATCCACATATACACTTTGTTATAGGAGACACTTTAGTGCTAACATCCATTAGACCTACACTGACCTTAATAACATTTGCTGTTCTTACCTCATTATTCTTGTATTTGCTATAGTTCTGATTCAAGCTTACATCTTCACACTCTTGGTTAGCCTTTATCAACATGGCTACTTGCTGACCCAGCAGATACATACCTAACCTGTAGTTAATCCCATTTCTGTCCCCTTAGAGGAGCATTATCAGTCCTGCTCATGTCATTCAGGTTAGTAATGTAATTTTATTTTAACTTCAATATTTTACTATCTCTGGTCTTATTAATCAATACATGAACAATATACCAATAAGGAAGAGACCCTGAGAAAGCACATTTCAAGGTCACTGCACATTAATTGTCCTAAAAGTCCTATTATATGAAACATCTCTTTGTTATATTAGAAAAATTCTTCTTTGTAGTCTTCTGAGCATCACTCTAGTCCCAGATTTAGGACCCAGAATTACATGTTGACTACCAACAAGTATTCTTCACTTATCCCCCAGAGGTTCCACTACTACTCAAACCGTCAGTGCTACTGGCCTTAGGGTGTCAATCACCTGAGCCTACTCTAGCCTCCCAGAAGGTAACAGCAAATCCATACTTTAACTCCCTCTTATCATAACTTCAATAGTCACTTATTTTATTTTTCTATAAGCCTCAGACTATTTTGAAACATCCTTTTTACCATTTCTGATGCAGTATACAGCTTAATGTATGTAGCACAACAGGTTTCCTATCTTCTGCTTCTTTTGTCAATTAAAATTTCACTTTACATCTAAATTACTATTTTGGATTTGAAGCCACTGCCTGACATTGACATTTTGTAGAGGTTATTTGATATTTTTGTTTGTTTTTATCAATGAGGATTCTGTTCTTTTAGTATTACAGGTGTGTGCCTCCGCACCTAGAACACACCTGGAAATCTTAATTATTTACTTTAGATTATCTACCACTGTTATGATTTGGACCTTCAATGTCCCCCAAAGGCTCAGTGTTGAAGGCTTAATCCCCAATGCATCAATGTTCAGAGGTGGGGTTTGGGGAAGTGACTGGATCATGAGAACCCTGACTTTATCAGTAGATAAATCCATTGATTGCTGAGTGGACTTTTGGGAGGTGGTGAAAACTGTAGGTGTGGGGGATGGTTGGAGGAAGTAGGTCCCTGGGGGCATGCCTGGAAGGGTATTTCTTGTCTCTGATCCCTGTTCCATGCTCTCTCATTCTCTGCTTCCTGTCGGCCATGAGCTGAGCCGAGCAGCTCGCCACCACCTCAACCTTCTGTTCTTTTTTTATCTGACCTAAAGCAATGAAGTTGTTGGGCCATGGACCCCAAGTCTTCCCTTTTCTAGGTTTTTTTTTTTAATCAGGTATTTGCCACAGCAACAAAGAGATGACATAACCATTATACTAACCATCTTTTAGCTTGTGAGGATGCTATAGGCCTGGTGTTACTAGTAATGGTATCTAATATTTATGATCTTGGCTATGTGTCAGACTTAAATCTCCAACGTTAGAATTTGCTATATTCATAGTTATACTCACATCATTAACATAATACTCTAAAAATTCCATAATCTGAATTTATACAACTCTCCACAGCTTATTGATTAGTTCAATCAATTTATTTCTCTAAAACCAATTAAAAATAGGCCAAACTTTTCATTAAATTTTCCTTAATCAATTAACCCCTCTTTTAACGTTAGCTATCTGACTAATTGTTCTTAATCATTCCAAAGAATCAATTATCTTAAAAAAATGCAGATTTCAGTATTCAGTTTTTTAAAAAAGTTTTTGATAAGTGCATTATATTTTACTCTTTAATATTTACACTATTGCTTTAGTGCTGAGAGCCATTGCCAAGTAGGAATGATGCATGGCATGACCCAGGTCATTTGCAGTGACATTGCATGTATGCTTGAGTAAGGTGACCTTGCTTAAGGACCAGGGCGGATCCGGGTTTAGGGTGGATCAGGTTTTAGGGAGTATCCTGCTCCTTGGGTTGAGGTTTAAGGTGTACCCTGCTGGGAATAGGGCGTATCCTGCTGCCTCCAGGCACCTGCTCCTTGAGTTCCCATTGAGTTCTCCTGGGATTCAGAAAGTATTTGGAATTCAGAGCCTGGTGGAACGTGGATTTTGCCCAGAACATGTGTGTAGAGTGCCGGTGACAGTTCGAGAATAAAGAGTTGCTGTTTGAATCTACAAGGTGTGTGGTGGCTCGTGATTTTGTGCCCAGCCAGACTGCGGCACTTTAGAAAGTATTTTTCCCAAGTCAAAAATAATTCTATATTTAAAAAAAATATATATAAAAGTAGTTTATTTTCCCATAGAGTAAAAATCCAAGTATAAGTTCTAGAATAATAAGTTTTTTGTTTTGATAATAACTTCAGTTTTGGTCATCTCATTTATTAACTCCAGCTTACATATTTAAATAAAAGAAATGTTATTAGACAGCGATTACAATTTATAATTGTAAAGTGCTTTGAGTAAATAGTACCTCCAGAGTGATTGTGTCCCTTCTGTCACCAACTAATAAAGGAGCAGTGAATGTTCATCTCATTTTATTAGTAGACCATACACTGCTGCAAATGCTAAGTCTCTTTTCCATCTCCTGCTTATTTTGTGTGGATGCATGGGTTGGTTAGAACCACTCACAATCTAATTATTAATCAACAGTGAGATGAGTTTGGTTTGGATTTTCAGTGAAGATTGAAGGTGTCTATCTGAATCACTTGATCTGACTTTTCCTGTGTAGCAAGAACATATGTGTGTGTGGATGTGGGGGTGGGAAGGCAGTGCTGGGGATCAACACCAGGCATTATCCATGCTAGGCATACTCTACCACTGAACTACATCTCCAGCCCTAGAGCTACATCCCTATCCCAAGCATCACAGCCCCGGACCTAGAGCTACATCCTTAGCTCCTAAGAACCCTGAGCTGCTTCCTCAAAAGTAGCTGTGACGGTGGTTGCATCTTTTGCCTGTGTCTCAAAGTCAAAAGATGTGGTTGCCCCTGTCCTAGATTGGGGCTTCTTCTGCAGATGCTTGCTGTTTGCTTATGTTAGTCTTGTTGCTCCAAGTCATGAAAGGGTAGTTTTGTGCCTTTTTTTTTTTTTTTTTTTTGTTATTGGAAATTGAACCCAGGGGTGCTCTACCACTGAGCTGCATCCCCATTGCTTTTTTAGTGCTGAGGCTGGTCTTGATCTTGTGATCCTCCTAAGTGGCTGGTAGTGTTTTTTCACATTTGCATAATTTATTATTATTTTTTTCACCTCTGTTACATAAGTTCTGGAAGCTCTGTGAATCACTGACACTAAAAATAAGAATACAATAATCAGAACGTCTGTAAATCAAATAGCATCCCCAGGCTTTGGAATTATGCTTGAACTTTGTGTCCCAAATTTGCATGGTAACAAAATGACCATCCACCTCCAAATCTTTATTTAAAAGATCCACACCTATCATAGAGAAGAACTGGGCATCAAACTTATTAATTACATATTGGTTCATAAAAGAACCCTTCCCAACTCCACCATCTGCAAAGGTGATTAAGAAAGGATGTTTTTTTCTTGCTATTATTAATCTTAAGAATTCAAGCATCATTATCTCTTTGAGTTTTTGGGAAGATGCTCCCAGATAATGCAGAGAAAAGTATTTCATCACCATGCCAAGCTCATTAGAGGAGTGGAGGAAGCTTCTTGAGAGGATCCCCTGGAGCTCCAGGCCACCACTTGAGTATCCTACAAGTACAGAAAGAGTGCAGGGCCTGCAGAGGTAGGAGGTCAGGCAGGGGTCATATGTGGGTTTCCGTTGTACTGTTGTACCAGATGGGTGGGGATCGAGTGTTCAGCCTTGAGTGGGGTTGAGTGTTCAGACTTGACGCAAACAGGTGATAAAGGACCAGACAGAGGGGGGTTTGAGTGCCCAGGTTATCCTGCGGCTAACATTTGTTTAGCCTGCTCTGCAGACAACTTAGTTCAGACTGCCCTGCACCTAACACCTAGCCCTATTTTGTATTTTATTAGAGACAGGGTCTCACTGAGTTTCTTAGCCCCTCGCTAAATTGCTGAGGCTGGCTTTGAACTCGAGATCTTCCTGCCTCCACCTCCCAAGGCAATACTAATCCCAAACTATTACTCATTGAGGAAATCATTAGGACAATTAAGTGCAGGAATTTATTTCCTGTTTTACAAAGTGATTAGCTTTTCTCTTACTTATAGCATTAATTTATAATCCTAAATTCTGTAGGCTCATTAATTTTTAATAAACCCTTTGTCACAGGACTCAATGGGTCTTCCTCTTGGTGAGAATCAAACCAGAATAGAATACCAAGAATAGGTGTCAAACAGAGAGAAGTTCATTTACAGCAAGTAAGGAGACCCCGGGGAATCACTTCCAAAGCTGTGACTCATGGAAGTTGAAACTTATTTGGAAGGGGGTTCAGATTCAGGAGGAGCAAAGGCTTCATCACATGCATGGGTGGGGATGATCCTTCTCAGGCAATGCTCCTTCTCAATTCCCATATTATGGAAATGAGGTTTTAGTTTTACCCTGGGTGGAGATTTTAGTATTATAATGAAGTAAATTCACCTGTTAGTCAATACACATACTATTTAGGGTAGCTTGTGGAACATTACTTTTGAAAAACAAATCTAAGATTCTTTTTAGAAAAACAATTTTATCTCGGGGTTCAGGTTGCTGATTGGAAGACAGCCTTGCATTCTGATTTCTCGGGCTATTCCTGTGCTAACACTGTTGAGTTCAAATACTACCAAAGTTCTGATCTAATGCTTTCCTATGATAGCATGCATAATAGCATTTATAGTAAAAATAGCCCTTTACAGCTTCTACCTTTGATTACTGAAATCACATGTAGAAGCCCCAATCATTCCGTCTGTAGTTCTTGCAGCTGTATAACTAAAATTAGGAGGCTATGGTATAATATGAATTACTGTAATTTTAAACCCACTAATGGAATATATAGCCTATCTACTACTTATGTTGTCCCTGTGAAGAATAATGCTAGTAGCTGTATTAGTTTGTTTATGCCAGACAAACTTAAAATGACTCATCACATACTCATCCATAAATCACATAGCATTAGCAGTTGTAGCTATTTATATATAAATGACATGCAGTTTTACAGGAGCCACAGCCCTAATTGCTCATGGACTCATCTCCTCAGTATAATTTTGCCTCACAAACTTGAATCTTAAGAGAATTCCTAGTTGAATTATAATATTAGCTTGTGGACCACAGGCATTACTTGCTATAGTAACAGTTTGCTGAGTACTAGTAAGCCTAACAAATCTACCTTACTACCAGCTGTTAACCTTATTGGAGGGCTACTTGTAGTTATAGCATCATTTTCATAATCTAATGTACTATTATCCTAATATAAATTAACATACTAATTACTTTCTATACTCCCTTAGCATATCAATCACAACATAACAAGGAAAATTCATATAGCGCATTATCAGGATGAACATAATAGTCTCATAGTTACACATATACTACTTGTATTTTTCCTATTACCTATCCCCAAAATTATTCTAGGACCCATATACTAAATGTAGTTTAAATAAAGAATTAGATTGTGAATCTAATAATAGCAGCTTAAAATTCCTTATTTATCAAGAAAATATACAAGAGCTGCTGACACATGCCTCCATGTATACCAATAAGACTTTCTAAACTTCACAGTATAGAAGTAATCTATTGACCTTAGGAGCTAAAAACTTGGTGCAACTCCAAATACAAGTAATATGTTTACACTCTCTCTCGATCCTAAGCTTACTTACCAGTTAAGTTTTCTGAATTGTTTAAATTCTTGCCAGCATTTGTTAAAATACCACCTCCTCACACTGCATAAAGACATCTATTTCATATGCTTTTATCACCATTTTAATTTCAACTTTAATGCCCCTAGTAATAAGTGATGCTTTTACAATAATAAAATATAAATTTCAGCTATCAAATTCATGTAAGATTTTAAAATAACAAATCCTAATGTACATGGTACCTGGTTAAAGGTAATCTCATAGACATATCATGAACAATTATCTTTTCTGTTTCTTACATTATTGATGTTTCCTGGATAAACAGAAAAAGGAACTTAGAATAGACAAAATAATATTTTTTGTGTATTATTTTTAAACTCATACCTAAAATCACAAGAGTTGTACTTATTAATGAGTTACTATACCACTTTTTACATGGTATACATGTTTTACAATACCAGCATTTCCTTTTTTATGCTTAAAATATTTGCCTATTATGTTTTACTCAATTTTTTAAAAACTGTGCTCTGTGTTTCTTAGGCTGTACTTTCGGTGTGTTTATCTTTCTTTGAGCTATTTCCAACTTGATCTTCATTTTTGTGATACTTTTTCTCTTCTTATACTTCCCTGATGAGCTAATATGGCTTATTTTCACCTTGTACTGTTATTTTTTCATGTTTTCTCAGAACTCTGATTTGTGTTTTTGTCTTAAAGAGATACTTGCTTTATTATTCATTTCAAATTTAGGACACTGTATTTGGCTAATTTTTATTTGGACCATGTTATCATTTTTTTCTGATTGTTGGTCTACATTTCTACATTTCTATTTATTCTCTCTCTCTCTCTCTCTCTCTCTCTCTCTCTTTACAAATAGTTATGTAGATTTTTAAAATATTTATTCTTGAATATGGTGAATAATGGACAATCTACAGGAGAGTTTGATGAAAAGTATCCATATAGTGTTATGATCCTGAATAACAAGAACTCTACTTAGAACATGAATTATTTAGCTTTTCCTCATCTATAGTCAATTAAAAATGACACTATAGGCTGTTTTTAATTTTCATGCATGTCTCCTACTTAGGCAGCGTCTAAATATAGCTAGTCTATGTGATTCTTAAATTAGTTGCACTCCTTCAGGTAGTTTGGATATGATGCCAAGTAGATTCCAAGGAGGCTGGAAATGAAATGAAGTGGATTATATGTCACTAAACTTGTTGCAAGTATAATCATAATCTATCATTATCTATCTATCTATCTATCTATCTATCTATCTATCTATCTATCTATCTATCATCTAACTATATTTTAACATGTTGGTGGTGTCCCATACTTTTTTTGAGCTCTTCAGCTATAAATATGTTCTTTCCATGTTTTCCTGCATTTCCTGATTGAGTTGTTCACAAAGATTTATGAAACTTTTTTTTTAAATGAATTTAAAGTTCAGAATTCTCTGCTCTCATCAAAGATTGATTTACATTTATGTTTCTCATTTCATTAAGAAGTGGCGATGCTTAATTTATTCCACTGTGAATCATCTTTCTCTCTCCCAATCTACTAAGTTTCTCAGTGAAACAAAGGGTCTTAATTTTACTAGGGTTCTCCCCAGGTGAATAGTAGTTGTGTTTTTAAGTAGAAAATTTTTTTTCTCATCTATAGATGCAAGCATCTATAATAATATCTATACAGATTGTGATAATGTGTTCAGAATTGGAAAAGATGAATTCAAAATTTGGGGGGATGTTCTAGATTTAAAGAATATGCTGAGCATCAAGTAATATGAAAATCAGGAAGTGAGAAAGACCACCTGGGTATGAATTGGTAACTGTTGTGGTAGGAGAGGTGAGGTCAAGAAACACTGTTTAACTTTGAACTTGCATTTCAAACCACGTGGGAAAATTGTGCATGGGTGTTCTGGTCTAATTTAAAGGACAGTGTGCTGGGGAAACAAGCATGCCATTTATATTCATTCTTCTACGCTTTATTTACCCTGCCAGGTGGAAAATCCAGTCTGGAATACTCTCACTCACTTTTCAAGGTGTAATTCAAAGGTAATCACTTCTCTCTACCTCCCTAGGCACTTAACTATCTTCCCATCCCACATGGTTTCCTTTTATCTCCTCTGGGCTCCCTCTGTCTACTCAAATGTATGTCCATTGTAGTACTTAGCTGATGTACTTAAACTTTTTCTATTTGTATTAACTCCTTGAACATTAGGATTTAATGTTACACTTTTCAATTCCTAGCACATAGCTCAACGTACACTAAATTCTTAATAAAGTTTGTATATTTCATTAGCTCTTTGTGTTCTTATAACAACATCAAATGCCCTGACATGATGGATGCCTTAGAGAGTTTATGATGGCTAGTTAACAAGTCTTCAATATATCAGTTTTACTTTTTGTAGTGATATCTGAAATATCTATGTACATTTAGATATCTATGATTTACATATCCAGAAACAATTGATATAGTTACAAATACATTTATTATAAAAATGTTTCATTGCCAGTCCTTTTGATTATTCTGTGAAAAATATCTAACTACAAGAAAGATTATGGGGAATAAAATAATAATTTGTGAAACTTCTATTGCTTGTCTTCAGTGAAATTTTTAGTTAATCTGAACAATTATAGTTTTACTAAATCTGGAAGAATATAAACTTCATGCTATGAGTTAAACTGTGTGTCACTCCTGGCAACATACCAGTTGCAAAATGACTGAGAGTTAGTTTGTACGGTTCTGGTGGTCTGTGATCTAAGCATACTGTGTAGGTTGATAAAATGCAAATATGACTTATTTTATTGTTTCTGTCAGTCCTTAGGAAAAATCAAGGGACAAATTAAACAAAAAATTTATTTGAACTGATCAGAGTCACAACTTGAGAAATCACCATTCTAAGCAGTCTTGAATATTTTCTCTGGGCTTTTGCAGAGTTCCAACAAGTTTTATAGGCAAAACCCACAAGTGGCAAGGGCCATTACATCAGTTGTTTATCAAGAGTTTAGACTGATGCAGGCAATGTAGCAAGCTTTTTTACAAGAAGAAACTGGATAATGTAAAGAATATACATGAAGCACTTTTCAGAAAGGGAGTGGGGGAAAGGACAAAAATAAAGAAATTCCTGGGAAGGGAAGGAGGTTAGGGACTAGTGATCCTGTTGGCCATCTATATGATTGGCGTGTTCCACTCTAATAAAGACTAGAGATCTCAGCACACGAACTACAGACATGGTGAGTTTAGGCGTGGGGTTTTCAGTATATGTTAGGAAAGGGCTGTAAAAGCTACACAGGGTCAACAATTCTCTGAGGTAGAGATAGCTGAAGTCTAGTCTCCAGTGACCTTTTGAGCTAAAATTTTGGGACACCCCAATGTTCTTTGTCCCTTGATTTTCATTTCTCCTAATAAATAAAATTTATGGAATCCTCACTATTGCTAGGTTCTGTGCCTAATCTTTTATATAAATTATTGACATTGATTCTTTATTTTATTGAAATAAAACTTCAGAGGAGATTAAATAACATGCTTCATTGTACCTAACAGGCAAGTAACAAAATTGACAGTGACCCAAAGCCCATATTCTTAGCCACTAGGTTATTCTATCTTCTTAAAGGATAATGGGAAATAGTTATGAATTTGACTCAGATTAAAAAAAAAAGTTTGGTGATTTTTCTGATTCTGTTGATACAAACTCAGAGCCAGGTCTGGAGACACTTTGAGGTTTCTTGGCAAATGATACATCTCTACAGAAATGTGCAATTACTATGCAGAGCATCATGGTGTGAACTCATCTGACCTGTGAGCTTGAAATGATAACCCCTGGGTAAGATGACTAAAAGTGTTTGTAAGTTGGAAGAAGCTCATTGCTATGGCTTCCCATTCCCTTTCTTTCTGCCTCAATTAAAATTATGTTAGGAGGCTGGGGAGGGTGAAGAGGCGAAGGCTGTGTCATAGCAGCTTTGTTGCTGGGCAATCAATGGGGTGTGTGTGTTGTGGAATTCCCTAATTTTAAAGAATGAAACACTGTTAGTCTCAAACTAAAAATATAGGCATTACAAATATGTTCACCTTTGTAATAAGAAAATTAAAATTATTCTTAAAGACGAAGTATTTCTTAAACTTGGAAACAAAAATCTCCTAAACTAGTCAGAACCTAAAGATCTAATTTGAACACATGAATAAGACCTTTACACATTAAACCTGAAAAAAAACCAAAAAAAATTTAATAAAAATATTTATAGTAGAGGGGATGGAGAGAGAGAAGGGGAGGGGAGGGGAGGGGAGGGGAGGGGGGACAGTGGAGAATGGGATAGACAGCAGAATACATCAGTCACTAGAAAGGCAATTTGTAAATCAATGGAAATGTAACTGATGTGACACAGCAATCTGTATACGGGGTAAAAATGGGAGTTCATAACCCACTTGAATCAATCTGTGAAATATGGTATATTAAGAACTATGTAATGTTTTGAACAACCAACAATAAAATAATTAAAAAAACAAAAAAACAAAACAGGACATGGGGTATAATGAAAGCCTCTGTGTATACTGATTTGACTTCCTTTTACTCTACAATTCACATTATTCCTAAAGAGAAAAGAGAGAAGTTGGCAGAGATGGAGGGAGCAGCACATCCTGTCTTCACATCGACACAATACCTAGGGTACATGGTAAGCGGTTGAGAGGAAGATGGGTTTCCAGCTCCCCAGAATCATTGCTTACTGTGGAACAAGGAATGAACAGCAACTCCTGTGCTGGCAGTGAAGTGGCCTCTTGACTTCAAAGAACGCCGATGAAATGAATAGGCTAGTATGAAATCTTCCAAAATTAGACCAGAAGATATTCTACCTATGTGGAATGATTACAGAATATCAATTTGCACAGAACTATCAAGCTTGATATCAGATCTTCTGTAATAATTGAATTTTGCTCTTGAATCTGTGATAATATGACTGGATTATTTTTCCAAGCTAGGAGCACCCATGGGTGGTCCCTGTGCATTGCACAAGGTGTGGAAGAAATCCATGACGGCTTTTCACCCACCCTGAGCAGCTGTTATGAACAAGGTTCTTATGAGTCTGTGTATGTTATTTTCATTCTCTGTGTATGTGTGTGTGTGTGTGTGTGTGTGTATTTATGGGAGACAGATCAGCGTACAGAATAGGATCATTTCAATCAATTACTAGTTATTGAATGCATATTATGTACGCTTTGATACAAAGGAATATTTAATTCTTTTTATTTTTTAAAAAAATTTTGTAATATTGGGAACTGAACCCAGGGATTCTCTACCACCATGTTACATTTCCAGCTCTTTCAATTTTTTATTTTGAGGTAGTGTGTTACTAAGTTGCTGGGGCTGGCCTCTATCTTGTGATTCTCCTGTTTCAGTCACCTAAGGAGAACTGATAGGATTACAACGGAGCACCACTGTGCCCTGCTGGGAAGAATTCATTCTTGAAAACACCTATGAAACTTGAAAGAGGCAATGTGGCAGAATGAAGTAGATTATGTTCAAATCTTGGTTTAAAAAAATCTTGGTTTTAGTGTTTAGTGGTTGTTAGGTAAATTTATTTCTGTACCTCAGTTTCCTCATTTACAAAAAAAGGATAATCCCTTTGATCTGCTACAACTTTTGTGTAATTCTGTCTTGTTCATGACTGATAAATGAGAGGACACTGTCAGTATATTGCAGCAATTGTATTGGTTTTCTCTGCATGGTTCTGGTTTGCATGATTAGCAGCTGAAAACAAAATATAGGCTGGCCCTCTACCTTTACCTGTAGCAGATGGTTGGGGAATGCAGGACTGTAAATGATGCAGACTGCCTGCTTGCCCAGTCTTCCAGTTGGCTCAGTTTGACTACAGGATCTGGATGAAGTGATTGTTGGCATGGTTCTTCTGATTTTGGTACACATTGTCTTCATCCCTTATTAAACCGATTCAGTTAAGCAAACCACATTTTTAAAAAAGGCAAAGTCCTGTGTTTCCTAGAACCTTTTTACATGACTGAGAAGGATGCAAACTACACATTAGCTATCATTTCTGTAATTAATAGGTACTTATCATGCCATCATTAGTTTTTTAAAAAAAATTGATGCTGTGGAAGTTACATGTATTTTAAATTATCTGCTTCTAGTTCTAACTTCACCACAAACCCTCTAGTTTTCATGCAAAAATTTGCAATGTGATGTTTTTCATGAATGAGCATATTTCATGATGGTAGAAAAACCTGAGCACATAACATATAAATATTAGAGAAACTGGCACTTGATAATATTTGCAATCATCAAATAACTAAGTTCCCTGCTCCATGATGCTCTGAATCAGGACTACTTACATGGTTGCCAAGGTTGAGGAGCTGCTGAAGTCCTGGGAGGTGAGAGTGTGCACCAAAGACACGGCGTATTTGTGCATGTATTATCAATTCTTGGTCAATGGCAGTAAGTTCCTTACTTGAAAAAAATCAGAATCTTGTGGTGATAGTAAACTTTCCTGAAGAAGCAGTATCCTTTCTGGCTAGGACAGATGTGCTGTTTAGACTAGTAAAATACCTGTTCTGAATAGTCTTTTAAGTTCAAATAAAGCTCTATTTGTAGCCAGATTCCAAATTATAGGGGTATAATGTTTTTGTTTGTTTTTTTGGTACTATAGATTGAACCCAGAAGTGCTCCCCCCCATCACTTTTTATTTCAAAATTTGAGACAGGGCCTGCCTAAGTTGCTACAACTGGTTTCAAATGTGCAATCCTCCTGCCTCAGCCTCCCCTATTGCTGGGATTACAGGCATGCACTGCTGCACCCAGCTTATTTATTTGTAATTATTTATTTAATTATAATTTATTTATTTATACACTGTGTGGTCAGTGGCTGACTCATGCATAGAATGACAGTTTAAGGTAGAGACAAGCTCTGGCATTGTGGCAGTGGAGGCTCCAGTGATTTTAGTTTGCACAAATAACTTCTGCAACCAGGACTTGATGCCATTTTGTTGGTTTATCTTTGAGAATCTTTCTTCCTTTCATTTTCTCCTTGACATTTCTATCAGGCTCTGATTGAATCTGGTCTTGAATCCAGCTCCAACAGTTCACATTCACACATCTTTGTTATGAAGATGTAATGATTTACTATTAATTTAAAAAATTCCCAGTTCTTAATTGAAAGAGCTGGGAATGTAATTTGATGGTAGAGAATCCCTGCATTCAGTCCCCAGTATCATAAAAATTAAAAAGAATTAAATATTCCTTTGTATCAAAGCATACATAAAAGTATCCAATAACTAATAATTGAAATGATTCTATTCTGTATGCTGAACTGTCCCATTCACACAAACACTGATGTTCTGATTCTCACTTTTTTCATCTGTAAAATGGAAGTATTCACACTCAGATCACAGCATTTGGAGAACAAAATAGAGAAAATCAGTGCTTCTTTCACCTATTCCCCTAGTGAAATGTCTGAAAGTATTTTTCTTTATTATAATACTACAAAATGTTGATATGTAAAATACAAATAGTCAGACATATAATATTCTGGAAAAATAACCCATGAACATCTTTTAATGATCTGTGGTTGTAGGTATAGTTCAGAAACAAATATAGAAGGAAAAAAATTGATAAATTTGTCCATTAACTCAATTTCTTGGGAAAAGCTCTGCTTTCATGGTATTGTAACTTGAGTCATTTCTTAGCAATGCAGGGTTTTATGAGCATGAGTATGATGAGTAGTATGTCCTCAGCACTGAACTTGGAATGCAGCACTTCTCTTTTATTAAGAGCTGATGAACACTTCGTGTATGCCAGACACTGGTCTAGGTCCTGGAGAAGCAGAAGTGAGAGGACAAATTCCCTGCTTTCAAGGCTCTTAACTATACACAAACCACAGGGAGGTAGAAATGAAATGGGAGAAAAGTCAGGAAGCTGTTGAAGAAAGAGTTCCTTAGGGAGATGAACTGGTGGTGGCCTCAAAGAGGATGGTTGCAACAGTAGCTGTGAGACAGTGAAATTCAGAAAAAAGCCTTTTATAAAAAAAATTATATATGACAGCAGAATGCATTACAATTCTTATTACATATAGGCATAGCTCACTGAAACTGCAGATAGATTAAAATGGGGGAGGGGCAGTGAAGTAAATGGAAACATCAGGAACAATTCCTAGATCTTAGGCATGAAGTGATACATGACCTGAAAATGGAGGTGTATCAGCACGCAGGACATTTTTCTTTCTTTTCCATGTCTTCCCCTTCTTTGCATCCTTCCCTGGACTTCAGATCATCAGTGTCCCATTGCTTCCTCTGGATGTCCATGGCAAACACCTGTGATGCTCTGTCCACAACCCCTTTCCCCACAAAGCCTTCTGGCTCTCAAATGATTTCTTCTATTTTGGGATTAACCTCTAGTTGAGACACTAATTTCCACAGTTTACAATTCAGTGGTAACTCAGATGCCAGCTGTTTCCTCATTGCTTTCTGTGAATTTCCCCCAAAGAATTTGCTTCTTAAAAAATTCACTAGTTAGCAATATAGAATTTATTGGCTATGTTATGGGTGATTTGGAAGAAAGAGGTTATATTGCATATATCTATAGCAAAAAGAACCAAAATATTCCTTAGACAATTTTTTCCCCTATGAATTTCTTTCTTTCTCTCTCTTTTTTGGTACCAGGGAATTAACTCAGGGGCTCTTAACTACTGAGCTACATCCCCAGCCCTTTTAATTTTTTAATTTTGAGACAAGGTCTTGAAGTTGTTTAGGGCCTTGATAAGTTGATAGGGCTGGCCTTGAACTTGAGATGATCCTGCAATTATTTTCATAATAATTAGCTAAAGTTAACAAGCAGTGACAATGTCACTTCTTCTGTTTTTGGATGCATTTTTCCTTTCTTTTGTCTAATTGCTCTGTCAAGGACTTCTAATGCTGTGTTGAACAGGAAATAGCAAGACTAGACATTCTTTTGCTCTGAATATTAGTGAAAAGGAACACGTTAATTTATTTCTTTTTTACTACGGAATATAATGTTAGCTCTAACCACATAATCTTAATGCCCACTATCAGTTGCACAATTTCAATCTGAGAGTGATGCTAGGAATGTGTTCCTCCATATCTGGGTGTACAATTGCACAAACGATTAACTGTAGCATAATAAACATATTTCCTGTGTTGCCCAATACAGTAGTTCCTAGTCACACGTCACTGTTAAGGCACTGGAAGGCGGTCAGTGTGATTAAAACAATGAATTTTAAATACATAACAATAAACACATTTGCTAGTGGGTATAATGCTAGACAAAACTAACATGAAATGATAGATCAGCATTTTATTTCTAGTATTTTCATTAAACTATTTTTATTGTTTCAAATTGTCTAAATTATCCAACTACTCAACATCCTGTTCACAGTTTTCACTTATTCACAGTTATTTTTAAGCTCCTGTCTGATAGATCCAATATCTGGGTTATTGCTAAGTATGGTTATGTTGAGTACCATATATTTCTTGACAAGAGGCTATTTTTTCATATGTCCATTATATTTGCTTAATTCTGGATATCCTTTGTAAAACAACCACAGTAGAGATTGAGGTAAATAGAACTTAGTCCCCAAAGTAAGCATGCCTGGTCTTTAGAACATTAGTATGTAAAGTTGGTTAAATATAATCAGAATTGAGTTGTTTCTGATTCACCTCACTTTTTTTTTTTTTTTTTGGATGCACTCAGTAAAGACCAGTATAATAAAGCTTATGAGTAAGAAAATCCACTTGGGTTTGTGGCTTCAAGTTATTTTAAGCTTTCACACTAGCTCCCAATCAGTTTAAGAATTTGTTCAAATTTTAGCTGATTTCTTCTTATCAACTCTTATGGTAGTTGTCTCTCTTTCTCTTTTTTATGCTGTGTGGGAGATGAAATGGTTTATAGATTCCTTCTCTTGTTCTAAGGACTTCTTCTCTTTGGAGTTTACTTCACTTGATTGCCTGAGTCCTCATACTTCTGATGTGCTTACAATTTTCCCCCCTTCTTTTTATAGTGTATGTGAATTATCCAGCTTCTTTTGTTGCTTTTGTCAGGAGAAAACAACATTCCCTTTAGAATTTCTAAATTCTAAATGGAAGCAGAATCAGCCAGGATATGCTTTGAGCCATGTTCTTGCTGTGAAGGAAAATCATGATGGTCTTTGAAAGGTAGGAGAAAAATCATGTGCTGGTGAGGGCAGGGAAGTAGTATCTTGCATACAAATAGTAGTAGAGAAATACACCTGTGATAAGGAGTGTAGGAGTAGCAACCATTAGTAGAACTGCCAAATTTCCACAGAAAACGTCAGAATGAACAGCTCAATTGATAAATTAAGTAAAAGAGGAAGCAATGTAAATTACATGAAAAACATAAGAAAAGATGTTAGGAATAAAAGCCTAGTAAATTAATCATTACTCTTAATGTGACTGGACTTGAATTTATCAAGTTAGAAAGAGAGTGTCTGATAAAATCAGTAAAATGACTTTATAAAATCAGTACATGACTTTATAAAAATCACCCTTAAGGGGAAATGAATGGAAGCACAAACAGATGTTAGGAAAATATAAACAGAAAGCAGAAATGGCAATATCAATTTCAGATGACAAAGAACATCAGGCTAAAAGCAATCAGCAAAATAAAGTATTGTGATAAGTATAAAATTAAAGCAACAACAATAAAAGCAAACAAATATTTAATTGAGAGATAGCCCCATGTCCAACAAAACTGCTACATATTTTTAAATTACCATTGGATTGAAGAAAAAAATCAACAGTAAATGACAAGGCAGTGGTGCAGTCTTTGGAGATTCTGATTTAGGTTCTAGTCCTGTTTCTATCAACAGCAGCTGTTAAACCTGTGGAACTTTCTTCTTCTTTCTGGGTCTCAGTTCCCTTATCTGTAAAAATAGGAAAAACAATAGTATCTATACAATAGTTTTCTATTAAGTAAATTAATGCTGATGATAATGTTTAGATACTACCTAAGTTAAAAAACAATCATCTAATATGTTTTATGCTTTATAAATAAACTAGAATCAGTTTAGGGTAAATTTGCCTTCATGAAAGTTTAAGGAATCTCAAAACAGGAAATAAAAAGATGGTAGGGACATCAGTAATGAATTAAAAAGAGAATATTTAGAAGAGAGAAAAAGAATACAATAAAATGGTTGAATATTAATTAAATTTCAAAACTAGCATTGTTCTCTAACAATAAGCTATATTGTTATTTTTTAAAAAAAATATTTATTCTTAAGTTTTAGGTGGACACAATATCTTTATTTTACATTTATGTGGTACTGAGGATCGAACCCAGTGCCTCATGCATGCTAGGCGAGCACTCTACCACTGAGCCACAACACCAGCCCCTAAGTTATATTATTATAGTAATTGAAAAAAGTTACAATATTAACAAAACTGTAAAATACTGAAGAATAAACTTAAGAAAGTGACAAAGCAGGTTTTAGGCACAAAGGATGAATTAGTTAACAAATGGTATGTTGTGAATTAACCAGCCTAGTGTAAGAAATAAGATAATAAAACTCCCATGATAAATTCAGGATGCATGAATAGCCTTGGTTTTGGAAGACCTTCTTCAAATATGTCTATAAATGTAGAAACTATCCAAATAGAGACATGTATAACTAAAAGACGTTAAAAATATATGGTAAACTATGAATATAAAACAAATAAATAAACTGTAACTTTTTGTCTATTACTATAACAAATAGATAAACAATATGGCAAACTTAACTGGCCAAGTAATAAGAAAACAAATTCTACTCCTGAGTCTATATATCCAAAGTGAATGAAATCAGCATACAAAAGAAATATTGCATATCCATGTTTTATTGCTATAATATTCACAATAGTCAAGATATGGTATTAGCCTAGATGCCCATCAATAGATGAATGGATGAAGAAAATAGTATGTGTGTATATGTATATATATATATATATATATATATATATATATATATATATATACATATACACACACACACACACACACACACACACACACATATATACACATACATACACATATATACATATACATGACAGTTATATAGTTATATGTTATATATGCATATAGAACACACATGCATATGTAATTATATATTATATAACTCAGTCATTAAGAAGGACTATAACCTATCATTTGCAACAAAAGGATGGAACTGGAGTACATTAGGTTAAGAGAAATAAGCCAGACACAGAAAGACAAATACTACATATTCTCTCATATGTGGAAGCTACAAAAAATTGACCTGAAACCATAATAGAGAGCACCAGGACTGGGAAGGGTACTGGGATGGGCAGTCCATGGTAGAAAAGGTGTGCTCATGCACCCTGTATGCACATATGTTAACACCCCACTAAATCCTATTAATACATACAATTCATGTGTGTTAGTAAAAAAAAATCACAAGTGAAATACATAAAATTGTAAAAAAATACATTTGAAAATATTTCTAATGCTTCATATACATGTATATATTTATAATGTTAATTTATATTAAAATATGTACAATAAAAATATAAAAAGGCAAATCACAATGATCAACAAGAGCTGAATGGATAACCAAACTCACTAATAATCAGGAAAAGGCACAATTAATTTAACAAACATGTATCACTTCACATCTATCAGACTGATGAAATTAGAAAGACTGCTGACACAAATTGTAGATGGAATAGAGGGAATATGAACTGTCAAAAGTGCTTTTGAAAATACTAATTTGACAACTTTTTGAGAAGGCTATGAGGAAGCATATTAAAATATTTATGCATTTTAAAAGCAGTGATCCTTGAGTTGGGAAGTGTGCCATAGATTTATGATAATTATGATCCTTAATACATAATTTTTTGGGGGGATACTGGGATTTTAACTCAGAAGTGCTTGACCACTGAGCCACATCCCCAGTCTTATTTTGTATTTTACTTAGAGACTGGGTCTCTATATATGCATGCATGTCTTGTATAAACTTGAACAATATATATGATAAATTCTAACAATATCAGTACTTGGAGATGTGTAGGTGGGTGGGGGGCAGGTGGTTTGGGTTGGAATCTGGATGAAGGAATTTAAGGAAAAACAATTAAAAAATGGGGGGAAAATTAGAAAAGGGTGTTTTAAACATATATGGATATCACAATTATGCATTTATATAAAATTATAAACATGTACAGGCAATATTTCAAAGCAGTTTTAATGATCTGCTTCATATTGTGAGATAGACAGCAACTGAGCCAAGATTGGGACCAGACTGGTCTTATGCCATAGCTCTAATTCTTTCTACAGGCTTTCTTTGTTTACAAATATAATTAGAGATATCAACAAATATATTATTTGTTTGTTGAGTAGAGAGATTGACCACATGAGTACAATGCTCCGAGTGATTCTGGGTAAACTTAAAAAGGAAAATATAATTGTCCTTTAAAATTTCCACCATGTACTTAGCAAGATCAAGATTAGTGATAGACAGGAGGAAGTTCTTGTTTATTATAATTATGTAATTCTCATCTTCCCCAATCATCCCTCCCCAGGGTTTAGAATTTTAAAACAATGTGAGTTATTTGGGTTATTGACAAACAATAAGCTACTGTATCTGTGTCCAAAATTCATATCCCCGCAATATTTCTGTGGAGAATTTCAAGGCAGTCCTCTTTGGGAGTTTCAGTTGTAGAATTAACTCCAATGAAGTTTGCCTTAGAGAGAAATAGCTATGACAAAAAAACAAATTAGAAAGACACAGCATTGTTCATTGTTACCTGGTGTTTCATAATGACATCAGGTAGGAGTGTAAGTTGGTTGGATGGCAAGACACAACACAAATACCTGGGGCTGGATGAAAGACAATTTCCATACAACTCCAAATGAGGGGCCACGTCCACGTGGTTTACCATCACAGACAAAGTAATAGCAAACAGGGGTCCTCAGAGATGGTTTAAGTATGGCAAGTAAGGTGGGATAGGCAGGTTTCATGGGCTCCAAATAGGCCAGCTAATTTGAATAATTTCAAGAGTTTCTGAAATGGGGGTCCCTAATTGTCTTGTACCTATCCCTGGGGTGATTAGAACTGGTGGATATTGACCTTGGAGTTTGTGAAGGGACAGGAAGGGAAGTGAAATGGGTGGGTGTGGCTTTAATCAGCTGCCCCATTAAGGGAACTGGCCTCTGTCCAAGGTCTTAATCCAGGTTGAGACAGAATTTGAAGCAAAACAATCCCCCCCGCCCAAACTAAATTATACCTTATAAATATCCAAAATCTAAGAAAATTCTGATTTAGTCTTTCCTTACCTTTTGTTCATGTTAGCAAACTTTTTACATTATTGTGCTAAATAGGAACTTCAGAAATAAATTTTATTTATATCATTTCTGTGTATAATCAATAGGAAAATATTTGTATTATATTTGTTAATAATATGTGACTCCTTCGCTCAAACATTAAAGCATCTCTTCTTGAATTTATGCAGGCTACATTCATGCTAAAAATCCTATGACCATAAACCAAGAGACTTTAATTTACTTTCTTCTAGATTTTGTCTGAGAGTTTCCTTCATAGACTTTCCCCAAATTGTGCATTAAATACGAAGGATTGTCTTCCATCTATGAAATTATCAGTGAAGCTGGGAATTAAAATAGCATTCAGCACCATAAAAATGGCCTAGCCTTTGTTCTTCTGTGGAACGCAATTAAGGAAATACGTTTGGATACAATTGTCTCTGAATGTTATTACCATAAATCAGCAGCACAGCTGAAACAAAGCAAATTATACATGTTCTCAAGTACAAAGCACTGGGAAACTTTGTGTATGTAATGCTAATACTTCTTCCTTTGTAAACTTTCCTTAAAAATGATTTTCTTTAAAAGTATGTATAGATATTCAAAATAATAGATTTAGTATTAAACAAATATTTTAGATATCTGGCATGTACATGTATTTGCATCAATGCATCAATGTTACTTTTTTATCAAAGTAACTAGGAGTCTGTGGAGAGAGGATGTAACTGTTGGCTTGGGCCTAACAGATATCCAGCAATGGCCTTGCAGCATCTTTATCAAATAATCCCAGCAATTTTGAGTATTATATTATAAACAACTTATCTCCTTTTCACAGATGAGGAAACTGAAGCACAGTAACATTGTGTGATCTGCATGCTAGTAAATTATGTGGTGAAGCTTTTCACTATGGATTAGTTGTGTATCTTCAGTGATGTGAAAAATGATTGCTATTTTCATTTTGAAAGTTGCATATTTGTTTTAATACATTGAGACAACCTCAACAGTACATGTAACTTGTGGTTTTGTGTATATTATTGCCAAGGTTTAAAAGTGAATCAGTATTACTTAATTAATAGTATAAGTGGGTATGTGGACTGTGATAACATACTAGGTCTAAATTTGTAACTTTTTGTTTCTTCTTTATTTATGTTTTTACGGATAACTTTCTATCATACAGGATGAAACTTGAAGTTTGGAATTATTATATTCTATAGTCTAGCTCCAGCCAGCTGGGCTCTAAATATATCTTCTTAACAATCACCCACCTGAGACAAAGTAGTGGCTCACTTAAAATGCCCACCACCCTCCTCTCCACTTATTTTTCTATTTCAAGATCTATATCTTATTACCTCTGCTATGATGTCCCATTACACAGTCTGAGTCCTCTTGTTTGCTTGTAGAGCTTACTTTTTAAAAATCAGTAACTCAGAAACTATGTCTATGTATTATGGGTAATTCATCCAGAAATGTTTATTTGGTACCTTTTGTGTGTAAGGCACTGTATAAACTTCTCTGAGCAATGTCTCCTTGACATTATTTTTTTTTCCCGCACATGAGGATGACTTAATCCTCATTTGTCTCATTAATCTGGTTAATGACTTTTTAAATTATTTTTATTTATATATGATAGCAGAATACATTACAATTCTTATTACATATATAGAACACAATTTTTCATATCTCTGGTTGTATACGTAGTATATTCACACCAATTCCTGTCTTCATACATGTGCTTTGGATAGTAATGATCATCATATTCCACCATCATTAATTATCCTATGCCTCCTCCCTTTCCCTCCAACCCCTCTGCCGTATCTAGAGTTCGTCTATTCCTCCCATGCTCCTGCTCTCTATCGACATTATAATCTTACAATATAACTGAAAGGCAAGAGATTTATATATATGTAGAGCTACAAAAGTGATCTTGTAGGAGTCCATGACAGTCATTATAAAAAGATAATAGAATGCATTGGAAAGGTCACAATTTAGAATCAGAAACCTGGATTTACTACTTATTATCAGCAAATTAACATGACCATGGGCAATTTACTCCAGAGTTTTGAAGATTTCTCATTGTAAAATAGGGGAAAATCAAGGCTGGGGTTGTGGCTCAGAGGTAGAGCACTTGCCTAGCATTTGTGAGGCACTGGATTTGATTCTCAGCATTGCATATAGATAAATAAAATAAAGGTCTGTCAAAACTAAAAAAAATATTTTAAAAAATAGAGGAAAATCTATTTTGTCAACTGATTATAAATCTAAGATAAAGTTTCACAAAATGTAAATTTCACAGCAAACTGCAAGAATATTTATATTAGCTACAATGTTTTCTATGACAGAAGCATATATGAATGGAAATTTTGAGATAAAATTATGAAAAACTGCTATCTGTGGGTAGGCCTAGGACAATGGTAAACTTAATATAGTTGAAAGAGTATTATACAATTACAAAAATCCACCTTTGGAGTTTTTATATAAGAAATGTAAATATGAAAGAGCTTAGAAAAGATTAACTTTTTCTGCCATATTGTAAGACTTTTTATAAAATGACATGATTAGATCCAAATGGTTTTTATAAAGGAAGATGTAGTAGATGCCCCTACCCCAGAGTACATACATAGAAATTTCAATGCAACAGAGGTGGCATTGTAGACCAAGGGACAAAAGACTATTAAATGGGATGAATGATTATTAAATGGATTGAGAAAAGTACAACTAGATTCCAAGTTCACACACTGTATAAAACAAGTAGACAATATAATATCTGGCAGGTTATAGACCTTAATTATGAAATCTAAATCTTAAAATGTTTGAAGAGAACATAAAGAGATTATCAATATGACATCAGAATCAGAGATTTCTTAAGACAAATAAAACATACACCATCAAGGAAAATTAGAAAATTTTGAATATACTAAAATTAAAAATGTATGTATGTCTTTTTTTTATTTTTTTTATTTTTTTTATTGGTTGTTCACAACATTACAAAGCTCTTGACATAACATACTTCATACATTGGACTGAAGTGGGTTATGAACCCCCAATTTTACCCCAAATGCAGATCGCAGAGTCACATCGGTTACACTTCCACAATTTTACATAATGTCCTATTGGTCATTGTTGTATTCTGCTACCTTTCCTATCCCCTACTATCCCCCCTCCCCTCCCCTCCCAACTTCTCTCTCTACCCCCTCTACTGTAATTCATTTCTCTCCTTGTTTATTTTCCCATTCCCTCACAACCTCTTGTATGTAATTTTGTATAGCAATGAGGGTCTCCCTTCATTTCCATGCAATTTCCCTTTTCTCACCCTTTCCGTCCCATCTCATGTCTCTGTTTAATGTTAATCTTTTCTTCCTACTCTTCCTCCCTGCTCTGTTCATAGTTGCTCTCATTATATCAAAGAAGACATTTGGTATTTGTTATTTAGGGATTGGCTAGCTTCACTAAGCATAATCTGCTCTAGTGCCATCCATTTCCCTGCAAATTCTATGATTTTGTCATTTTTTATTGCTGCATAGTACTCCATTGTGTATAGCTGCCACATTTTTTTTATCCATTCATCTACTGAGGGGCATCTGGGTTGGTTCCACAGTCTAGCAATTGTGAATTGTGCTGCTATGAACATCGATGTGGCAGTATCCCTGTAGCACGCTCTTTTAAGGTCTTCAGGGAATAGTCCAAGAAGGGCAATAGCAGGGTCAAATGGTAGTTCCATTCCCATCTTTCCCAGGAATCTCCAAACTGCTTTCCAAATTGGCCGCACCAATTTGCAGTCCCACCAGCAATGTACAAGTGTACCCTTTTCTCCACATCCTCGCCAGCACTTGTTGTTGTTTGTCTTCATAGTGGCTGCCAATCTTACTGGAGTGAAATGGTATCTTAGGGTGGTTTTGATTTGCATTTCTCTGACTGCTAGAGATGGTGAGCATTTTTTCATGTATTTATTGATTGATTGTATATCCTCCTCTGAGAAGTGTCTGTTCAGGTCCTTGGCCCATTTGTTGATTGGGTTATTTGTTATCTTATTGTCTAATTTTTTGAGTTCTTTGTATACTCTGGATATTAGGGCTCTATCTGAAGTGTGAGGAGTAAAGATTTGTTCCCAGGATGTAGGCTCCCTGTTTACCTCTCTTATTGTTTCTCTTGCTGAGAAAAAACTTTTAAGTTTAATTAAGTCCCATTTGTTGATTCTTGTTGTTAACTCGTGTGCTATGGGTGTCCTATTAAGGAATTTGGAGCCCGACCCCACAATTTGTAGATCGGATCGAACTTTGTCTTCTATCAGACGCAGAGTCTCTGGTTTGATATCAAGTTCCTTGATCCATTTTGAGTTAACTTTTGTGCATGGCGAGAGAAAGGGGTTCAGTTTCATTTTGTTGCATATGGATTTCCAGTTTTCCCAACACCATTTGTTGAAGATGCTATCCTTCCTCCATTGCATGCTTTTAGCCCCTTTATCAAATATAAGATAGTTGTAACTTTGTGGATCAGTCTCTGTGTCCTCTATTCTAAACCATTGGTCTATCCGCCTGTTTTGGTACCAGTACCATGCTGTTTTTGTCACTATTGCTTTGTAATATAGTTTGAAATCTGGTATTGCTATACCGCCTGATTCACACTTCCTGTTTAGAATTGCTTTTGCTATTCTGGGTCTTTTATTTTTCCATATGAATTTCATGATTGCTTTGTCAATTTCTACAAGATATGCCGTTGGGATTTTGATTGGCATTGCATTAAACCTATAGAGAACTTTTGGTAATATCGCCATTTTGATGATGTTAGTTCTGCCTATCCATGAACAGGGTATGTTTTTCCATCTTCTAAGATCTTCATCAACTTCTCTCTTTAGGGTTCTGTAGTTTTCATTATATAAATCTTTCACCTCTTTTGTTAGGTTAATTCCCAAGTATTTTATTTTTTTTGAGGATATCGTGAATGGAGTGTTTTTCCTCATTTCCGTTTCAGAAGTTTTGTCGCTGATATACAGAAATGCCTTTGATTTATGCGTGTTGATTTTATATCCTGCCACTTTGCTGAATTCATTTATTAGTTCTAGTAGTTTCTTTGTAGACCCTTTTGGGTCTTCTAGGTATAGAATCATGTCATCTGCAAATAGTGATAATTTAAGTTCTTCTTTTCCAATTTTTATGCCTTTAATTTCTTTCGTCTGTCTAATTGCTCTGGCCAGTGTTTCGAGAACTATATTGAATAGAAGTGGAGATAGAGGGCATCCCTGTCTTGTTCCAGATTTTAGAGGGAATGCCTTCAACTTTTGTCCATTCAGAATGATGCTAGCCTGCGGCTTAGCATATATAGCTTTTACAATGTCAAGGTAGGTTCCTGTTATCCCTAATTTTTCTAATGTTTTGAACATAAAGGGATGCTGTACTTTGTCAAATGCTTTCTCTGCGTCTATCGAGATGATCATATGGTTCTTATCTTTAAGTCTATTGATGTGGTGAATAACATTTATTGATTTCCGTATGTTGAACCATCCTTGCATCCCAGGGATGAATCCTACTTGGTCATGGTGCACAATTTTTTTGATGTGTTTTTGTATTCGATTCGCCAGAATTTTATTGAGGATTTTTGCATCTAGGTTCATTAGAGATATTGGTCTGTAGTTTTCTTTCTTTGAGGCGTCTTTGTCTGGTTTCGGAATCAGGGTGATGTTGGCCTCATAGAATGAATTTGGAAGAGCTCCCTCTTTTTCTATTTCCTGAAATAACTTGAAAAGTATTGGTTTTAATTCTTCTTTAAAGGTTTTGTAAAACTCCGCTGTATATCCATCCGGTCCTGGGCTTTTCTTGGTTGGTAGTCTTTTGATGGCTTCTTCAATTTCATCCATTGATATTGGTCTATTCAAATTGTGTGTATCCTCCTGACTCAGTATGGGCAAATCATATGACTTAAGAAATTTATCGATGTCTTCACTATCTTCTATTTTGTTGGAATATAGGTTTTCAAAATAATTTCTAATTGTCTTCTGTATTTCTGTAGGATCTGTTGTAATATTGCCTTTTTCATCCCGTATGTTAGTAATTTGAGTTCTCTCTCTTCTTCTCTTCGTTAGCATGGCTAAAGGTCTGTCGATCTTATTTATTTTTTCGAAGAACCAACTTTTAGTTTTGTTAATTTTTTCAATAGTTTCTTTTGCTTCAATTTCATTGATTTCCGCTCTAATTTTAATTATTTCTAGTCTTCTGCTACATTTGCTGTTGTTTTGCTCTTCCTTTTCTAGGGCTTTGAGATGAAGTGTGAGCTCATTTATTTGTTGGTTTTTTCTTTTTTTGAGGAATGACCACCAGGCGATGAATTTTCCTCTTAAAACTGCTTTCATTGTGTCCCATAGATTCCGATATGTTGTGTCTGTATTTTCATTTATCTCTAAGAATTTTTTAATTTCCTCCTTTATGTCTTCTGTAACCCATTGATCATTCAGTAACATATTGTTCATTTTCCATGTGATGTAGGATTTTTCCTTCCTTCTTTTATCATAGATTTCCAGTTTCATTCCATTATGATCAGATAAAATGCATGGTATTATCTCCACCCCTTTATATTTACTGAGGGTTGCCCTATGGCATAATATATGGTCTATTTTGAGAAGGATCTATGTGCTGCTGAGAAAAAGGTATATCCATTTGATGATGGTTGATATATTCTATATATGTCAGTTAAGTCTAGGTTGTTGATTGTGATATTGAGTTCTATAGTTTCTTTATTCAATTTTTGTTTGGAGGATCTGTCCAACGGTGAAAGAGGAGTGTTGAAGTCACCCATAATTATTGTGTTGTGGTCTATTTGATTCTTGAACTTGAGGAGAGTTTGTTTTATGAATGTCGCAGCACCATTGTTTGGTGCATAAATATTGATAATTGTTATGTCTTGTTGGTGAATGGATCCTTTTAACAGTATATAATGCCCTTGTTTATCCCTTTTGATTAACTTAGTCTTGAAGTCGATTTTATTCGATATGAGGATGGCCACTCCTGCTTGCTTACGAGAACTGTGTGCGTGGTATATTTTTTCCCATCCTTTCACCTTCAGCCTGTGTATGTCTTTTCCAATCAGATGTGTCTCCTGGAGGCAGCATATTGTTGGATTTGTCTTTTTAATCCATGATACCAGCCTATGTCGCTTTATTGGAGAGTTTAGGCCGTTAACATTCAGAGTTACTATTGATATATGGTTTGAACTTCCATCCATGTTTGAATGCTTATCCTTTTTTTTTTTTTTTAAAAAATATTTAGTTTGTTTCTCCGTGATTATCTTTCCCCTCGCCCTCTGTCTTTACTGAGGCACTTCCCACTGATGGTTTTGGTTATTGTTTTTCATTTCTTCCTCGTGTAGTGTTTTGCTCAAAATGCTTTGCAATGCAGGTTTTCTGGCTGCAAATTCTTTTAACTTTTGTTTATCATGAAAGATCTTTATTTCGTTGTCATACCTGAAGCTTAATTTTGCTGGATACAGAATTCTTGGTTGGCATCCATTGTCTTTCAGTGTTTGAAATACATTGTTCCATGACCTTCTTGCTTTCAGTGTCTGTGATGAAAAGTCCGTTGTTAACCGTATTGGTTTACCCCTAAATGTAATCTGTCTCCTTTCTCTTGTAGCTTTTAATATTTTCTCTTTGTTCTGTATATTGGATATCTTCATAACAATGTGTCTTGGCGTTGGTCTACTGTGATTTTGTGTGCTCGGTGTCCTTATGCATCTTCAATTTGTATATCTGTTTCCTTTTTTATTTCTGGAAAGTTTTCTGTAATTATTTCATTCAGCAGGTTTCTCATTCCCTTGGTGTGAATCTCTGTACCTTCCTCTATCCCGATGACTCGTAAGTTTGGTTTCTTTATGTTATCGCATAACTCTTGGATGATTTTCTCGTGATTTTTTACCAGCCTTTCTGAGTTGGGTAGACTCTTTTCAAGATGGTATATTTTGTCTTCTTTATCTGACGTTCTGGTTTCTACTTGTTCCACTCTGTTAGTGATACTCTCAATTGAGTTTTTAATTTGGTTTATCGTTTCCTTCATTTCTAGAATTATTGTTTGATTATTCTTTATAATCTCTATCTCCTTATAAAGATGCTTAACTTCTTCTTTTAGCTGTTTATGTAACTCATTCTCAATGTGTTCTTTCACTGCTTGAATTTGCTGTCTTGTATCCTCTTTGAGGTTCCATTCCATCTGTCTAAGGTGTTCCTTGAGGTCTTTATATGACCATTTTTCTGATGACTCTAGGTCCTCCTGAATATTTAGGCTGTCCTGCATTGCTTGTACTCCTTTTCTTCCTTGCTTCTTGAAGCTGCTCATGTTGCTTCTTGTTCTGGTTGACTGCTGGGTTACTGTTTATTCCTATAAATTTATTTGATGCTAGGGAGGAAAGGTATTAGAAGGGAAGGGAAGAAGTCACTAAGGAGAATGAGAGTAGGCAGGTAGAATTCAAGGAAGGGGGGATAAGAAAAATGAACAGACAAAAGAAGAAAGAAATAGGAACTAAAAAAGAACAAAAATTTTAAAAAAATATTAATAATAATTAAAAAAATTAAAATTGAGATTAGAAGAGAAAGAAGAAAAAAAAGAGAAAAGAAAGAAAAAACAAGATAGAAAAATGAAGATGAAAGAAAAACCCCAATCAAGAAAAAAAAAAAAAAAACCTAATAAATGCCGTCTTAGAGTTTGATTAACTTCTCTTCCACTAGGTGGCGCTGTGCCCACCAGGTCAAGTCTTTCCCGTCAGTACGTGGGAACCAATCACTGTGCAGCAGCTCCTCCCAGACTGGGCGAGTCTCCAAACCTGAGTGCCTAGGGCCTCCTCTTGTGTCCAATCCCTTCCACTTTTCCTCTAGCCAGGCCCCTCTCACCACAGTACTGGCTACAGGCCAGGTCTGCTGCTCCTGGGAGCCCTGTTTTCATGAACGACTGGGCTCACTCCTCCAGATTGCCATTCCCTCAGACCCTAAGCTTGTAGAGCTTGGTGCTGAGAATCCTCAGCAAATTTTGCTTGCCCTCCGGTAGCCACACCCCCGTAGCTGGTGCAAGAGACCTCAGCAGCCAGCCCTGGCGGGAGCGGCAGTCCCACACCACCTCTGACTCCCTCGGGCTGGCTATAGCATTCTCGGGAGAGCTGGGAGGGGCTCTTAAGGTTTCCCTGATGCGTGGAGAGGGAGAACCAGGAGACCACACACCTGCTGCAGCAGGCTTCAATGAAGTTATCTCCTCCGCCGCAGTCCTGCCACGCCAGCCCTCCGCCACAGTGGTGTTCTCCGCAAACGGCTACAGTTTGCCTCCCCCTGCCGGGCGACCAACGCCACGGGCGGGTCCCCACTGTCACCCAATCCTCGCCTGGACCCTGCGGCCACTACCCACGAAGGCCCGGCCGGCATCCACCTCCGGGGAATGAGAAGTGCTGACCAGCCGCCTCAGCCGGATAGCTTAATGCTGAGTCGCAGCTGTCTGTCTCAGCTTTTCAGACGCGGTGGTGCGGGGCACGGAACAGGAGGGGCTTACTCACTTCCCGCCGCCATCTTTCTCCTCTCGCTATTTCGGGATGATGGCGGGGTGCTGGCTCGCTCTGTCCGGTGCGTCTCTGCCTCGAGCTCCCACGCCTCTCTCCGCCGCGGTTTCTACAGCAGGCGCTGCCCTGTTCGCTCTCTCCGCCCCCGGCGTTCCCGGCTTCTAGCCGCACCGCGGCCCGGTCCGTGTCTTTATGGCTCGCGGCTCCAGCGGCGCCCGGGGCCGGGGAGGCGACGGCCTGACTCCGGCAAGTACCGCAGTCCCCAGGCCCCGAGTCCCGGCGGCCACAAACCGACACTTCTAGTAGACCTCCCAGATCCCTGCAGGACCCCTCTTCATGGAATTCTGCTAGAAGTTCCTCAGTGTGAAGACTGCCGCTGTTCCAAAGGGTCTTTTTGATCTCGTTAGTGCGGAGACATTAGAGTCGCTGCTTCCTCCTCGGCGGCCATGCTCCCTCCGTATGTATGTCTTAAGACACCATAAACAAAATTAGAAGTCAAACCCTTTACCAGAAGACTATATTTTCAATATTCTTAACTAACAAGAACTTTTCATTCTGAATAAAAAGCAGATATATATATAAATGGAAAAACAATTAAAAATTAGCCAGTGGATACGAATAGACCGCTTACCAAAGAGGAAATGTCTTTGCATACACAAACATATTCAGACTCCCAGCAATCTGGGAAATGTATCCATAAATCAACAAAAATCTGAAGTCTGATTATACCACCTATTGGTAGGGTGAATGAGAATTCTTAAGTTGCTTGGAGGAATATAAAGTAGCCCAAGTTTTTGGAGGACAATTTCATAATTGTTTGTAAAGTCAAAGATGTACATGCTCTGCAAATTGCCACTTTGTTTCTACGTATTGACTTTGGTCCAACTCACACATGTGGAAGAGGTAACCAGTCTAAGGATTTCTACTGCAGTATTGTTTATCATAGTGAAAAATGACAAATGTGGGACCACCCAAATTGCCTGTCTGTAGAGACATGAATATATATATCTCTGATGTAGTCTATAAATAGGGGTGTGGTTTGTCATAAAATGCAATATTACTATGCAATATTACTACTCCACAGAACAAAGAAATTAATTGCTACTGCTTATAACATAGATGAATCTCACAAATGCTTCATGTTGAATGAAAAGAGACACAATAAAGCAAAAACTCTTATGACTTCATTTGTGTGCAGTAGATCTGGTTACATAAATTTGTGTTGCTCAGTGCAAAATGAAGATGTGAAAAAAGCAGGAAAAAATGTCTTTAATGGTACTAATACATATAAAGCTTTTTTTTTTTTGGTCTACAGTTTCTCTCTTGAATTATCAACATTTTTTAAGCTTGCTTTTTAAAAAGTGTTTTAACTAGAGAAAAATAAAATTTAAAAAATTTAAATTTAATGTTGTATTAACTGGTAAAGTTTTTTGTTCATCTTTGTATTTGCAATGAGAGTTTTAAGCACAAATATAAGAATATTTAACTGTTATGCAGAATGACTGAACTTACACAACTCCTATTATCTTAGCTTGTTTAGGCTGCCAGAATGAAAATCCTGCAGCTGGGTGATTATTTAGGGACAACAGATTTTTTTTTGCTCACAGTTATGAAGGTTGGAAAGCCAAGATCAAGGCACCAGCAGACTTGGTGAGAGATTGCTGTCTACTTAAAAGATGGCATCTTCTAGCTGTGTTTTCAAATGGAAGAAGGGACTAACAATCCCTCTTGGGCCTTTGCTATAAGGGCACTAACCCATTCATGAAGGCTCCATCCTCATGACCTAATCACTCAGTTGTTCTGCCTCCCAATGCCATTGCACTGGGAATTAAGAGTCTACATGCGAATTTTGGAGGGACAAGGACATTCAGACCATACAACATATTTTGTAGTTCATGCATGTGCATATATTTCATTCTTACCAAAATGATAGAAACACAGCACAAAAGTAATTCAACTGTTTTTATGCCACTCCTAGGTACATGTGTTTTCTATCCACACTCTACTTTTGGCTTAACAAGTGAGGTCTGAAGGGAAAAGAAACCGTGGGTTATGCTTTGCTTCAACTTTCCTTTCCTTTCAGATCATCATTTTCAGCATAAATGTTTGACCAATATAGAGAAGTAACAGGAATAGAAAAGGATATGATAGGATTCTTGGTTGTTGGATTTCTTAGAACTCTATAACCTTCTTTCTAGAAGTGTTTGATGCAAATTTTGTTTGGAATGGAAAGCGTGGCTTTTGAGGCTGTGGGTATCATGCTTAGCTCACATGGAGTCTCACTGAATTGCCACTCATTAGTTCCCTGGAATAATGTCCTCCTGAGGCATTGCAAAGGTCTATGTGAATGTGGCAACAAGGAACAAGAGGTGCTCGAGTAGCTCCACTGTCCAATCAGACTTGATTTATGAAACACTGTTCCAGTCATCTTTTTTGCTGCTGTGACCAAAGGACCTGACAAGAATTTTAGAGGAGGAAAAGTTTATTTGTTGCCCATAGTTTCAGAGGTCTTATCCATAGATGGTTGACTCCATTGCTTGGGGCCAGAAGTGAGGCTGAAAATCATTTCAGAAAAGTGTGGGGAGGAAAGCTCTTTAGGAGATGGCAACCAGGAAGCAGAGAGAGAGTGAACTCCAGTCACCAAGAACAAAATATAAACCCCCAAGCACACCCCCAATGGTCCACCTCCTCCAGCCACACTCTGCCTGCCTACAGTTACCACTCAGTTAATCTCTATTAGAGGACTAATGCACTGATTAGGTTAAGGTTCTCATAACCCTATCATCTTACCTCTAAACTTTTTGTATTGTCTTACACATGACAATTTTGGGGGGCACCTCATATCTAAACCATCACATACACAAACCCAAAATAAATCATTAAGAATTTTAAGACAGCAACACTAGCAGAACATCAAACCAATTATGGAGTCCCTTTTGACCATAATTACATGTGAATACTTTTCTCAAATAAAAAAAAACTTAAAATATGTGCAATTTATTATATATAAATTGTAAATGGATAAATCAACAAAAATATTACCCCCCCTCTTCACCCCCAGTCTTCTTTCAATGTAAAATTGCAAAAACATTTCAAAAGTTTCATTGGTTTTATCTTTCTGATGAAGAAGCATTTGCCAAATAAAATGGATTAAACTTACAGGGTATCAGTCTTCTCCTTTTCTTCCCAACACTATAACCCATTTCAGTACTTAAAAGTGGCAAAACCATTGCATTGTCACAGAGGGCAATTTTTTTGTCTTGTTCATATATATGATTTTTAATTAGAGAAAGCATGGTTATCTCCTTGAATGGTATAATGCACAAGAAAGATTATAATCATCTGTCTATAATTTCAACTAAACATCGAAAGTATTGCTTGCTTCTTTTATATCTCATGGAATAGGTAATGTGCCTGCAATTCATAAGAAATCTACTTTCATTTTTCTCTATGATAGCAGAAGGCCCAAGAAAAAAAAGGCTTTGATAGGGACCATGATATTTTGCTTCAATGTGCTATTTGTCCTCATCAAGGGTGCATGTTTAAGATATTTCTCTTGGTGCCATTGTAATCATGCCATTGAGAAAGAGTAAAGTTAAATACTGCTGAGACTTTTGTTCACAGTTATCATATCTACAATGAAATAAAAAGCTCTCACAGACTTTCTTCAAATTTTATTATACCATTTTCCCAATCACAAATCTTCAACAGGATGAGGAATTATTTTCAAGCTTATCTAGTACAGAAGCTAACACACTGTTACTTCTCAGCTTACAGTGGCAATGTTTGGTACAGGTATTCTATAAAGAAACTTTGAATTTTTTTTTTCTGTTTTAGTGCTGTGGTATTTATTCAGAGATAATATCATTGTTTTGAATATTTGACCTATTTAAAATGAAAATGTTTTAAGAAAAAAAAACACATATGAAAAAGACTTTAAGACATGAAAACTTTTGCTGAAAGCTTACTGCAGTCCAATGAATTTCTCAGTGACCTTTATATCTTCCCTGTATTAGGAATTCCCAAGGTTTAGACTCTGGATACAGCTTTGGAAGTAAAAATACAAATATAAATTTATACAAAGAAAAAGCACAAAACACAGAAAACATATTTTGAAAATTTCAAAAATCTTTACTGACTTCTAATTGCCATAATTACTGTTATTCACCAACAATTTAATTTGTTTTTCTCTTTTTCGGGGGTGGATACCAGGGATTGAGCTCAGGGGCACTCAACCACTGAGCCACATGCCCAGCCCTTTTTTAATATTTTATTTAGAGACAAGGTCTCACTGAGTTGCTTAGTGCCTTGCTTTTGCTGAGGCTGGCTTTGAACTCACCACCCTCTTGCCTCAGTCTCCTGAGCCACTGAGATTATAGGCATGTACCACCCAGCTTAATTTGTTTTTCTTAAGACAAGTTTTAAATTTTTTTTCTTAAAAATCATTGTATCATGCTCTGAGCCAGTATTTTAATCATTTGGCTAGACATTTTATCTTATTGTCCTCTGGAATGTGAATTCAACATATCTGTATAGCAATACAGTACATTACTCTCTGCACTAAGCCGTCATTCTTTCCTTTTCCTTTAATTCTATTTTACCACCCTCTAACAATCAAGATCTCAGTAACATTTGACTTTATCCATATTCTTATTTCTCTTCCAAAGCAAGGATTCAGAAAATTTTGACTGCAGAGTATCTTAGGAATCTCTTTTTCATGCCTAGTCTTCAGTCTTATGCTATGTCATCCTTATTTTTGCCTGACTATTGTAATAGCACACAACTTTTCCTCCTTTCTTTAATTTCTCCCCTTTCTACTATGCTATAATGCAGATCTCGAGTGTCCCTCAAAGGCCCATGTTGTTAAAAACTTGATCCCCAGGGTGGCGCTATTGGAGATTGTTGAACGTTTAGGAGGTGGGACTTAGTGGGAGATCTTTATGTCATTGGAGGATAGTGAGACCTTGGCTCCTTCCTCATTCTCTTGCTTCATGGCCCTGTGATTAGTGGTGTTGCTCCACCATCCACTCTTGCCATGATGTGTTTCTTAGTCACAAGCAATGTGGCCATCTGATCGTGGACTAGATTCTCCAAAACTGTGAGCCAATATAAACCCTTTTTCCTTATAAGTGGATTATCTTAGGTATGTGTTATAGTAATGGAAAGTTGTATATTGCAAATTGTATCATTTATAGCCCCAGTCTATGGATCTTCTTAAAATGCAATTTCTTTTAGAAAAGAACTCAATTTAAAACAATTAGTCTTGTTTCTGAGAGAACAAATTATCAGCTGCTACTCTACTATTTGTTTTGTGTGGCTGTTCTCAGATAGAGTTGGAGAATAGTCCTTCATCCAGAGGTCTAGGGTGACATGATATTGTTGGCTCAATGCGATAGAGTGAGGCTATAGGGAATTAGAGCTGAAAGATTCATTTGTCCCTCTGACCACAAAGAAGCATGCATTCTTAACCTTTATTCTCAGAATAGTTCTTCGTGAGCATTTTACTTTTAACATTATGGAACATACAGAAAATGATGCAAAGTACAACACTCTGGGATAAACAGGAGGGGATCTGAGGTCATTTGTATTGCTTAAGAATACTTATTACATTTATTTTAAATGCTCATAAATATGTACTTTGTTGATATTAAATGTTGACCATGCTTAAAATTCCCAAATAAAATCTTTCAGGATTTTATTTACTTATTTTTTTTTAAATTTTTTTTTAATTTTTTTTTATTGGTTGTTCACAATGTTACAAAGCTCTTGACATATCATACTTCATACATTAGATTGAAGTGGGTTATGAACTCCCAATTTTACCCCAAATGCAGATTGCAGAGTCACATCGGTTACACATCCACAATTTTACATACTGCCCTATTGGTAATTGTTGTACTCTGCTCCCTTTCCTATCCCCCACTATCCCCCCTCCCCTCCCCTTCCTTTTACTCTCTCTACCCCATCTCCTGTAATCCATCTCCCTCCTTATTTATTTTCCCATTCCCCACCCAGCCTCTTATATGTAATTATGTATAGCAATGAGGGTCTCCCTTCATTTCCATGCAATTTTCCTCATCTCTCCCTTTCCCTCCCATCTCATGTCACTGATTAATGTTACTCTTTTCTTCCTACTCTTCCTCCCTCCTCTGTTCATATTTGCTCTCATTATATCAAAGAAGACATTTGGCACCTGTTTTTTAGGGATTGGCTAGCTTCACTAAGCATAATCTGCTCTAGTGCTGTCCATTTCCCTGCAAATTCTATGATTTTGTCATTTTTTATTGCTGCATAGTACTCCATTGTGTATAGATGCCACATTTTTTTTATCCATTCATCTACTGAGGGGCATCTGGGTTGGTTCCACAGTCTAGCAATTGTGAATTGTGCTGCTATGAACATCGATGTGGCAGTATCCCTGTAGCACGCTCTTTTAAGGTCTTCAGGGAATAGTCCAAGAAGGGCAATAGCAGGGTCAAATGGTGGTTCCATTCCCATCTTTCCCAGGAATCTCCAAACTGCTTTCCAGATTGGCCGCACCAATTTGCAGTCCCACCAGCAATGTACAATTGTACCCTTTTCTCCACAACCTCTCCAGCACTTGTTGTTGTTTGTCTTCATAGTGGCTGCCAATCTTACTGGAGTGAAATGGTATCTTAGGGTGGTTTTGATTTGCATTTCTCTGACTGCTAGAGATGGTGAGCATTTTTTCATGTACTTATTGATTGATTGTATATCCTCCTCTGAGAGGTGTCTTTTCAGGTCCTTTGCCCATTTGTTGATTGGGTTATTATCTTATTGTCTAATTTTTTGAGTTCTTTGTATACTCTGGATATTAGGGCTCTATCTGAAGTGTGAGGAGTAAAGATTTGTTCCCAGGATGTAGGCTCACTGTTTACCTCTCTTATTGTTTCTCTTGCTGAGAAAAAACTTTTAAGTTTAATTAAGTCCCATTTGTTGATTCTTGTTGTTAACTCTTGTGCTATGGGTGTCCTATTAAGGAATTTGGAGCCCGACCCCACAATCTGTAGATCGGATCCAACTTTTTCTTCTATCAGACGCAGAGTCTCTGGTTTGATATCAAGTTCCCTGATCCATTTTGAGTTAACTTTTGTGCATGGTGAGAGAAAGGGATTCAGTTTCATTTTGTTGCATATGGATTTCCAGTTTTCCCAACACCATTTGTTGAAGATGCTATCCTTCCTCCATTGCATGCTTTTAGCCCCTTTATCAAATATAAGATAGTTGTAACTTTGTGGATTAGTCTCTGTGTCCTCTATTCTATACCATTGGTCCACCCGCCTGTTTTGGTACCAGTACCATGCTGTTTTTGTCACTATTGCTCTGTAATATAGTTTGAAATCTGGTATCGCTATACCACCTGATTCACACTTCCTGTTTAGAATTGCTTTTGCTATTCTGGGTCTTTTGTTTTTCCATATGAATTTCATGATTGCTTTGTCAATTTCTACAAGATATGCCGTTGGGATTTTGATTGGCATTGCATTAAACCTATAGAGAACTTTTGGTAATATTGCCATTTTGATGATGTTAGTTCTGCCTATCCATGAACAGGGTATGTTTTTCCATCTTCTAAGATCTTCTTCTACTTCTCTCTTTAGGGTTCTGTAGTTTTCATTATATAAATCTTTCACCTCTTTTGTTAGGTTAATTCCCAAGTATTTTATTTTTTTTGAGGATATCGTGAATGGAGTGTTTTTCCTCATTTCCGTTTCAGAAGTTTTGTCGCTGATATACAGAAATGCCTTTGATTTATGCGTGTTGATTTTATATCCTGCCACTTTGCTGAATTCATTTATTAGTTCTAGTAGTTTCTTTGTAGACCCTTTTGGGTCTTCTAGGTATAGAATCATGTCATCTGCAAATAGTGATAATTTAAGTTCTTCTTTTCCAATTTTTATGCCTTTAATTTCTTTCGTCTGTCTAATTGCTCTGGCCAGTGTTTCGAGAACTATATTGAATAGAAGTGGAGATAGAGGGCATCCCTGTCTTGTTCCGGATTTTAGAGGGAATGCCTTCAACTTTTGTCCATTCAGAATGATGCTAGCCTGAAGCTTAGCATAGATAGCTTTTACAATGTCAAGGTAAGTTCCTGTTATCCCTAGTTTTTCTAATGTTTTGAACATAAAGGGATGCTGTACTTTGTCAAATGCTTTCTCTGCGTCTATCGAGATGATCATATGGTTCTTATCTTTAAGTCTATTGATGTGGTGAATAACATTTATTGATTTCCGTATGTTGAACCATCCTTGCATCCCAGGGATGAATCCTACTTGGTCATGGTGCACAATTTTTTTGATGTGTTTTTGTATTCGATTCGCCAGAATTTTATTGAGGATTTTTGCATCTAGGTTCATTAGAGATATTGGTCTGTAGTTTTCTTTCTTTGAGGTATCTTTGTCTGGTTTCGGAATCAGGGTGATGTTGGCCTCATAGAATGAATTTGGAAGAGCTCCCTCTTTTTCTATTTCCTGAAATAACTTGAAAAGTATTGGTTTTAATTCTTCTTTAAAGGTTTTGTAAAACTCCGCTGTATACCCATCCGGTCCTGGGCTTTTCTTGGTTGGTAGTGTTTTGATGGCTTCTTCAATTTCATCCATTGATATTGGTCTGTTCAAATTGTGTGTATCCTCCTGACTCAGTCTGGGCAAATCATATGACTTAAGAAATTTATCGATGTCTTCACTATCTTCTATTTTATTGGAATATAGGTTTTCAAAATAATTTCTTATTGTCTTCTGTATTTCTGTAGCATCTGTTGTGATATTGCCTTTTTCATCCCGTATGTTAGTAATTTGAGTGCTCTCTCTTCTTCTCTTTGTTAGCATGGCTAAAGGTCTGTCGATCTTATTTATTTTTTCGAAAAACCAACTTTTAGTTTTGTTAATTTTTTTAATAGTTTCTTTTGTTTCAATTTCATTGATTTCCGCTCTGATTTTAATTATTTCTAGCCTTCTGCTACATTTGCTGTTGTTTTGCTCTTCCTTTTCTAGGGCTTTGAGATGAAGTGTGAGCTCATTTATTTGTTGGTTTTTTCTTTTTTTGAGGAATGACCACCAGGCGATGAATTTTCCTCTTAAAACTGCTTTCATTGTGTCCCATAGATTCCGATATGTTGTGTCTGTATTTTCATTTATCTCTAAGAATTTTTTAATTTCCTCCTTTATGTCTTCTGTAACCCATTGATCATTCAGTAACATATTGTTCATTTTCCATGTGATGTAGGATTTTTTCTTCCTTCTTTTATCATTGATTTCCAATTTCATTCCATTATGATCAGATAAAATGCATGGTATTATCTCCACCCCTTTATATTTACTGAGGGTTGCCCTATGGCATAATATATGGTCTATTTTTGAGAAGGATCCATGTGCTGCTGAGAAAAAAGTATATCCATTTGATGATGGTTGATATATTCTATATATGTCAGTTAAGTCTAGGTTGTTGATTGTGATATTGAGTTCTATAGTTTCTTTATTCAATTTTTGTTTGGAGGATCTGTCCAATGGTGAGAGAGGTGTGTTGAAGTCACCCATAATTATTGTGTTGTGGTCTATTTGATTCTTGAACTTGAGGAGAGTTTGTTTTATGAATGTCGCAGCACCATTGTTTGGTGCATAAATATTGATAATTGTTATGTCTTGTTGGTGAATGGATCCTTTTAACAGTATATAATGCCCTTGTTTATCCCTTTTGATTAACTTAGTCTTGAAGTCGATTTTATTTGATATGAGGATGGCCACTCCTGCTTGCTTACGAGAACTGTGTGCGTGGTATATTTTTTCCCATCCTTTCACCTTCAGCCTGTGTATGTCTTTTCCAATCAGATGTGTCTCCTGGAGGCAGCATATTGTTGGATTTGTCTTTTTAATCCATGATACCAGCCTATGTCGCTTTATTGGAGAGTTTAGGCCGTTAACATTCAGAGTTACTATTGATATATGGTTTGAACTTCCATCCATGTTTGAATGCTTATCCTTTTTTTTTTTTTTTTTAAATATTTAGTTTGTTTCTCCGTGATTATCTTTCCCCTTGCCCTCTGTCTTTACTGAGGCACTTCCCACTGATGGTTTTGGTTATTGTTTTTCATTTCTTCCTCGTGTAGTGTTTTGCTCAAAATGCTTTGCAATGCAGGTTTTCTGGCTGCAAATTCTTTTAACTTTTGTTTATCATGAAAGATCTTTATTTCGTTGTCATACCTGAAGCTTAATTTTGCTGGATACAGAATTCTTGGTTGGCATCCATTGTCTTTCAGTGTTTGAAATACATTGTTCCATGACCTTCTTGCTTTCAGTGTCTGTGATGAAAAGTCCGTTGTTAACCGTATTGGTTTACCCCTAAATGTAATCTGTCTCCTTTCTCTTGTAGCTTTTAATATTTTCTCTTTGTTCTGTATATTGGATATCTTCATAACAATGTGTCTTGGCGTTGGTCTACTGTGATTTTGTGTGCTCGGTGTCCTTATGCATCTTCAATTTGTATATCTGTTTCCTTTTTTATTTCTGGAAAGTTTTCTGTAATTATTTCATTCAGCAGGTTTCTCATTCCCTTGGTGTGAATCTCTGTACCTTCCTCTATCCCGATGACTCGTAAGTTTGGTTTCTTTATGTTATCGCATAACTCTTGGATGATTTTCTCGTGATTTTTTACCAGCCTTTCTGAGTTGGGTAGACTCTTTTCAAGATGGTATATTTTGTCTTCTTTATCTGACGTTCTGGTTTCTACTTGTTCCACTCTGTTAGTGATACTCTCAATTGAGTTTTTAATTTGGTTTATCGTTTCCTTCATTTCTAGAATTATTGTTTGATTATTCTTTATAATCTCTATCTCCTTATAAAGATGCTTAACTTCTTCTTTTAGCTGTTTATGTAACTCATTCTCAATGTGTTCTTTCACTGCTTGAATTTGCTGTCTTGTATCCTCTTTGATGTTCCATTCCATCTGTCTAAGGTGCTCCTTGAGGTCTTTATATGACCATTTTTCTGATGACTCTAGGTCCTCCTGAATATTTAGGCTATCCTGCATTGTTTGTACTCCTTTTCTTCCTTGTTTCTTGAAGCTGCTCATGTTGCTTCTTGTTCTGATTGACTGCTGAGTTACTGTTTATTCCTATAAATTTATTTGATGCTAGGGAGGAAAGGTATTAGAAGGGAAGGGAAGAAGTCACTAAGGAGAATGAGAGTAGGCAGGTAGAATTCAAGGAAGGGGGATAAGAAAAATGAACAGACAAAAGAAGAAAGAAATAGGAACTAAAAAAGAACAAAAATTTTAAAAAAATATTAATAATAATTTAAAAAATTAAAATTAAGATTAGAAGAGAAAGAAGAAAAAAAGAGAAAAGAAAAAAAAAGAAAAAAAAAAACAAGATAGAAAAATGAAGATGAAAGAAAAACCCCAATCAAGAAAAAAAAAAAAAAAACCTAATAAATGCCGTCTTAGAGTTTGATTAACTTCTCTTCCACTAGGTGGCGCTGTGCCCACCAGGTCAAGTCTTTCCCGTCAGTACGTGGGAACCAATCACTGTGCAGCAGCTCCTCCCAGACTGGGCGAGTCTCCAAACCTGAGTGCCTAGGGCCTCCTCTTGTGTCCAATCCCTTCCACTTTTCCTCTAGCCAGGCCCCTCTCACCACAGTACTGGCTACAGGCCAGGTCTGCTGCTCCTGGGAGCCCTGTTTTCATGAACGACTGGGCTCACTCCTCCAGATTGCCATTCCCTCAGACCCTAATTTTGTAGAGCTTGGTGCTGAGAATCCTCAGCGAATTTTACTTGCCCTCCGGTAGCCACGCCCCGTAGCTGGTGCAAGAGACCTCAGCAGTCAACCCTGGCGGGAGCGGCAGTCCCGCCCCACCTCTGACTCCCTCGGGCTGGCTGTAGCACTCACGGGAGAGCTGGGACGGGCTCTTAAGTTTTCCCCGATGCGTGGAGAGGGAAAGCCAGGTGTCCACATACCTGTAGCAGCAGGCTTCAATGAAGTTATCTCCTGCGCTGCAGCCCTGCGACTCCAGCCCTCTGCCACAGTGGTGTCCTCCGCAAACGGCGACAGTTCGCCTCCCCCTGCTGGGCGACCAACGCCACGGGCGGGTCCCCACTGTCTCCCAAGCCCCGCCTGGACCCTGCGGCCACTACCCACAAAGGCCCGGCAGGCATCCACCTCCGCAGGATGAGAAGGGCTGACCAGCCGCCTCGGCTGGATGGCTTAATGCTGAGTCGCCGCTGTCAGTCTCAGCTTTTCAGACGCGGTGGTGCGGGAGAGGCTTACTCACTTCCCGCCGCCATCTTCCTCTTCTCGCTATTTCGGGATGATGGCGGGGTGCTGGCTCGCACTCTCCGTTGTGTCTCTGCCTCGTTGTGTCTCCCACGCCTCTCTCCTCCACGGCCTCCACAGCCAGTGCTGCCCTGGTCGCTCTTTCCGCCCCCGGCGTTCCCAGCTTCTAGCCAGCCGCGCCGCATCCCGGTCCGTGTTTTTCTCCAGCGGCGCCCGGGGCCGGGGAGGCGACGGCCGGCAAGTACCACAGTCCTCGGGCCCCGAGTCCCAGCGGCCACAAACCGACACTTCTAATAGACCTACCAGATCCCGGCAGGACCCCTCTTCATGGAATTTTGCTAGGAGTTCCTCAGTGTGAAGACTGCCGCTGTTCCAAAGGGTCTTTTTGATCTTGTTAATTTGGAGACATTAGAGTCACTGCTTCCTCGTCGGCGGCCATGTTCTTCCCCCGGACCTCTTTCAGGATTTTAATGAGAAACTTTTATTTGCTTCCAGGAGTATAACATTTTAACATTAGGTTTTATATTTTCCATGGTTATATTTAATTCCTGATTAATACTTTTGGATAATGATCTTATTACATTCTTGATAGTCACCATCAAAGAGAAATTTTGTTCACATAAATATGTGATTTAAAATATTAGAACTTTCTTTTCACAACTATTCAAGTGTTTGCAGCAGTTGAAAGTGTTTTTGAAGTAGCATTTTTTCCCTCAAAGATGAAACACTGAAATTATGTTAATGGTTTTGAATCTATTTGAATTTTTTTGTATCAGAATTTCAAAATAACGATGAGTAACTTGCAGAATGTGGGTACATTTTAAGAATAATCCTCCAAATCAAAAAAGGAGCAAATTAGCCACAAACCCAAGTAAGTATAACTATTTTAAATATGTGAAGGTAGAAATTTAGAGCTGCTGCCTGAGTGGTGCCTGCTCAGAACTTTGCTTCTCTGTCTCCAACCTCTCCATTCCTAGTAAACTTTGGGCTGCAGCTAAACTCCTTGGGCACATGATACATGGATTTCTTCAGAGTCTCTGTAGACTCCTTGTCCATCATGGGCAGCAATGTGTGTTGCACCTGGCTGCTAAAAGAGATGCCCAGGTGGTTCTGTACCTTACACTGTGCTGAATGCATGGAGAAGCAGAGTAAGCACTAAATATAACCCATTATACTCATTATCTTCAACCTTGGACAGAAATTCTCAATACTCAAGGCACCTGGTCTAGGTGTTCTGTGATTATAACCATATTTCCTTGCAGACTTGAGATCAATATCTTCACTTACCTGAACACCTTACCAGTACACCAGTACATCAGGCTTGCCTTGACATGCAAAATGAAAGCTACTGCGTTGGAGTTTTCTCCCTCTCTGAAATAAAACCATGTCATGGCCCTATGGATTAGGACATCAGTCAAGGAATATTATCCTGTGCTGATAATTTTGGATCTATCTCAGCCTTTTCAACCTGGAGCTGCAAAAATAAATCTCCAATATCACTCTCACATCACTTATAATGATGACCTCCTTGATGACTAATTAAGAATAAAGTTCAGGGTTTAAGAAGGTGGGTTAGAGGGAGAATGCATTCCTAGTTGCTCTGTGGTTTGGAATTCAAACAGCTGGAGTACTGCTTCTCTGCATGATGGGTGGAAGGGGGAATCTCACTAAAATTCAACATTGGGTAGTGAGAGTGTCTTAGAAACTCAGAAATTTGGGTACACTAAACGAAGAAGAAAGGCTACCTTGGAGCTAAACTGATTGTGGCATCAGCCACCGCAGCAGCAGCAGTGGTAGCAGCACTGGTTCAAGCACAGAGGGAGGGAAAACACAGAGAGAAATACAGTGGACAGATTTAATGAGGAAAAACCTGAGATCAGAAAAGCAACCTGCCCTTAGCTGATCCAGAGTGTGCACTGGTGCTTGAAAAGTGCCCTGTGTTTTCCAACTGGCCATGAAAAGGTGAGGGAGGAGCTATATCTGAAGCAGCCATGCTGTAGTTGCTGCTGTAGGAGCTGGGGTAGCTGAGCAAACATGGCTACACTGTCCTGGAGAGTGCCTTCTGTGTAACCTATAGTCTAACCTAGCGTAACAGGAATGAAACAGGCATACAAAATATTTTACCCAGAGGAGTTCAAATCGGAAAGTGGAAAGGGAGCCCACCTTGCTACCCTCTTTGAGTCTTGTGGCTCATGCAACCAGCTAAAGCAGGTCAGGAATCTGAACAAGTGTGTGCATGTAAAAAATGCTCAATATTTTAGCAATTAGGGAAATGCAAACCAAAACTACACTGAGATTTCATCTCATACCAGTTAGATGGCAGTCATAAGGAACACAAAATAGCAATATATGCTAGAGAGCATGTGGAGGAAAAGGAACACTTTTTTTTTTTTTTTTTTTTTAAAGAGAGAGTGAGAGAGGAGAGAGAGAGAGAATTTTTTTTTAATATTTATTTTTTAGTTCTCGGCGGACACAACATCTTTGTTGGTATGTGGTGCTGAGGATCGAACCTGGGCCGCACGCATGCCAGGCGAGCGTGCTACTGCTTGAGCCACATCCCCAGCCTGGAACACTTTTAACATTTACACTGTTGGTGGGACTGTAACTTAGTACAACTACATGGAAATCAGTTTATATAGACTCCTTAAAAGACTAGACATGGAACCACCATATGACCCTGATCCACCACTTCTCAGTATTTATCCTGAAGAATTAGTCATCTTACTACAGTGACACATGCCTACCCACATTTATAACAGCACAATCCACAATAGTCAAACTATGGAACCAGCCTAGGTGTCCATCAACAGATGAATGGATTGAGAAAATGTGGTTTATACACACAATTTAGTTTTATTCAGCCTTAAAGAAAAATGAAATTATGGCATTTGCAGGAAAATGGATGGAACTAGAGACCATCATGTTAAGTGAAATAAGTCAAACTCCTAAGTTTAAGGCTTGTATGTTTTCTCTAGTATGGGGAAACTAGAGAGGGTAGAACTCCTAAAAAACAAAGGGAGATCAGAAGAGGAAAGAGACCAAGTGGTGGGAGGCAAGGAGGGAGAGGGGAAGTGCTAGGGAGTGATATTGGTCAAGTTATATTGTGTGCATGTACAAATACATAACAACAAATCCCATCAATATGTACCATTATAATGCACCAATAAAAAATGTGGGGAAAAACCCCCAAAACAACTTCACACCACAGAAATCATGGTCATTACCAAGTTCTCTGATATCTTTGATCAAATTCATCTCAAGCCTACTCAGGTATATATCCTGTCTCTGTTTAAGCCAGACAACTTGTGTGATGATTTATATATGTCAATTCAATTAGGCAGGGATTATATTTCTCAGGGCAATCCTCCGTGTGTGACTCAAGAAGAACTCCTACAAGAGAGGGGAGGCGGGAGTGAAATAGTTTCCATTGCTCTAAGAAGATGACCTTAATACAATGATGGACCAATGTAGAGGTGTCTAGCTGGTTCTCACTCATTTTTGGCCTCCTCTGCTTTGGATCCAGCTCCTCTCAACTGCTTTCCTTTTTTTTTTTTTTTTTTTTTTTTTAAATATTTTCTTAGTTGTCAATGGACTTTATTTTATTTATTTATATGGGGTGCTGAGAATCAAACCCAGTGCCTCACACATGCTAGGCAAGCTCTCTACCAGCCCTCAACTTCTTACCTTGATGACTAGAATCAGCCCTTGGTCAGCCTCCTGATGATTGACTGTGAACTTCCAGATGTGCTGGCTACACATAGGAAGCTGCTTCCCCCAGATCTCCATAGAAGTTCCCAGTCCAAGCTCCATTTGCTCCATTGGATGTGGGTTTTCAGATGGACTGGCAGGAGTCTTCTCTGACCCTCCAGCTTTCCCTCTGGATCTTCATTTCTCCCAGTTCTTCCACAGTTGTGTAAGACTAAATTCCTATGGCACTTATTCCATAACATTCATGGTGACCCTGTTCCCCAGTCTGAATCTGGTCTCACAATCTTGTCTCCTTTATCTCTTCTTCTGGGTTCCATTCCATTGCTCAGCATGTATCCACAATAGAAATGCTTTTCCTTTGCATTAATGATGGAAGAAATCCTACCCATCTTAGAAGATTCACTTCTATTACCAATTCTTTTCTGAAGTTCTCTTCCTCACATCCAAATGGATACAGTTTTTTTTTTCCTTGAACTCCTGCATGTTTTTACTTTTTATGATTTTCTGATCACTGCTTTATACTAAATCACTCTTTTCTTCATAATAGAAGGCAAATCTCTTTGAAGGTAGAAATTGTGACTTCGTCTTCTTGTCTCCTAAGGCATTGTATCCTTAACATCTTTAGTATTTGTTGAGTTGAATTGAATATAGTCACAGAAATTAAATCCCAAAGAAGGTTAGTGATTAGCCCAAGGTGACAATGGGAATTCAGTTTATCTACTAAAAATAAGTTGAGGAGAATTTGGTATTACTGAATAGGCAAAGATCACTAATAAAATTATAAACACTCATGTTCTCAATTTGTCAATTCACAATTGTTTTTACAGTGTAGTTCAGATAAAACTGGAATATTTATTTTCCTTTCTTCAAAAACAATACCCAAATAATTTTGCAATTAAGCTCATGATAATTCAAATTCAAATGATTTTCAAGCTGTGTTGCTGTTAAACCAGGGAACTCATCCATATTTTCCTGCAATTAAAATGTTACATGAAATTCCAAAATGTTAAAACAGGTAAAAGTGGAATAGTCAGGAGGCCGCAAATCTGCCCGTTGCTCCCCCACTTCTCACGTATCCAGGGCTTGTCAGGCACCTCTGGGGAGCCAAGAAAACACAATGTAAAAACAGGAGTTTTCACCTACAGGGTTCTATTTTCTTGAGTAAAGATACCATGGCTCTATCCATGACCTGCTGAAGTAGAATCTGCTTTTCAGGACAATTCTTAGGTGATTCTTACGTACACAAATGTTTGAGAAGCACCAAGGTAGAGGATTTGGGGATTATGAAGATAGGAAAGGGAACAGAATAAGACTTTCTATATGGTCGATGTGTGAAATAAGATTGAGTAAATGGTATATGGAAGGGAAAATTGTGTCAAAACCTCCTTTCTTATGATTCTGGGCCACAGATGACCACAAGAGAAGCATGTACAACATTCAGAAGGCAGAGGAAGCAGCATCAATGACCACCAGAAGTTCAATGTAGAGCCCCAGGTGCCTCTGCAGCTCCTGCATAGGGCCACTGTCCATGGATTTACACTTTGGGGTGAGATGGCTCTATCTGCATCTCCATCTGCAACTACATCAGAACTGGCTGGATTTCCACCCTTAGCTTCTCCAAGTCTTGGACCAAGTACATGTGACACCCCATGATGAAGGTGCCATATTCCTCTCAGGTCACAGGAATTGCAGTGATAACATGAGCATACTTCTCTTTGTTCTCATGGGTTTCCGTTTGTCTTTGTAAGTTCCTATTGGTCTTCACAGCTTCTAGTTTTTCCTTTATTTCTACAGCTGTGTAGCCAGATGTAGTTTCCCACCCCTGGCCTCGCTGACCTCTAGCAGTTTCAGACTCCATGTAGATGGGGCAGCCTTGTGTCGACTTCCTCATCAGCTCTCTCCTGCAGTGGCTGGCTAGTGACGTTTTTCTGATTCTCTGAAATCCCTTTCTGGAGTTTTCTTTCTGTTTCTTCCCTAGCAGCCTTTATGCATAATTTTTTAAAATGAATCTCTTATTCTATATTCATGATTGAAGTCCTGCCTCCCTGATTAAGCACTAATGGGTATACTTACTGATTCCCCTAGTGATTTTCTATCATTTCTTATGTGACAAATTTTATGTGTTACTGTGTATTTTCTGTTGCCTTGGCATAACAGTTTCTTTATATCTTGAAAAAGGAAATTACTTTTTCTAGAAGAACTGTCAAAATTTGATATGCTTAAATTTGTTTTCCTTTTTTGGTTTCTTAAGGAGGCACAAAAGATATTTAGGATGCTACTTACTACTTTAATACAGTGAATTTCATAGATAATGGAAAAGCCTAACCAAGGTGTGTTACTGAGCGCTCTCTTGCTGTGACATAGTACAAAATACTTTGTATTTGCAAGATATTGATATACTTACAAAACAAATAGCTGATTTTATGGGAGGAAAGGTTTATTTTGAACTATGGTTTCAGTCCATGATTGCTTGACTCCATTTTGGGTCCTGTGGCAAGAAAGTATATCATGGTAGAAGCACATGGTGAATGGAATCTGGCTACCATGAGGTTATAAATAGAGGAACTTCTTCCTTCAAGGGCACATCCCTATGACCTAGCTTCTTTTCAGTAGGCCCTACATTCCAAAAGGTGCTACCTCCCCCCAGTAGTACCAGGGACTGGGGACCAAATATTTAATACATGGCCTCTAGTGAACTTTCAAGATCCAAACCAGAATATAAGAACTAAACTGAGGGAAAAGGACCATAGAAACAGGCTTTTAGAAAGGAAAGGGCTATTGGAAAGTATTACAGAATATTGATAAACCCAAATAATTCTGCACCAAGAAGCGAATAATCCCATTGAATCAGACACTCACATTTTCCTTTCATTACATTTTTGCTAACCTTTCAAATCAACAAAATATGAGTTTAATCAAAAGACAGAATTCTTTTTACAAATTTTAATTAATTACTCCATCACATTAAATATTCTATATCTCAGGAGTCTTCTTGTGCCCAACTTCCACTCATTATCTTATTTTTCTCAATAGCACTTTAAAGTAGGTATTCATTTTCTCTTTTTTCAGATAAAGAAATAAGGTCAGAGAAATTCATTATCTTGCTCAGGGTCACCTAGTTAGTATCTAACAGAAGATATTTGACTTCAAGTCTGTTTGCCTCTGAAAAATGGGCTCTTGTCACATTATTTTATTCTGAGTCCCTTGGTAAAGACTAGCCAAATCAGCAAGGTGAGCTTTTTTTTTTTTTTTTTTTTTTTTTTTTTTTTTTTTAAGAGAGAGAGAGAGAGAGAATTTTTTTTAATATTTATTTTTTAGTTCTCGGCGGACACAACATCTTTGTTGGTATGTGGTGCTGAGGATCGAACCGGGGCCACACGCATGCCAGGCGAGCGCGCTACCGCTTGAGCCACATCCCCAGCCCAGTAAGGTGAGCTTTTACTGCATCGTCTTCTTTTCAAGACATAGGAATGTAATGGTACTTGGAATCTTATTTATTTTTGTGGTACTGAGGATTGGACTTGGGGGTGTTATACCACTGAGTTACAACCCCAGACCTTTTTATTTTTAATGTTTACGCAGGGTCTTAACTAAATTGTCTAATCTGGCCTTAAACTTGCAATTCTCCTGCCTCAGCCTTCAAAGTTGTTGGAATTATACTGACTGGCAGAGAATTAGAATCTAAGTTTCCCTGTTAGGAGAGGATGGCCAGTCTCTGAACTGGGACACTGATGTATATTCATTGTTGAGTGATGTTAGGATCACGTTTACTAGACTGAACTGGGTTTAAGACTGTCAGAAGAATGTGGCAATAATCAACAATTCATGAGAGTAGTCAAGTCAGATTAGAGAGTTTATTGGAAAAGCCGTGTTGTCATAAGGAAAAATATTTACCCATCAGATTGACAAATTAATAAATAGATTCCATTGAGGGCAACTTCTGAGAATGAAGTGGACAGCATAATTTGAAAGATGCACCACAGGCCAAAGACAGTGGCGTATCAAAATGCAAAATGTGCATATACTTTGATATAACAATTTCATTTATAGGATTCTCCCAAATCCAAGGACTTGCAGGACCAGAGCTACATACAGGATATGGTAGTTTCTCCCGATATTGAGTCAGGTCCCATCTGAGAACTCTACCCAATGCCCATGAGTTATGAAGTTTCCCACCCTGGCCACTGGGCACAGGCACTGTTCCTGACCCTGCAAATGTTGGGTGCTGTTACTCTAATTGAGTCTTGTGGTTCCTTCTCTGGAGTTGGATTGTTCTTCAAGGATGTGCTGATTGGTTATGACTCTGCTGAATTCTTGAGATGAATCCTTTGCAGATTCCTGAGGTCACTCTCTAGGCTGCTCTCTGTTCTCTGTGCTGTCAGTTGTAGCCTCTTAGTTCCCTGACTCTCAATTCCATTTCCTAAACTCAAGAAAATGGCTGGATTTAGCTGTTTCCCCTTCCTTCATTGTGGCATGAAAACGCTCTCAAAGCAGTCAGCCAGTTAGTTGTGAGGCTCATTTGTTTCCTGTCTTTTAAGAACTGGTATCTTTTGTAGGATGTCCAGTGTCTTTACAACCATATTCAAGTATTTTGTCTCATGTTCTTGATTGTTTCAGGCAGGAAGAGGGTCAATCTGGTCTTCAACACCCTATCCTGTCTAGATTTGGAAAGATTGTATTGCTTTTTAAATATAGATAAATACAGAGAACATAATTATTTAATCAGAGTTTATCAAAACAGATATTATTTGACAAAATACCTCTATTTTTCAGCCATTTTCAATTTCAAGGTTGCCTGTGGTACTTTTTCCTCAGGCAGAACTTTACTCTGTTTTTGAAAGAAACTTATCTTGGGGTATCAGGATATGGGAAGGGGTGATATTAAAGGTGCACCACCATGTTCATTATTCAGTTTTAGGACCAGTTCACATTTTTATCTAATTTCTGCATCTCTGTTGATACTTTAGTCCCTTTAAGCATATCTTGCCTCCTTAAAGTAATACACCTGATTTCCCTCTCTTTTTTTATACATATAACTAATTGTTTAAAAATCTGGCAGTTGCTTATTATATTTTATAAATAATTTGTTTAAAATATTGTGAATTGACAACTTCTAAATAATTCTATTAGTTGCTCAAATGCTTATCATTTTTATGGTGGGAACATTTGAAATTTACCCTGAGCAATTTTGACATGTATAAAACACGTATTAAATACCTTCACTCTGAAGTGCAATAGATCTAAAAACAGTAAAAAAAGCTATTCCTCCTGGTTGAGACTTTTTTATCCTATGACTCTCACCGCCCCATTCCCTCTCTCTCTCTATCTTCTGTAACCACCATTCAACTCTTTCTAGGAGCTTGATTGTTTTAGATTCCATATGCAAGTGAGATCATGCAGTATTTGTCTTTCTGTGCCTGACTTATTTCACTTAGCATAATGTTTTCCAATTTCACCCGTGTTGTTGCAAATGATTTTCTGTTTTTAAATACTAAATAATATTTCACTGGGCACATACATCACATATTCTTCATCTACTCATCTGCATTTGGACACTTAGGTGATTCCATAACTCGGCTATTGTGAATAAAGCTGCAATGAACATTTGAGAGCAGATGTCTTCAACATGGTGATTTCAAGTCTTTTGGGTAAATACCCAGTAGTGGAATTGCTGTAACATATGATAGTTCTATTTTTAACTTTTTGAGGAACCTCTATGGAGTTTTCCATATGGCGGTGCTAATTTACAATCCCACCAACAGTGTGCAAAGTGTTCCCTTATCTTCTCACACTTGACTTTTCTCTTTAGCGGTTTGAAGTAACCATGCCTGTTCATACTCTTACCCCTGTGCGAATAGACCTGGTCACTACCTCTTAGTGCTTTTTTTTAGTCTGACGTTGTTTTGAATCTCAGAACAAGTTTAAATTCCTGGACAAGTCCAATGCATAATATTTTACATATTTTATTCTTATGTCCCCATTTTATGGCAAGCTTCATTTAAATTTCAATAAGAATTCATGTCAGACATGAGCAATATGCATGTCCAGCTGGAGTTTAAAGAAAATTTCTGATCATTTTTCTCTTTGAAAATTCCTGCCTTCTCTCTATTTAATCCTCTGAAGACAGGAAGTAAGTTTTCTATGTAAAAGATCAGTTTGTGCAGCTGTTGTGTGACTATAAATCAAACTGAATTTCTGTCTTTTACTGTCATTGCAGTACATTGCAAAAATTATATCACATTTTTTAAGCTTTTTAAGTCTTTCCAGATATGACAATTTTCCCTTTGTTTGGTTTCTGAGCTTCATTTAAGAGTGTTAATAAGAGAAATTTAAACAAAACTCTTAATATTATTATAGATCCAAGGGAAAAAAAAAACCCAACAACAACCAAGCAATAACAAAAAACCAAAATCCTGTTATCTTATAGAAACATTTTTCTGATTATTCTTCAAAAAATAACAAGAACTAATCCCCTAAAGACTTAATGAACCCCCTCTCAGTCAGCTGCAAATGTGTATAAATAAATCTAGTGAGAAATTATCTTTATGGTATGGTCAGACTTTGATCTAGAATATTTCCTTTTGTTGTCACAAGATAAACTGATATGCTAGTGAAGTGTGGTCAACCACTGGAGGTGAAGTGAATTCAAGGAAAGCCTTGGCAGATGAATTATTTTACATTCCTTACAGTGCATGAAACCTTCCTTAACAGCTCATATGCATGCGTATGATGACATCCACTGGCTATCCTAGCCCCATCACAAGAATCAAGCTTCTTGAAAAGAGACTCATAGACACAAGCAATTGTTCTCTTATAACCACATGCTGTTTAGATTGGTGTTCCAAGGCTTTCTGAAGAACCACACTTCACTTTATTCTGGTTGTTGCAATTTGTTTTCCAGAGACTTCCTTGTGATTTTCGCTCACTGTATTACAGAAAGCCACTTGACCAGTGAGGGGACATTTTTTTATGGTGAATTTTTCATAATTTTTAGATAAAAATAAATTGTTGTCACTAAATTTATGAATTTGGTTTTCCCAAGTCATATATATTAGACATAGGAAAGAAATGTTTCTTAAAAGGAATATTTAAATAGTTAAGAAATGACATTCAATATGGTTCCTTAATTAGAGTTTTACAACAAAGCGGTACCACCCTTAGCACTGGGGAACTGGAACCCCTGACCTGGGCATTCTGTGTTCCTCTTGCCTCCTTTCCTCCCCAGACAGGGCACTGACACACCAGGACCTGCTGTTCTTCCTCCTCTTCTACTTTTGCATTCCTCTCTGGCTTCTCCAGGACTTTCGAGTTCCCTGTAAAAATGTATAGACCCACTTTGGGGTCCTACGGCATCTTCCCCAGATAGAATACTCAAAACCCAATTCAGCTCCAATTGTTCATCCTGTGGCTCTTGGGCCCACAAGAACTGTTGGGGTGTGTGATCCTAGTGTATAGATATGGACTGGTTTCTCCACAGACGTGCACTGAGGTCTCTCCTGCTACCAGGCAGATCTGGGTGGTGGTTAGATGGAGGCTGAATGTACCTAAGGGCCTCAGTTTGTGTTTTTCATGGGATGTGAGTGCTGGAGAGGTGTGGGAGGCCATCCTCGCACGTGATTTGAACTACCTCCCTAGCTGGGCGAGAGGCGCTTAGACACATCTTTGTGCCCAGAGCTTTCCCCACCCTTCTCAGGTCCGAGGGCTTGTCCAGTGTGGAGGTGTGTCTGGCTACTGCCCCTGAAGACCAATTGTCACACCTGACCTTGGGACACTGCCCCCCTTAATCTTCATTGGATGGGATTTTCCCCAGAATTTCTTCCCCAATAAAAGTCCACTCCCTGGTGTGTTCTCTCTCTCTCTCTCTCTCTCTCTCTCTCTCTCTCTCTCTCTCTCTCCTCTTCAGTAAACCTCGCTACCATAATAGGTGGCTGGAGGCTGGAGCTAGGAGAAGTCGTCCTGGAGCTGGCTTAAAGATAATTAGAACCTGTCTCTTTAATTCAAACACTCATTTTGAATTTCTCACGTAGCTGAACCTTCATTTATGAAGCCTGTGCTGGCCACGGGCTAAAGAGAAGGCATTGAATGAAATAGAAGAAGTCACAGCAAACTAAAGTATATGCTTCTTCTTTAAGATAGTTTAAACACAGCATGTAAGAGGGTGAATAGCATTAAGTTTAAATAAAAATACAATGAGAAGATGGCAGTCAAATCAATAGTCAAAGACAGGGTTCTTTAGATAACAGGTCTTGGATTTGTAGTTCTGTCTCCTTTTTCCTGTGTTTCTTCTGCCTTCGAGAATCTGCCCTTAGAGATCCTATAATCAAATTTAAATTTGATTATAGGATATAATCAAAGTAAATTGAATATAATCAAAGTAAATTGAATTTACTTTGGTTCATTGTTGCAATTTATCTGCCTGTCCACCTGTTCCTAGTGCTATAAATACCAAGGTGCAGCAAGTGCTTGAAAGTGGGTGGGCAAGGAAAACTTTGCTTTTGCTGAAAGGGTATGCTGGCTGGCAAGTGGGCGTGGGTAGGCAGTCCACCTGGTTATATCACTAGAGTAGCAGTGCCTTTAATCCTGATTAGAGGAGTTTAGGGGTATAATTTATGCTAATTTTAAAATTGGAATGGGCAAAGGGAAGGACTATGATTAAAATGGCTACAGTTGTATCCAATTAAGGTTATCTTCTGAAAATGGACCACTGGACTTTCTAATTCTTACACTAATGGGATAAGAAAAAGAAGGTAATGGTGTGTGGTGGTACATGCCTGTAATTGCAGCGGCTTGGGAGGTTGAGGCAGGAGAATTATGAGTTCAAAGCCAGCCTCAGCAAAAAGCAAAGTGCTTTAGAGACCCTGTCTCTAAATAAAATATAAAACAGGGCTGGGGATGTGGGTCAGTGGTCAAGTGCCCCTGAGTTCATTCCCTGATAACCACCCACCTCACACACATAAAAAAAAAGAAAAAAAAGAAAAAGAAGGTGGCATGCTAAGGGCTATTCGTGGTGCAGGTAATAGTCCAAGTGGACAGAAATTAAAAGGCTATTTTGGTATTGGGAAGCATCTCAGAATTGGCTAAAGGCAATTAAGGGTTCCTCAACCATCAACTGCAATGACCAACCGGCTTCCCAGTGGATGACACTCAATTTAATTTGCCGGTTAGAAATCAAGTTGGGAGGCCTTTTGTAGGAAAAAGGAATTGGAGTCATCCTTCTGGCTGAGCAACAAAAATTGAACAATTAAAATAAAGTCATGGCTTACTAAGACAAGGAACAACAGGCAGCAAAGCACAAGAATTGAGAGAGGAGAAACAAATGAGGGAGGGAGCCCTACTGTGAGGAATGGTGACTTTGATCATGGTCTCAGACTGCCTCATAGGAGGCTGCACTTGTGCTGGAAACTTCCTGTGCAAAGGTTCAGATCAAGATTGCCCAGTTGCTATGGTGATGCCCTGCTTGAGGAGATTCTGTGCAAGGCAAGGGACTATCAGTCTTGACCCTGAGTTCAGACACCAGCTGCCAGGATAGAAATTTATGATCGCCACTAGAAATTATAGTTGGTTGCCAGTGCTTTGACCTTTAAGTTTGTCTGCTTTTCAGAAACTTTCTCACAAAAAATCCTTTTGATGATAAAACCTCTACAATAAATATGCTGAGCTAGCTCTGGGTCATTGTTCCTCATCAGAGGATGGTGTCCCACCCGGACTCAGATTTCTCTCTATGTGTGTTTGTTTGCCTTTCTTAATCCCCATTGCCCCTTTCTGGTTTTCTAAGTTCAGCATATAGGTCTCAGCACCCTACAATTGCCTGTTTACTGTCTGGCGAGTTTCCAGATCATAGTAGAGGAGGGAGTATCCAGATGGATGTTGCTGGTACCTCTGAGTTGAGGAGATAAGCTGGTGAATCAGGTAGGTGGCAGAAGCTTATAGGGCAGAGGACCTAAGAGGAGAGAGAGCTTCAGAGAATCAGAGATCTGAAGAGGGACACTTAGGGTCTTCACTTAGGGTCTTCAAACACTTAGGGTGTTTGTGTGTGAGGAAATTACCTGAAGCCAAGGAGGAGAAAAACACTCAAAAGGTGTCAAGGGAACAATCCCCAATGTTCTGAACACTTCAATTAAAAGACAAGGGGCTGGGGTTGTAGCTTAGCGGTAGGGTGCTCACGTAGCAGGTGTGAGGTGCTGGGTTCAATCCTCAGCACCACATAACAATAAATAAATAAATAAATAAAAATAAAGGTATGGTGTCCAACTACAACTAAAAAAATATTTAACAAAAAGAAAAAATTCTCAAGTGGAATAAAAAAGCTAAGTGGTTGGAACAAACAACGGTACCTTGACAAAAAAATTAAACATATTAACATTAAACAAAAATTAATTTCATATAATAAATAATAATTGTTATTAAATGAAATTAAAATGAAAAGTTGAAAATCGTCTTAAATATTCAATGAAAACTAATGTCTGATTATTTTAAGACTTGTAAAATTTTATAAAATTTATATCCAAAATTAAAATATATATTAAGATTTACATATATATAGTTGTAGATGGACACGATACTTTTCTTCCTTCCTTCCTTCCTTCCTTCCTTCCTTCCTTCCTTTCTTTCTTTCTTTCTTTCTTTCTTTCTTTCTTTCTTTCTTTCTTTCTTTCTTTCTTTCTTTCATCTTTATTTATTGTGGTTCTGGTGATCAAACCCAAGACCTTACACATGCTAGGCAAGTGCTCCACCCTTGAGCTACAATCCAGGTCTTAGCATTACATTTTTATGTGAAATTTTGTGATCCAAATCTTTGGATCATTTGTAGCAACATCATAAAAAAGAGTATGTATTTTCAAAAGCAATTCATTTCAGTGATTCCTATCGACAAAGCAATCTGAATAATTATCACATGGTAATGTGACTTCGATTTTTTAAAGAGTTAAGTTATATCCTAAATAATATGGTACTTATGTTAGTTAACTTTCTGTCACTGTAACAAAATACTCAATAAAATCAACTTATAAGGAGAAAAGGTTTATTTCAGCTCATGGTTCCATAGGTTTTAGGCACTGGTCGGTTTGCTTCAATGCTTTTGGGTCTGTGGCCACGTGGAATGTCTTGGAGAGCACAGGGTGAAGCAAAGCTGCTGACTTTATGGCAGCTGGAAAGCAGGGGGGTTGGGGAGGGAAGAAACCATAGTCCCAACATTTCCTTCAAAGGTACATGCCCAGTGACCTACTTTCTTCATCTAGGCCCCACCTCCGGAAGTTTCCACCACCTCCCAATAGCACTGCAGGGTGGTGACAGAGCCTTTATGACCCTTCGGGAGACATCAGATGTTTCCTTTAAATTTTCATCTTCTTCTCTTGCTCCATGCTATAGTTTGAATGTTTAATGTCCCACAGACCCATGTGTTGAACGCTTGCTTGGTCCTCTCTGTGGGGCAGTGAGGATGAAGGAAACTTTATGAGGTGGAGCCTAATGGGAAGTTTTTAGGTCATTCAGGGTATCCCCCCAAAGGGATAGTGGCAATCTAACAAAGAGGTAAAAGACCTCTACAATGAAAGCTTTAGAACACTAAAGAAAGGAATTGAAGAAGACCTTAGATTATGGAAAGACCTCCCATGCTCCTGGATAGGCAGAGTTAACATTGTCAAAATGGCTATACTATTAAAAGTGTTATACAGACTTAATGTGATTCCTATTTAAATCCCAATGACATTCTTCATAGAAATAGAAAAGGCAATCATGAAATTCATCTGGAAAAATAAAAGACCCAGAATAGCCAAAGCAAACCTTAGCAAGAAAGATGAAGCAGGAGGCATCACAATACCAGAACCTGAAGTATACTACAAAGCAATAGTAACAAAAAAAGCATGATATTGGCACCAAAACAGACATGTAGGCCAATGGAACAGAATAGAAGACACACAGAAAAACCCACATAAATACAGTTATCTCATCCTTGTTTGACAAAGGTGCCAAAAACATTCACTGGAGAAAAGATCACCTATTCAACAAATGGTGCTGGGAAAAATGGAAAGCCACATGTAATAAAATAAAATCTTTATCTCTCATCCTGCACCAAATTCAACTCAAGTGGATCAAAGACTTAGGCACTAGAACAGAGACCCTGTGTATAATAGAAAGAAACATAGGACCAAATCTTCACCATATTGGCCTGGGATCTGACTTCCTTAATATGTAAAGTGGCATTGGTTGGGTGAAAAGCATGTGGATTAGTTGAAGTAATGGGAGAGTGATGCTTTTGAGGGTGGTTAGAATATCAAGAGCAAACATACCAAAGGATGCAGAGCATTGAGTCTTTCCACAACCTCTGTAGAGAGGCTTAAGAATATGTGATGTCCTCAGAGCAGTTATCCTGAACTTGGTGAGAATTTCATGGGAGAATGAAGCATCCTGTTCCCTTGGGAAGTGAGGTGGTGGTAATGACCAAGAGTTTGGGGGTTACTCAAACAGCATTGATTCTTATCTGTAGTCATAGTACGCAGCCCAAGGAAAGGGAGGGTCCCTAGAGGAAGCCAGAGCCCTGCTTAATGTGAGAGAGCTGGGCGGTGATAGTGGAAGGGAGAGTTAGGGGTGGGGTCCCACATCTCCCTTGGGTTCTTTGAGGGCTTCCTAAGCTCACTAAGAAGGCTGCTAGGATAGGCAATGTAAAGTGGCATTGTTTGGGTGAGAAGCATGTGGATTAGTTGAAGTAATGGAAGAGTGATGCTTTGGTAGGTGCTGCAGACAATGTCTTGCAGTAGTAGTAGTAGTAGTAGTAATAGAAGTAGTAGTAGTAGTAGTAATAGTAGTTTATAATATTTCCTTCCAGTCTCAACTGTCAAGAAAGAAAATGCCAGAATGCCTTTTTAAAATTTTGTCCTTCCAAACCTCCAACCTGTGCTTTCTGAGGAAAATAAAAAAGAATAGAAATTAAATTGTCTTGAAGAAAATTCGAGTAGAAAATAAAGTTTGTGCCCAAGAAGGCCCTGTGCAGCAGAGGAGGGAGGGGCTCGGTGACTGGAGGAAAGAGGGAAGTGTGAGCCCAGGTGCCTTAGGCCAAAGAGAGTCATCCTTTGTGTGAAAAGTCAGAGCCTCTCGGGGATTTAAGAGTCACAGAGAAGAGGAGAAGATTATGAAACCAATTTACTCAACACTGAAATAAGAATTATGTAGATCATATACAATGGAATACTCTTCAGTCCTTTCCAGAGGTATGAAATAAATCCATTCAGAGGCAGGGTAACATGGAGTGGCTATGGAAGGCTTGCACTGAGCTGCTCCAACACCTTAGTTTGATGCCTACCCAGATCATGGGTCATTCTACTGAATTCTTTCATCTCTGAGGGTTCGCTTTATGCCATAGACGTTATCTATCTATCTATCTATCTATCTATCTATCTATTTATTTATAGTTAAGAGACAAGTTTATTGTATTATAGTTATTGTTCAGTCTGTAAAATAATTTCATCATCTTCCTTCAATAATACTTAGAAAGTGCCTTTCTAATAAATCAAATTAAACCATATCAATATTTTGGGCAAATTTGTATTTATACATATTTCATCAAAGTAGCATCCTTAAGACATTATTTATTTTTGCTCAACACCATGTAATATCATTATTTTAATTCCTTCCCCTATAAACACACTGCTGGTCAAGTTCCAATCTTTTTCACCAGTACCATATTCATTCATTCATTCATTCATTCATTCGCTCATTCTTCTCTCTTTAGGAATTTATTAAAACTATCTTTTAGGAAAACACTCACTCCAGCCAGAATGGCAATTATCAAGAATACAAGCAACAATAAATGTTGGTAAGGATGTGAGGGAAAAGGCACGCTCAGACATTGCTGGTGGGAATGCAAATTGGCACAACCATTATACAGATTCCTTAGAAAACTTGGAATGGAACCACCATTTGACCCAGCTATCCCACTCCTCGGTCTACATCCAAAAGACTTAAAATCAGCATACTACAGTGATGCAGCCACATCAATGTTTATAGTAGCTCAACTCATAATAGCTAAGCTATGGAACCAACCTAGCTGACCTTTAACAGATGAATGGATATGATGGAATATCACTCAGCCTTACAGAAGAATGAATTTGCCAGTAAATGGATGGAGCTGGAGAATTATCATGCTAAGCAAAATAAGCCAGTCTCAAAACCCAGTATTTTCTCTGATGTGCTAATGCTATTTCACAATAAGGAGTAGGGGTAGGGAAGAGTAGAGTTACTTTAGATTAGGTAGAGGGGAGTTAAGGGAGGGGAGGGGGTATGGGGGTAAGAAGAATAATAGAATGAATCAGACTTTATTACTCTATATACATATATAACTATATGACCAGTGGGATTCCACATAATGTACAACAAGAAGAATGAGGAATTATATTCCATCTATGTATTATGTATCAAAGTGCATTCTACTGTCATGTATAACTAATTAGAATAAAAAAAAGGGATAGTGGGAGCCTGGGTTTTGCTTTCTTGCTTTTGCTTTATGAGGTGAACAGTTTTGCTCTGCTCTATGCTCCCACCATGATGTGCTTTCTTACTACAGGAACAAAACAATGGGCCAAATGATCATGGACTGGAACCTCCAAAATTGTTCAGCATAATAAAACTTTTCTCTTTATAAGTTAATTATCTTGAGTATTTCATTACAGTGATAGAAAGTGAGCTAACACACTCCTCTCTTCTTTTTCTCCTCCTTCTCCTTCTAAAGTCTTTAAAACAATGCATGGACGAATTCTATGAGAAGGCAATGTAGAAATTAAGAATAGCAGCTGTTTGAGTACAATGCAAGTCCTGAATTCTCATGATATTACCCCCATAGCTACCCATGAGACACCATTTTAGGGATGAGTACACTGAAGCTCAGAAAGTTCTGAAACTTGCTGACGTTTGATATTAAAGTGGAGTCAAGCTCAGGGGTTTGACTCTGAAGCCCATGATTTTTACTACTATGTTAGAGTTAATAAATTCAGATATAAATGTTTATTATTCAGGGGTAACCCTCTGATATTCAGTGTACTGTGAGTGCATTGGTTCTTTTTATGTGAATTGACACTCTTCACTCAATCATTGGCTAGCTCCATGTCAAATGACCTGGTCAAAGCAGTCCATGTATTCTCTCCCCATGACAAACTGGTTCCTCATGCTGCCTCTGTGTCCAGATGAGTTACAGTTGTTCACTTCTGGGTTGGCTACAAAGAGCACATTTAAAGCTTTAAAATGTCTCAAGTATCAAAAGGCAAGTAAGTGGTTTTACTTATTCTGACTTGGAATCTGTTCTGGAACATACCTCTAAACAACTGAAAAATCTTCTTGACTATAGTAGGATGGAAAATTTAAGGCATAAATTCAAGACTGATTTTAATATCTATTGCATATGTAAAAGAGTGTGGGGTTTGATTTTTTTCCTGTTGTCTCAGAATTTTGGCTAAAACCCAAAGCTAAGGACAGATGGCACTAAGTTTTCCTAAGCTCCCAGTGGCTCCTAGGACTTACTAAGTGGCATTTGTTTCCACCACCATTGCTAGTTATTACTCCATGTCCATTTTTTTTTCTGCTTTCCCAGAACTTGATGAAGGAGAGCATTCACAGTTGGTAGCCAGGGGATGCTTGCAGGAAGAGGCAGTAGTGCTTTTCCATCCTTGTAGCCAAGTGAGTTAGCTTCAGTAAAACCTCATGAAGATTGGGGACATTTTGTAAATAGTAGACTGACACCCTCTCCCTTTAAATATTTACTTAGCTGCAGAACCTGGAGATTTATCCTCTTGCTAAATATATGACATTCTGTTCTTCTCAGCTCTCCTCTGTCACTATGGGAAAGAAGAGGGAAGTGGTAAATAGTGGCTCTGGATATTTGAAGACGTGTTTGTGGTGAGATTGAAGGAGATGAAATACTCCTGGAGACAGAGGATTTCATACACAGAGTGGGCCAGGGTGAAACTTCACGTGCACACAGGCTTAGGTTGAGGGTGCCCCACCAGGGGATGCCACCACAATCTGAGAGAGTCAGTCTAAACTGACTGGGAACCCCTCCAAGCTAGCGTTGTGGAGAAAGTCACATAAGGGGAGTTTCATTGTCCTATCTTCATCCCCAAATTGTTGCTGAATCCAGTCAGAGTGGCAAATGTCCATAATGAGGGACGAAAGAAGGTGTCTCAGAGACAGCCCATATCCACTTCCTCCACTTCAAACACTACGCCTGTGTGGGGTGATGGAAAGGACGGACGGAGGACAAGAGTTCTGAGCCAAGTGTGAGGTTCAAGTTTTAGAAAAAATTAATAGCATTCATTGAGTCTTAATTATTGGCAGGAAGATAGTTGTATTAACTGAAAACGACTTTGGAATCATCCCATGTCATTGTTAAGGTGGCAAGCATTCAACTGGAAGAGTAAATTTATTCCAGGACCGGTGGTGGTCATAGTTGGTGGATAAAAGTCATTTGCAAATTAAATGCCAGCAATTGTGACTCCTTAACTGGCAGGTATATTTATAAGTGAATTGTTCCCCTCAACAAATTTCCTTGTCATTTTTCCTTTCTTTATCTGTTTTGTAGTGCTAGGGATTGCCTTGCACTTGCTAGGCAAGTACTTTACCTCCGATCTACATATCATACCCCTGTCATTTTCTTTATGGGCAAGGCTTCCATTGCTTTTCATGTTATCTAGACTGTGGCTGTCTAAACAATATTCTATAATGATGAAAATGTTCTATGCACAGGCCAGCATAGTATTGCTATAGTTTGGATTGAATGCCCCCAAAAGGCCCTGTGAAAGGATTGGTCCCCAGCTTGTGAGGCTATTGGAATGTGATAAAAGGCTTTCAGAAGCCGAGGTAGAAGTTTTTCAGTCATATGGGGTGGGTTGCCTTGAAGAAAATAAATTGGGACCCTGGGCCCTTTTCTTTCTCTTCTGCTTTCTGGCCACAACAAGGTGAGCAGGGTTTGCTCTGCCATGATGTTCTGCCTTGCCACAGTCCAGAAAGCAATGGGACCAACAGATCATGGACTGAAACCTCTGGAACTATTAGCCAAAATAAATCTTTCCTGCTTTGAATTTGATTATCTCAGGTACTTTGTTACAGTAGCAGAAAACCGACCAATACAAGTATCCACTAGACACGTGGTCATAGAGCATTTGAAAAGTGTCTAAGAAAACAGAGGAGCTGAACCTTTAATTTTATTTAATTTTAATTTATTTTGATTTAAATTTCAATAGTATCATGTGGCTAGTAGCAATAGTGTTGCACAGTGCCGGCCTAGGCTTGGAAAAAAAAATTGGGTAGAAGAAAAAAGTGAAGATGAAGGAAAGTTCTATGTCAATAATTGGTTTTCTGTGAATTCATTTTTTAAAGGTATTGTATAGAAGCATCCATTTGTATTAACTTGGCTAAAACTTGTTTTAATCCAATTTAAATTTTTAATTTTTGGTATGTCACATGTTTAAAAAGCTACTTATCACCTTAATAATGTTGAAAAAATAAGATGCTTGGATTTAAACTGTAAAATACTGTGCCATAGAGAATCTTTGAGATTATTCCTCCCTGAGTCATTTTTCTGGAAATACTTGCTTTGACCTTTAAGTAAGGTTAAACATGATTGCTTCTCCCTTAAATTAATTTAGCTCCTCAGTATTGCTGTTTATCAGTTTGATTGTTTATATCAAACAATGGCTAAATTAGAGTCAAGAAGGCCAAGATGGGGCCAAAGACTTTTTTTGTGCAGATGAATGATTCATGATACTTCAGCCAGAATCAAGGCAGGTGAGATGCTGTTCTAGTCCATTTCCAATGGAGAGAAAAGAGAACCTCGTTCTTCTCTTTCTTCTCAACCACATAAACCAATTCTCTCATTATTATTTAGATTAAGTGGGTACATATCCTTTTATTACAGCAAACAGAAGATCAGAATTCTCAAACCGATGATACATGGTACTACCTGGAGTAGGAAGAGCCCTTCATCCTGATTGACTACTACTATTAATGAGAACTACATAGTATTTTATATATATAATGTATAATTAACAGAACTGAAATAGGTATAATTGGCTGATGAATTCTAACATTAAAATAGTAAGTATTTTAAATATTTTATTCCAGTGATGTGGCTGTGTATTTTGCAGTGAACTCATTCTGGTTGGCTTTATAGGAAGCTCTAGGACTTTCAACTCAGTGATTATCAGGAGGGGTCCCAACTAGCTGCCTGCAGACCAAATTATACCAGGACAATGGTTACCAAAATGTTTTTTATATTTTTGCGTGCCTCCAGGTAAGCATCTTTAATTTGCCACTGTTAATATCTGACCTTATTACATAGTCAGTGATGCTGGAGGGCTTTTGAATTGTCAACTTTCATTCAACCTATTGACAAAAATATCTAGGCTCAGTCATCTACATCTTGCTTGATGGAGCTCAACTTATTGGTTACATAGACTTTTAAACAAACCCAGAGACTTAAGGCAGACATTGATACTCCATCAGTTCTGGAGTCTCCAATTCTTTAGATTGTGTCCAATTATGGTTAACATGAGGGATGCTGGAAGGAAGCCATATGTGAGAACAGTATGATAAGTTCTAATTTCTAGTCTAGGAACAAGTCAGATCAAGAATCATCTGCCTGCATTGTATTAGCTTTTACTACAAAATGGTTTCTTTTTTATGAAACAAAATTTAATACTGTGCCTTTAGCTGTATTAACAAAAAATGTTGAATTAAAAAAAATGTTCATTATCTTTACATAAAGACAGATGGGATATATTCCTGTATCCCTAGAGCCAGAGCAAATAAAATTTATTTTTGAATTGGTGTGTTTCCTTTCACCAGGCAGTGAGAATTATTTTGCCTGAGATGTTTCCTTTTTAGTTTGGTTGTCAGGATATTAAAATTAACTTATGGCTGCTCCCTTACACACTTTATTTCCCATTTCTCTATATGGTGTCTCTTCTCCTTTAGTGCATTTCTAAGTGAACGTTTATATTTTCTTGTAACCAATGTCAGTGTACTTTGGGAAGTATATGACTTAAAAACTGCAACTAAATAATTATGAAACAGCTATATTAAAATATGCCAAATGAATTTTTTTTTCTTTTTTATTGGTTCTTTTTAGTTAAACATAGCAGTAGAATCCATTCTGACAAAATTATAAGAGCTTGGAATATATCTTGTTCTAATTCAGTCCCTAGTATCTCCCTTTCCCCTTCCTTCCCGCTAGCCCTTGCTCCCTTTCCTCTGCTTTACTGATGTTTATTGATACTTCTGCCATTCATCCATAGTGTGTGTGTGTGTGTGTGTGTGTGTGTGTGTGTGTGTGTGTGTGTGTGGTGTGTTTAGTTAGTTTCATGTGGATGTACTGATAGTGAAATCACTGTGGCATATTCTTATATGTCAGATTCATTCCATTGTCTTTCTTTCCCTCGTCCCTCCTCCTTTTCCTTCATTGCCCATTGTCTACTCCACTAAATAACAACTTTTTTTTTTAAATCCCTCCCCACTCACTATTAGGGATTAGCTTCCACACATCAAAGAAAACATTCTATCTTTGGTTTTAGGAATTGGCTTATTACACCTCGTGTGATAGTCTCCAGATCCATCCATTTAATAGCAAATGTGCCTTTGGCTGCATAATGAAAAAAAGGTGGGATTAAAAAAATTCGTTCTTCGTTATGGCTGAATAATACTCCATTGTGTATATATACCACATTTTCTTTATCTATTTTTCTGTTGAAGGGCTCCTAGGTTGGCTTCATAGCATAGCTATTGTGAATTGTGCTACTATAACCATTGATGTGGATGCATCACTGTAGTATGCTGATTTTAAATCCTTTGGGTATAGACTGAAGAGTAGGGTAATTTATCAAATGGTTCCATTCCTAGTTTTTTTGAGGAATCTCTATACCACTTTCCAGAATGGTTGCACTCATTTGCAGTGCCACCAACAATGTATAAGTGTACCTTTTCCCCACATCCACACCAACATTTATTGTTACCTGTATTTTTAATAATTGCCATTCTGACTGGACTGAGATGAAAGCACAGTGTAGTTTTAATTTGTATTTCTCTAACTACTAGAGATGTTGAACATTTTAAAAATATATTTGTTGGCCATTCATTTCTTCTTTTGAGAAGTGTCTGTTCAGTTCCTTTGCCCATTTATTGATAGGGTTATTTATTTTTTGGTGTTAATATTTTTGGTGTTTTTTTATTTCTTTATATATCTTAAAGATTGATGCTGTATATGGGGTGCAGGTGGCAAAGATTTTCTCCAGTTCTGTAGACTCTTTTTTCATGTCCTTGGTTTTTAGTTTGATGCCATCCCATTTATTGATTTTTGATATTACTTCTTATGTTTTAAGAGTCTTGTTATGTGACAAGGACTTATGTCCTGAGTGACATGTTGGAATGTTGGGCCTACATTTTCTTCTAGAAGGTGCAAGGTTTCTGATCTAATTCCTAGGTGTTTGATACACTTTGAGTTAAATTTTGTGCAGGGTAAGATATAGGGGTTGTTTCATTCTACTACCTATGGATTTCCAGTCTCCCCAGCACCATTTGTTGAAAAGGTGCCGCAGTCTTTGCTGGGCACAGAATCACGAGCCACCACACAGCTTTGTAGATTCAAACAGCAATTCTTTATTCCTGAACTCACGTCCCCGTACGGGCCACCAAATGCCGCAGTCTCGGCTGGGCACAGAATCACGAGCCACCACACAGCTTTGTAGATTCAAACAGCAATTCTTTATTCCCGAACTCACACCGGCCTCCACACACGTTCTCTCGCAATCCCAGTTCTCCTGCCACCCAATTCACCTACTCCACGAGGCTTATTTCCCAAAATGCTCTCTGAATCTCACGAGAGTTCAACAGGAGCTTAGGCAGCAGGAACGCCCTAATTCCAGCAGCAATAATCCTCAACATCGAACTTCCCTAAAATCCAAGGTCTTAAACTGGGAACGCCTTAAACTTGTCTTAAACCGGGAACGCCCTAAACCCAAGGATTGGGATACTTCCTCAAACTGCAGGATACACCCTAATCCTGGATCCACCCTCGTCCTTGGGCAGGGTCACCTAACATGCAATGTCAACAGCGAAATTAACATGGGGTACGCTGGCAAGGAAATTTCCTACTTGGTAATGGCCCTCAGCAAAAAGGCTCTCTTTTCTCCAATGTATGTTTTTGGCAACTTTGTCAAGTATGAGATAACTGTACTTATGTTAGTTTGTCTCTGTGTCTTCCATTGGTCTTCGTGCCTGTTTGGGTGCCTGTATCATTCTGTTTTTGTTACTATAGCTCTGTAGTATAATTTAAGGTCTAGTATTATGATACATCCCGTTTCACTTGTTTACCTGAGAATTTCTTTGGCTGTTCTAGGTCTCTTATTTTTCCAAATGAATTTCATAACTGCTTTTTTTATTTCTATGAACAATGTTGTTGGAATTTTGATGGGAATTACATTGAATCTGTATAGTGCTTTTGGTAGTATGACTATTTTAACAATATTAATTTTGTCTATACAAGAACATGGGAGGTCTTTCCATCTTCTAAGATCTTCTTTACTTTTTTTCTTTTGTGTTCTCAGTTTTCTTTGTAGAGATCCTTCACCTCTTTTGTTAGATTGATTCTCAAATATTTTATTTATGAATGGGATAATTTTCCCAATTTGTTTTTCAACAGATTCATCATTAGAATATAGGAATATGATTGATTTATGGGTGTTGATTTTGTGTTCCAGCACTCCACCACTGACATATAACCCAGCCCTCAAAGCAACATGCATATTTTTTTCATTGCACAGAAAAATCTGGAACCATATCTACCATGAGTTCACAATAATTGCCTCTGGGTAATTAGGATTATAAGTATTTAAAATGGTTTTTATTTTTTCTTATTTGTATTTTTGCTTATTTTTATAATTAGCCAACATTACAATAAATGCAAGTAGACTTAAAATTAAAAACCAGTCAATAGTTTAAGACTTTTGTTTGTATGTGTATTTGATGGTAGAGCAACATGAACAGTGAAGATAAGGATCTGTTGCCCATCTGTTAGAGGAAAATTGGGCCCAGAGAGGAAATTCAAAGAGCAGCTTACAGATGAACCCTCAGTGATCCTTTGATCTTCAGTTTAGCTTCCTCATAGAAACCATTTAGTGTCTCCTGTTAAGAGGATGAGATGAGACAGCTACCTCTTCAGTAAAGTCCCTTTGATTTTGTAGAGGTGGAAATAAAGGGATTTTAATAGATATGATCCATTAAAGTCTGTTATCAATGTTTATTAATCTTCCTGAGAGACTTCCAGAGAGGAGCTCTAGCACAAAATAATTTAATTAACATCTGTAAGCACTCTGTTTTTTAAAAAAATATAGTCATTCATGGATTTAGAATACTAAAATTTAATAGTAGCTTAGAAAAATATAACTCAGTGCCTAGTCACATATCAAGAGGAACTAAAGTTGCCCTGTATAAAGGTAGTTCTCCAAAGATACCTGGGGAAGGCTTTTATTCTTTTTTACTTTCTTCCTCCAATTCTTTTAAAGCATGGGGATATTATATTATCTCGGCTACCACTTTGTATGATGATTGGCATCGAAACTTGAAACTTCCATTTCCAGAATAGAGTCACTTTTAAAACACAGGTGCCGTCATTTTCCAGAAGTGGTTGATAATTCTGGCTAAATCCCCTGGAACATTTAAAAGGTTCAGTTGTCTCCAAATAAAACATTCCTGGGCTTCTGGATGGTGTCCGACTGATGGGTAAAAAGTGGGAATATGAGGGCAGTCGTTTGAACAAGTGCTGTTTTCCTGTGAAGATGAGGGAAATAATTCTGCTTCCAATCTGTGAGGTACCATCTGTCTGTGGGTTTATGTTGTCATTAATCAGAGATTAGGTGTAATGATCTCTGCGGAAAAAATTACCTCACCTGCAACAAATCTTTTACTGCATCTGTTCCCAACATGTCAATTAAAGTCTTACCTTTTATGACAATTAGTATTATTGTGCTGGATCCTCTACTAGCTATAAAGAATCCTAAAGAAAGAGACTATGTATGGTTTTGATTTTTATTTCTTATAAAACCTAAGACAGTATTTTTCACCCTATTCATATTCAATCAATGTTTATTGGATGGACTCTATTAGTGTTTTTCTTTATGCTAATAAGCCAGTCAGGTTAAAAAAATCACTGAATTCAAAATCTTAAGGAAAGAAAGTCTATGTACATCAGATGGAATGACACTTCTTTGAGACAACTCCTAATACTGTCAGCGGTCATATCTGTGGTTAATACCTTCAAACAGATGTCTAATTTTGAAAATCCCTTGCTAGAAATTGGTTTTGGGAAAAGCACATGACTCAAGATGACTCAGGGAAGCATAAGCAAAGTTTTCAAAAAAAGATTTCATATTTTTAAGTAGGTGTAGTAAGAGATGTTTCATTAAATTCTTTAAACATTTTCATATCTAGATGCACTAGAAACTCCGTGACCTTGGGTAAATCTTGTTACCTTGAGTTACTTTGGGGCCACGAGGGACCACCAGTCTGAGGGCAAAGGCAATGCTGATAGCAGAGTGGAGGAAACAAGGAACATCTTTGATGAAGCTGTGGAGCTGCTGTGCCTAACTAACACTATAGGTTGGACTCCTACAGGTTGGGATTCTTATGTGAAGTAATATGATTCCTTATCATTAAAGACAATGCATAGAAATTATTTTGTTATTTGTAGTTAAAATGCATCTGAAGATGACTTTCACTGTAACCTCAAAAAATTTTGGAGAAAATATATGTTCTTCATTATGTTCTAAGCACATACGGGGTCGAATAACAAAAGCCTTCTGCCTTTGAGAGCTTGTGGGTTCAAAAATAATACCCTTGAAAAAATTGAGGTAGTTTATCAAAGAAGCCAGATGTGGCTGAAAACCAATCACTAGTTTCAACCCAGAAGCTTCTGCACCCTGGATGCTGGTGCACAGGAAGAAGAGATTTGGAGCTAAATCTGGAGGTAGGAGCTGGGCAGAACAAATGGAAGAGAAGGTGGACTAAGGAAATGAACATGTGGGAGGAAAATAGATGGAGTGTTTTATCATGGTCCCCAGCCTGGAAAAGAAATTGAATTTAGGAGTATCCAGGTGGGCTGAAGAATTGGAAATGGCTAAGGGGATTTGGGATGATGGCGATGATGAGTGTTAATCAAGGATCAAAGGCATGAAAGTGATAGAAACAGAGTGGGTTATTAAGATGAAAGACTTAAACATGTTGAAACACAAGTTCAAAAATATTGTAAGCCTGATTTTTGTTTATTAGTTTATGCAACCAATATTTTTACTTCCTTACTATTAAGAACTTATTAGATCCATTTCTATATTTTAAGTAGTTATGACTGTCTTCAGTGGTTAAATCAGTGACCATTGGTGATCAATGTATTAGAAGATTTAAAATATGTACCACAATTGTGATTCTAAAAAAGAACTTTGCAAAGAGAGAACTAAGCCAAACTTTTCTTGATTCCTCTGCTAGCTAATTCCAAAAGGAAAGTTCTCATATTATCTTTGTCTAGGGGTCTTATTTTAATTTTAATGTATTGGAGTCCACCATGCCTGATGGCCAAAATAAGAGTCCTAAATTGGCCAGATTTTTGTATGCCATATATGGAGGTGTATATTCATACCTTTCTATTTTTTGTACTTTCGTCTCCAAGGCACTCAAACTGACCTCAACACTGCAGACATGTGTAGCTCAACACAGAAACCCTGGTGCAATGACCTAGAAATGAAAACAAAGGACTCAAAATTCACAACTATCTGACATTATTAAGACAATGTCAGCTCAGAGGGGAGAGGGTGAATTGTGATTTTATTTTTTACCCCTGTTGGTTTGTTTTTGTCTGTTTCAGTATTAGATGTCCTTAATATCTACTCTGGTGAAGGGATGCTAGTTAGTATAATGATATGAAATATGAATCAGAACTAACTCTTATGCCCTAAGACTTATTGTCCATTGTGTGTATTAATGATAAGCAATCCACATCTTTTACTTAAATTATTGCAAATATCTGGTAGCAACATGAGATGTCCATGTGAGTGTCAGTTAGACAAAATAATAAGAGTTTTAAAATATGCAAGTAAACTATTGGAAGTTCTTGTTAAGATTATGTTTTTGATTCTGTTAATGAAACCTGGAAAAGTTGAGTTTTGAGTATTCCTACAGAAAATGGCATATAAGATTAGTTTTATGTTTAACAAATTTATTCTTAGGAACTTCTGACTTAAATGTGTTAATTGGATTTTCAAATTCCACAACAATTTAGAAATAATCTCAATTACTGATGACAAGAAATGCCATAAATACAAAAAATATTTTTACATGATATAAATCTACTGTGGTTTACATGTGTAGCACGTAGTATGGTTTCAAAAAACTGTTTATTAACATTAATGTTAACTCAAACTCTGTACCTTACAACCCTCAGTGTCTGATTTTTCTAATTTCCCTGGTGAGTTTACTTGAGGAACAACTGGGAAAGGATTGGAAGAATCATTATCATTGAGCTTAGCTGTAGTGTTGAGGGCCCTTGCTCATGGGGATTTAGACTCCTTTTCAAAGACTTCTCTATATATAAATTGAACAAGGCTGAGAAACTGGGCAATGAATTGTGACTTTTTAAGGGGGAAGGCCTCCTCATTTTCTGGATTGTCATACCTTGATTTTGACTGTACACATTTGCATTCTACAATATGGTAGCCACATACATGGCAGCCACATATGGCTCTTGAAATCTAACTGAATCAAATAATCAATTCTGTTCCTCAATTCTGCTAGCCACATTTCCAGGATCACTGATTTTCAGAATCTCTCCATGAAAATACTATCAAAAACTATACCCTTGAGCTTGCAGGGCTGCAAGTTTTTCCTGTTCATTCTAAACCAACTTCACAACTTTTAAATCACAAAGACACAGGTTTTTTACTCTGCCTCAGATGGAGTCCCCTTTCCAGCAGCAGAGCTGCTGGGTTTTAACCTTGCTCACTACACCTGGAGGGGAGGGAACTCCGGGAAAGTCTGCTGCTACCGACTCTGTCAGACTTACTTCCTCTGCTGTAGCAGTTTGTCAAGTATAAATGCTTTCAAATTTATTAACTGACTTTGGAAACTCCCACTATGCTAAATTAATTGTTTTTTTTTAACATTTCTCCAGTTTTATATTATTTGGTGAAATCATCGACCTCTTCAAGTCCCTGCATCTGAGAAGTCCATCTAAGGATGATATGTTTCCAGTTGGCACAGCCATTAACATTTATGTGGCTAGCATTAACACCTCAGTAAACACTGGCTAATAATTCTATATTATGAGTATTAATAAAGTACCTATCACAAAAAATGAAATTCTGTGACTTCTCTGACAAAACTTATTAAACCTGCTTTATCTCTCTCAGTAAAATTCTGTGCCCTTATGAGGCCCACATGACTTGCATCTTTTCCCTACTCTATGTCAGTCAACTTCCTGTTACTGTGACAAAATGTCTGACATAATCAACTTATACAGGAGATAGGTTTATTTTGGTTCACAGTTTCAGTGCATTCAGTCCATTGTTACTTGGCCTATTTCTCTTGGCCTAGAGCAGGTCGGTACATCATAGAAGGAGTGCATGTGGCTCATTTCATGTCTAGGAAGCAAAGATACAGGCAGGAAGAGGTGAGGGTCCCATTATAACCTTCAAAGGCATACTCACAATGTCCTAACTTCCTTCCACTGGGTCCCATCTCCTAAAGGTCTCAGCATCTCCCAATAGCAGTAAGCTGGATCCATGCCTTAAACATGTAGACATTTGTGGAATATTCCAGATCCAAACTATAGCACACCCCTCTGACTGTATTTCCTACAAGTTCATTGTCCCCTCTGCTGTGACCATACTGTCTTCTACTAATTCTCCAAATGCAAAGCTCACCACTCCCCTCAGGGTCTTTTCATTTGTTTCTCTTTCTGCCTTGGACTTTCTTTCTTTAGAGTCTACATGACTTAACTCCTTTGCTTCTTGTCAGTGAGTCTTTTTCTGAACATGTGATATAACAAACAGTCTTCCTTCCCATCCTTTCTCACCTTGTTTCTCCATAGTACCTATTACATCTGGCAAAAGATGTATCCTTGGGCTGCCTGCTCCACCCTGATACTAGCTTCTTAAAGGAACTTTTGCTCCTGCTGTGTCCTGATACCTTGAAGATGCCTGGTACATCCTAGATTTCCCACATATAAGTACTGAATGAATAGGATTTGTCTTTAGCAGGGTAAAGAAAAATGTGACAGAATTGAAAGACAGAGCTCTAATGAAGATAAAGCCAAGCTCCCAACCTCCTCTCCACAAGCCTTCTCAGGTAGAAACATTGTATTGGAAGTGCTGGTCATATTTGCAGAATTTGTCCAAGTCATTCACAATCCATTATGGATGTGGGTTGTCATGGCAATTTGAAGAAGAGACGTGAACTTGGACAGGATGATGAAAGGTTTTGTCATGAGGAAATTGTCTTCCTATGTTACCCTCAGGGAAATCTTATTCCTTTACTTTGAACTCGAGACATCTCCATTGCTTACTGTCATGCACTATGAAGTCAATCAATACTCCCAATAATCTGCAATCCATAACAGCCTTTACCTAATTACTGAAGGTCCTAGAGAGGCCATGGCTCCTAGTGAAGGTTTTGATAATAATAAAAATGTTAATAATAATTGTTAAAATAATACAAACATTAATAACAGTAGCTAAAATTTGTTTTAACTTACTATGTGCTAATACTGTTAGAAACATTTTATTTGCATTATCTTATTTTGTTCAACCATTCTATGAGTTATTTATTGGCATTGTCATGTCCACTTTCTTTACAAAAAACATGAAGCACAGAGAAGTTATTTAATCAGCATTGGATTATAAACGTTGAGGTTCAGAATGAATGGCACAAGAATTTAGTGCTACTGGACTCTGGCGATTGTGTGAACAACAGACCAACATGATTTTCTCTGTGTTGCTCCAGGGAAACTTCAGATTTCTGTAGTAATGCTATGATGCTTTCACAGTCTCACAGAATCTCTGTAGAACAGTGGTTCTCATGAGGTTTTTTTTTTTTTTTTTTTTTTTTTTTTTTTTTTTTTTTCCACCTAGAGGACATGTGGCAATGTTTGGAGACATCTTTGATTTCCAAACTTTTGTTGGGGATGTTACTGACATCTAGTGGGTGAAGGCCAGGGATGCTGTTAAACATTGTAGCTTACAGGACAACCTTCCACAGCCAAGAACTGTGTGGCCCAAATATCACTAGTGCTGGGGTTGGAATTCTTGCTTTAGACTCTCTCTTGCTCTATTCTGAACCTACTTTCTCTTGTTTGGCACTCTAATTTCTGTCCCCTGTTTTTTTTTTTTTCTTTCTCTCTCTTTACTTTGAGATTGCTGCTTCAATTGGACTGTCAACTTTGGTCTCAAATATGACTTTGTAAAGATTAGATCACTTTTGGCAACAGATAACAGGAATGATAGCTCAAATGGACTGAAACGATGAGAAAATTTATTATCATGCATACCCAGGAGTGCGTGATAGGGTAGGGATAGGTAGAAGTACAATCAGAAGAAAGGTAAGATTGTTTCCCCCGCCGTGGTTAACTAACTCTGCTTTCCCCTTCTCCCTTGTCAACATGGTCAATAGGTTGGCATCCTTGATGATTGCAATATGCAATCAGCAGCAAATGGGACAACCATCTTCATTGCTCGTATACAACAGAGGACACAGAAAACTATCACCTTTTCCCCCAATCATGGGATATGCTCTTTCCTTCATTCTCACTGAACTTAAAACACATCCAAAACTTGACCAGTAAGAGTGGGACTAGAATGCTATGTTTAGGTTGGCTTGCTATTCAGGACCTAGAACTAGAAATGTGGTTAGTAATTAGAATGAGGGAAAAGAGAAATTGGGGAAGGAGATTAGGTAGCACATCAGTTGAGTCTTCCACACCTCTGGCTACGGTCTTCAAGGTGTTTCTTTGTTCCACACTCTGCAGTCAATGGACCAGGGCCATCCCTCCCTCACTGTCTCTATCCTTGGTCCCTGGAATTGTAGCTCAATACATCAATTTTCTATCAAACCTACAAGAAATTACTGGGATGAAATTTATAATGAATCTTATCAGACTTGAGCTGGGACTTGAAGTGTTTCAGAGATTAAGATTAAAACCAAATGCTGAATGTTTTCTCTGATATAAGGAGGCTGATTCATAGTGGGATAGGGAATGGGAGCATGGGAGGAATAGATGAACTCTAGATAGGGCAGAGGGATTGGAGGGAAAGGGAGGGGGCATGGGGTTATAAATGATGGTGGAATATGATGATCATTATTATTCAAAGTACATGTATGAAGACACGAATTGGTGTGAATATACCATGTGTACAACCAGATATATGAAAAACTGTGCTCTTTATGTGTAATAAGAATTGTAATGCATTCCACTGTCATATTAAAAAAAAAAAGATTGGTAGCTTTAGATTGTAGTACAATAGATTGCCAGTACAATAGATTGCCAGACTTACAATGATTAGAAAGGAGAAAACTGGATTTTCTAAGAATCCTGGCATAGTACATCTTTAAGGGGAAATTTTTTTTACCCTCATAAAAATAGCAGATATGTGGTAGAAACTATCTAAAATTTTAAAAACTTGACAGTCATTTTTCTAAAGTTACGTATTATGTTGATGTGTCATGTGGCTGCAATATATGACATGACCCAGATAGGATCTCTATTGAGCCCATCACCTCAAAAAGAATTTATACCTTTAGTTAAAAGAGTGGAGGCATGATTAGGTGCACAGGGAATAAAAAGAAAAGCAACATTTAAAACAAACCCATCTTATCTTCAGTTGCTAATGTTTAATTTGAATAGTATAATTAATATTCCATATTTCCATTCCATATTTCCTTCTAGAGGCTAAAATCATCTTTTAAATATATAAATGCATAATTCTTTAAGCATTATGATTTATATTGATAGATTATTATAATCTATTTTTAATTCCAAAAGGTGATAGACAAACCATACTTCCAGGTAAAAATTTTCATTTTGTCACTTTTTTTTGGATAAACACCACAGTTAAGTTTCTGAGTATAGATAAGAGATATATCTCATACCCAGATGACTCAATTTCACACAGAACCTATTTTTATGTTATTATTATGTTGAACATGGACTTAATAGTCTTTTATGGGTTGGTACACATTTTTTTTACATATTACATGAAATAGAAGCCCACTGCTGATGTAAAAAGGATCGGACAGTGGTATTCTAATTTTCTTGCATCACTAGTCTAAGTCTTACAGTGTTGTCATTTATTGTTACCTGTGTTGGGAAGTGGGCAAAGGAAAGAAAATTGGTGAAATAAAAATGTATCTCTTTTATTTTCTCTTTGCAGCTCTGTTAAATTATATATTTTTCCTGAGATTAGATAATTTTTTTTAAATTATGAGTTGAATGAACTTCATAAAAATGAACCTCAGGCATTTACTTTGGATTAGGTTATATTTTGTCATTACAACTAAATACAAAGTTTTAGAATTTGAAAAGTAGATATTGAGCTGCTGAAATTAAATAACTATATGTTGATGGGTACATTCAAACTCAAGTTAAAAAAATTTTATAAGAAAGGTGAAATGTAAAATTACCTTAAATGTCATCTAAAAACCATCAAATGATTATGAAAAAAAGCGTATCATTTAAAATAGTTCTTAAAAATAGGAGGTAGGCACATTGAATATTTATTTATATACATATACACACATATACATTCATATATATGTACACAAGTGTTTGTGTATGTATGTGTGTGTATTATATATATATATATATATATATGTGTGTATATATATATTATGCATACACATAGATATCCATGTATGTAATTTGGTTTTTAGAAAACCGATAAAACAAACTTTGTTTTTCTTAAAAACCCTATAAAATTTCCCTTACTAGGAAAATTTCCTAAATAAAACTGAAGTCATACTTTTGGCACAATAAAAATTCCTGTTTCTAAGAAGGCAAAAACCAGAGGGAATTCATTTAGAAAAACATCTCACATCGCTTTGTGTACACCAGCTAAAATAAAACCATATGTCCTATTAGAAAGTGAAGTCACCTCCTCTGTTACCTTATAAATTAAAGAACTGAGGCACTTTCCACAAGTTTCAGTGAAGGAGTCAATTTGTCTTACTCTTTGTCACATAAATCAGGTGTACATTTTTATTATTCTCTGTTACTTAGATGTTTTTATATGTTCTAATTTTTTTACTTAGTTCAGTCAAACATTTTGGTTATAATGAAACAAAAGGAGAAAAAGAAAGGGGAAAAAAGTCTTAGTTTTATGAAAGACACATAAAGATATAAAGTTTGGAGGAGACATGTTTCCAAAACCTGGTATAAGGAAGGATGGAACAAGGATGAAAATATTCTTCCAAGTCCTCTCTCTGTATCTTGACACAATCCCAAGACAAGAGAGTCACTGAAGAAACAAATGTCCCCAGTACCGCCTTGTGGGCCGCTAGAATCACCAGAGAGGCTTTAAAAGATACCAAAGCCTGGGTCCTGCTCCCAGTTACTTATTTGTGGTGGAGTTTGGGGATTAATATTTTTTTGAAGCCTTCTAAGTGAGCTAGTTCTCTGTAGCTGGTTGAGATAATGAGGTGGAATCCAGGTATGGAAGGACAATTATATTGCCCAATGAGGGAGGTGGAGAACATGGATCAAAAATCAGACAGATGTCAGTATTCACAAAGTAATGAAGTAAAAGGAATCAAATTTGTCAACTTCCATAATTATTCATAAAAACGAAAGGTGAATGTTTGGAGGCTGACAGCCAACAAGGATTCTCAATAGAAGGTTCAGTACCAAACCAGTTATTTGGTCAATTCTAAGCACAGATCCAAGAGCAACAGCCATGGTTATTCATAGAAACAAGGAACTTCAATATACCCAATTAGAACATGAAGTTGTACCACTGTCATTTAAAAATCATTTCACATGAGTCATTATTCTAATAATAACTCTAACTAGTTTTGATTTTTATCTTTGGATCAAGGTAGGACCTCTGGATATTTGAAAATGCAAGGTCTACTCTAGTCTTAGTCTCTTTAGGTTCCTCAAGAGCCAGATGAAACTTATTTGACCTAGACTCTCTTTAGGAGATTTCCTGGAGTTGATGCTCTTTTTTTCCTGGCACACATCCTAAAACAAATGCCTAAGTGAAGATTTCCTACCCAAGTTTTATTTTCCCATGCATTTTAGATTTTCTATAAATATTCCTTTTTAATAGATCTACCTCCCCAAAGTTACCATCTGTAACCCCATCCACATTTTCACCTCCTATGGAAAACCTTTTATCTCAATTCCTTCTCCTTTCCCTCAACTCACAGACACATGGATACACAAATGGAAATTGAGACTAGAACAATGGTATTTCTAAGTCTTGTTAACACAAATATTTTTATCTCTGAATTTATGCTATTTATTTTCCACTTTAAAATGTGACATCCAGTGGTTCTGCTAATCTTCACATGCTTTAAGGGAGTTGTTTTTTTTTTTACTCTTGCCATATTATTAGTAAACTCAAATAATGAAAAATATTATTCTACCCTTTCTTAAAGCTAGTTTCCTGTGCTTAGTTATAAGTGCAAGTCCCAAAGGTTTTTAGATTTCTAACCAGTTAGTAGCTATGTAAAAAAACCCCAACAACAACAAATGACTAGATTCTTAAAAATGTGTGGAAGCAGATTATTTAAAATGAATCTTGCTGGGTGTGGCGGCACATGCCTGCAATCACAGCAGCTCAGGAGGCTGAGGTAGGACTATGGTGAGTTCAAAGCTAACCTCAGCAAAAGTGAGCCACTAAGCATCTCAGTGAGACCCTGTCTCTCAATAAAATAGAAAATAGGGCTGGGGATGTGGCTCAGTGGTCAAGTGGCCCTGAGTTCAATTGCTGTTACCCACCCCCACCAAAAAGAAAAAACAACTTATCTTCATTAGTCAAAATCAAATATTAGTTTTGGATTTTTTTTTTTTAAATAATATGGTATTTTTTCCCTTTAGTTTCCTTAAACATTTTTTTCCAAAAGAATTCATATTCATTATTTATAACCAAAGTATGTTTTTTAAAACATAGATGGCCTTTGGACTATCTTCCATGTCCTTCAGGCCAGGCATCCAAAGACAACCATTTTCATCTCCTTTATTTCTTTTGATTTTTCTCAATGACATGTGCTTACAGTAATTTTGTTGACCAACTTTAGACCATCTATCCAACTTCCTGTAGTGATAGCTGAGGATTCAGCCATTGCTCTACTTACCCTTCCCTCTTTGGGTTCCTATGTCGTTACATCTGATGGGTCTATGACTTGGTGCTTAGTTCTTTTCAGTGTCCTGGATGCTGAGGTCACTAATTGGGATTGATTTAAACATTTCAGAAATCTAGCAACAGGCCCCTGCAGGGTTATTAGGAGACAAGCAACTTTCTCTCAAACATTTGAAGCAGATAAAGTTTGAATAAACTCCCTTTAGTGCAAAATGGAAATTAAACACTTTCTTTAAAAGATCTCTCCACAGCTTTCATCTGTGGATGCACACTCCCTCCGCCATCCAGAAGGCCCTATGACTCAAAAGTGAGTTATGGTTTTGGCATCAGCCTTATTTATTCCAAGACATCCTCTACCCTTTGGGTTGGGACCACATCCAGTGATTTCCAGGATCACTTTTAGCCACAGAAGAAAAGAAGATAAAATAGAATCACAAGTTTCATTTATAGCTGGACATCTCATTTTAATGGTACAGGTTTGCTGGAAGACTTTGAAAGGGAATTCCTTATTGAAAGGTGAAGATTCAGACAGGTTTCTTCATTGCTTTAAAGAAGTATCTCTTTACACTTTCTATACAGGCATATAAAAGTGCAGAGGTGAGTGACAGGTATTCAAGGCAAGCATACAAAAAGTATTCATTGTATTTAGAATGAAGAAATATGAATATGTTTAATTTAGAATATATCTCTCTTTAGTGATGAGCTTGATTTGTTTTTCCCTCCAGCTTGTACCAGACAACTTTGCCTCCTCTTCTCTTCCAGAACATTTTCTTCTTCAGTAATATGAAGCTACACATCATATTGTGCATATGTGGTCCCAGGCTTTCTTTAGGTGTGTGGATGATGACTCTAGGAGACTGCAAAGTGGCTACCCACACCAAGAGTGAGACTGAGACTGCTGGCTTCTCTGACTCAGCCATTTCTGGCTCATTCTACTGTTTCACGGGATTGTTATTTTAGCTTTTAGTTTTTTAATGTGCATCATCAGAAATTTGGAATTAAATAAATCCAATTCTCCCTTATATGCTAGAGGATGTATACAGGTTGAGAATCCTTAATCTAAAATCTAAATTCTGAAATCCATCCAAATTCAACACTTGATGAGGGCCAACGTTGATGCCATAGGTGGAGAATTCTACACCTGACTTGGTGTGAAAGGTCTCAGTTAGGCAGGTGCACTAACAAGATGTATAAAGTTACCTTCAGGCTATGTGTAGCAGGTATATGTGAGACATAAATAAATTTCCTGTTTAGACTTGGGTTCCATCCCCAAGCTATCTCATTATGTTTATGCAAATATTTATGCAAATATTCTAAAAATCTAAAACATCTGAAATCCAAAATACTTCTGGTTCTAAGCATTTTGTATAAGGAATACTAAACCTGAATTCCTATTTTGCAATGCATGGCAGGTGTTAGAATACTTGAAAAATTTACCTTCCCAATCCCTTGTCCTTATTTCCCCTCCACTGCCTTCTTCATCTTCTGCACAAGAGCCTCCTTGGTGGATCCCCCAAGAAGTCTAGGAACAATTGCATCTTTCTAAGTCCTTCCAGACAGTTAGTTGTTCCATTCTTTTTGTTTTCTTAACATTTCCCCCTTATCTTTGCTTTTTCTTTTCTGATAATATTGTAATTTATCTTTTTACTCATTTGATTCCTCTATCTACCTGGGAGGAAAGACCATTTCTTAAGTTATTTTGTGTTCTTAACTTGGTGTCTGTGTCAAAAAAGAGACTCATTATAAATTTGTTGAAAAAGCTAATGAAAAAATTCTAAGATGGCAGTATTAGAAATGTTCTGTAGTTTATGCTATTTTTTTTTTCCTGGAGCCCAGGATATAGTAAACTTAAGGAGACGATAATTGTCTGTTACCAAAACTATCCATAGACTGTCAGAGAACCCAGATAGAAGTGTTCATGCGTGATCTCAAGGATTTGTTCTCCAGGGATGCAAAGCCTTTCTTCTGCAATTCAGAGATTGAGAGAAGAGAGGACTTGTCTGGGTATCTTTTCCTTTCCCATGCTGGGTAATACAAGAAACACCCTTTTTGTATTACTGATCAGAGAACCAGGTGAAATGTCTTCTTTACATTTGCCCTTGGCAACTAACTGAGTTAAACTTTTCTTTGGAAGCAGAACAAATAGAAATAATCTGAACAATGAAGCATGTTGTAGATATTTTCTAAATAGCCTCTAAAATTTGGAGGATTTTTCTAACCATCCTGCTTGAAAACTAAATTGTATGAAAATTATTGATTTGTAAGTTTATGTGCGTAAGACAGGAGTTGGAAACTGATATTCCTAATATACCCTGTGAATGTAAATTACTAGTTTTTAGATGTCATCTAAGATCCTTATCTTAATTACTACTACAAAGACCTTATTAAAAATAAGTTTACATTCCAGGTACCAGGGTTAGGAATGAGCTATGTCTTTTGGAGGGACACAATTCAACCCAGTATACCACCTATGGTTTTTAAACATTTCTTCCTTATATACAAAATACACATTAGATTTTGCATATATTAAGGATATGATGATAGGAACAAAGAAAAGTGAAAGAGGTAATTGTATGGAAAATTCCAGGAAACAGTCAACTTTGGTTCAATTAGTTATCAGTCAAAACCTAGTTTGGGGGCTGGAGTTATGGCTTAGTGGTAGAAGTGTGAGGCACTGGGTTTGATTCTCACCACCACATATAAATAAATAAAATAAAGATCCATCAACAAATAGAAAATTTTTAAAAACCCCTAATTTATTTTGAAAATTTGTATGATTGTATAGGCATATTTCTTAGCTTTTAGGAGACAGGACTAAGAAAAGGATTAAATAATTGTTAGGCTAGGCATGGGGACTCATAATTTGAGAACATAAAGGAAGTAAAGCTTTTCAGGCTGAAAAATATTCTGAAGGTTCAATGACTTAGGCAAATATCTCACAATTTCAGAATTTCTTTACTATGAATGTTGTCTTAATCTGTTTGGTGTTGTTATTACAAAATACTTGAGGATGAGTAACTTATATAGTAAAAAGGCATATTTGGCTCAGGATTTTGCTGGATGGAGGTTCCAAACAGAATGGTGCTGGTTTCCTGGAGAGGGTTCCCTACCTGCATCACAACATGGTAGAAAATCAGAAAGGGAACTGGCCAGAATGAAAGAGCACATGTATGAGAAGGAAAGCAAGAGGCCAGGGAGGCATCAGTCTTGCTCACTTTATAACAAGGAGCGGGAACTCACCTTCTTCCATGAGAGCGTGAACCATTCAGGAGGGTGAGGCCCCCACCACCTAATTGCTTTTTCCTCCTCTTAAAGGTTTTATAGCCTCAAAACCACTGCACTGGAGACCAAGCTTCTAGCACAAGGATCTTTTGGGGATAAACCATATCTACACTGTAGAAAATGTATTTTTTTTATTTCTTATAATCCAGAATTTGGGTTTTATTTGTAATTCTGTAATTTAGTATTTATTTGGAGTTAGTTGGTTAACTACATTTACTGAACACTACCTGTTCAGTTATGAATTCATCAGTAGGCACATTCTCTCCTCCTTACTAGTTTCCTTCAGTTAGTGATGTTTATGTGATTGAACAAGGTTTTCATGACTTTGATCTTGATTCCTCTTGACAATTTACTTGGTGTGTGATGATGGAATAATATAGTGAATTTTCAATAGCAATGGAAAATTGACTTACATTTTCTTTAGTACTTTTTGATTCTTTTTCCATACTGTGAATGATTTGATGAATTCTTCTAAGTCGGCTTTTCCAGGTTTTGAAATAAATAAAACAACTGGTCTTTAACAAAATACACAGTTGAGTTCTAAGATTAAAAATAATGTTGTGTAATTGTTAGTTAAAGAAATTGTACAATAATGAATCATTGTTTGAGTAGATTTGTTATTTGTGAAAGTGGTAAATAAGAAACGTTTCAAAATATTAAAGACCAAAGTGATAAAAAAAGATCATGGTAAGCAGCTTTTGTCCTGTTTATTCACCAAAACATGTGGAATATTTAGTGCACTATAAATAAATCCTTAGTGCAGTTGACATCTTGGGTTTCTTAATACATCTGGCCAGTTTTGTACCGGAGAAGATGAGAAAAAGTGAAATTAGAGAAAGTAGAGCTGAAAAAATTGCCATAGAGAAAAAGTAGGATCACTGGTATCAGCGTAGCCAGCCATTGAAAAGGTATGGAGGGGTTTAACTGTGTGTGTGTGTGTGTGTGTGTGTGTGTGTGTGTATGTGCGCGCACGTGTGTATAAGGAGGACAACTGATTCTGTAGTTGGAAAGTTAAATGTCCCCAAAGGTCTCTGTGTTGATGTTTTGTCCCAGTGTGGCACTACTGAAGATTGAGGGACCCCCCGGGCTCTTTCTCTTCCTGTTTCTTCTTGCTTCCAGCTCATGAAGCTATTAATGTTCTCTGCCATGTGCTCTTGCCATGATGTGCTGCTGCACAAGGAGCCCATAGCCATATGGCCACTCATAGACTGGAACCCTCAGAACTATAAACCAAAATAACCCTTTAAAAAAAAAACTTCTAAGTTAATTATTTCAGATACTTCCTTATAGTAATGCAAAATTGATTAATACAATTACAATGATTGTTGGTTAGAAAAGATAAAGCATAAAGATATCCTACCCTCTGACTGCTTCACTTTTATCTTCTCTAGGTTTTCATATATTCTAAAAGGTGTTCATGTTAATTAATAAAAATAATATTTATGTGATTGAATCAAATATGAAAAGCAATATTTATGTGACTGAATTAAAGTTACAGCAATATGAAAAATACAGCATTCTATGCTTGGAGAGGTTGGAGTAAGGGAGATGGAGGCCATATTTACCTAGCAGACCTTCGCTGCACATGGGGAGATGATGGGTAATGAAAGCAAATGCTCCCCCACTTGGATTCCCCACTTAAGCTTTGTCTCTACTAAACAAGAAAAGTCCAGATATTTCCTGCTTAGGCTTCCAAAGAAGAGGTACATTATAAGAAGGAAGAAATGATCATTGAGAGGTTGGAAAAGAAATTAAATTTCTTTATCAATATTGTGATTTTTTGAATTTAGAAACCAGTGTGTCCTAACTTAGGTCAGTGTGGGAAAGGGGGAAGTATCAGGAGGCTTGGATTCCAGCCTGAGGGAATTTAATAGACGAATGCTGTTAAACTGCCACTTTTCTGAGCCTCAAATGCATCCACAGTAGAAATAGGGGAATATGCAAATGGGAATATAATGTATGACTGAATAAAAACTAATGAAGTCAAAGTAGTAATTTGATCCTTAGGTAGAACAGTAATCTCGTTATAGTTATGAACTTTTAAAACTATATTCAGCTTTTTCCAGATATTATTCATTGTTTATAATAGTTCCAGGGTAAGGGATGAAATATCCAAAATTTATTACATTGTTGGAAAATATCTAAAATTTCATGGCTCTTTCATTTAAGAATGGATTAACATGTTTGACTAGTTAAAAAATCTTTTGATTTGTTTATGATGATTTGCTATAAAAGAATAACCACATAATGTGAAAAAATTACATTTTTAAAATTAAGAACAAAGGGCTTCTGTTTTTAATATATAAAAATGTATAAGGCATAAAATAGAAAGGCAAATTGTGACAGAAAAATGTACCAAAAGATATGACAGAAGGGTTACAAGAAGAACTCATAATTGGGCATAACAATCATTAAAGCTACCTAAAGGTAGATTTTATAGATTAAAAATATACAGAAACAACACTAAGAATGTAAAAACATAAAATTTTAAAATTCACTGCCTCATAGTTATCAACAGAGGTAAATTGTGAAAACGGAGCACATCCTAGTGGTGTGGAGCCTGTCCAGCTGATCTGATCCCTGTTATTTCGGGGTGGAATTACTATGGGTCAGGTCTCCACAGGCACTTCTCACAACTTATTCTTAAAGTTTATTGAAAAGGTTGGAACCAAGGACACTACTTTGTGGAGAACCAAAAATGATTAGACCAATGAAGACACAGAACGCAGGATTGTTCTAACCATTGTGAGTCATTTGATAAATTCCACTTGGAGACAAGAGGGGTGTGTGTGTGTGTGTGTGTGTGTGTGTGTGTGTGTGTGTGTAACACCACTCAGTGCTATTCAACAGAACTTCCTGTGATTGCAGAAAAGTACTTATATGTACTGTCCAATATAGTAGTCATTGGCTACATGTGGGGTTGGCTTGTGAATATCTGAAATGTGGCTAGTGTGAGTGAAAAAACTACATTTTAAATTTAATTTGAAAGAGCCATATATAACTAGTGTATTGGACAGTGTGGCTCTTGTCAATTGGAGCACAAAATCTTGGCCTCTGACTTTTCACTTACTCCTGTTTGAGAAATAGCCTCTCAGGTATAACATACCCAAAGGTGCACTTGAGACATAAAACCATCTCTCTGTGAGCTGGGAGAGCACATGCCCTTGGATATGCTATGTCTACATCTTTTTAGTGCCAAATGTGAAAAAGTAGGAATAATTATGGTACCTCACTAGCCACATGTTATTTAAAGAGGCAACAACAAACACTATTCTGTGATGCACTAATTTTTTTCTTTTTTTTTTTTTTTAGTGTAACCAGTGGTGACATGATCAGACTCCATAATCCACGTGAAAATGAAAGAACCTCAAATAAACTCAAAAAATGTTAGAACTGGCATTTCTCAAAGGCAGTGGACTCCAGAATTCACTTCTGTTTGTGCATGTGTAATATCCACTAGCAACCACAAATCTAGTGTTTCATGGAATACTTGTTGGAAAAGACTATCAAATGAATGGCTTCTGCTCCCTCCACAAATCATATTTTCAGTCACTCCTATAATGAGTTTCTCTGATGCTTTCTATTTTACTTCCTTCCTTCCTATGTAGTTGGTACTGTGTGAAGAGAATCCTGGGGCCTTAGTGTCAAAGAGTTTTGCCACAGGAATCAGTCATTGCTCCTACCACTTACTTGTACCTTGAATACCTGTCTCGGCCCAATTTAATATATGCAATCTCTATTTGGTAGAGAAGGCCTTCTGTCCCACCCAGTTTGATGTACCCATGAATCCTACAACACCTAGTTCACGCTGGGTATCTCAGCTTGATGTTTTTTTTTTTTTTTGTTATTTTTAAAATTTTTTATTTTTTTTTAATTTTTTTTATTGGTTGTTCACAACATTACGAGGTTGGTGTTAGAAGTTCAAGGATTTCTATTTTTTAGTGACAGATAAAATTATGGGTATTTATGATGTACAACACAATGTTTTGAAGTATATATATGTTGTGGAATGCTTAAATATATCTAATTAGCATCCACATTACTTCACACGGCTATCATATTTTGGTGGTAAGAACAATTTACATAAACTCTCAGCACTACTCAAGAATATATTATTATGGTCCTTATATTGTACAATAGATTTCTTGAACTTATTCCTTCTGTCCAGCTGAAATTTAGTAATCACCATTCCATTCTCCACTTCCATGAGATTGACTTTCTTAGATTCAATATGTGAGTAAGCTTGTGCATTGTCTTTCTGTTCCTGGCTTATTTCACTTGACCTAGTATCTCCCGGGTTCATTCATGTAGTAAAAAAATAAGAGAATTTTGTTCTTTTAAAGGCTGAGTAGTATTCCATTGTGTACATGTATTGGCTATTGAGAATGATGCTGCAATGAACATAAAAAAGCAGATATTTCTTCAACAAACTGATTTCATTTTTTCTGGGTATTCATCCAGTAGTGGGATTGTTAGATCATATGGTAGTTTTATTTTCAGTATTTTGAATAGGAAAAAAAAATGGTCCAGATAGTTGTGAGGTCAAAGAAGGTACTGTTTTCCATAATGGCTATACTAATTTTCTTAGTCATCCCCACCAATAGGAAGTGTGGGCTTTCTTTCTGCCACATTTTCACCAACACTTTTTATTTTTTGCCTTTTTGATTGTTATAATTCTAACAGGTATGAGATAATATTTCATGTGGTTTTGATGAATAATGATGGTGGTGAATAGTTGATGAACTTTTCATATGCCAATTAGCTACTTCCAGGTCTTCTTTTGATAAATGTCTATTTAGATCTTTTGCCCATTTAAAAAATATGTTATTTTCTTTCTTTATATTGAGTTGCTTGAATTCTTTATATATATATATTTTTATATTAACACCAAAGTTCAATGATTCTAATATTAGTTCATTTCATTTAATAAAGTAAATGGAAAGTGCACCACACCAAAGATGTTTGAAAATTCAGTTCCTCTGGTTTATAACCATTTCATAATTTCACAGCACATTTAAATGGAGAACAGTTTTTCATATCCAGGTTTTCTATTAATATCCACCACAAATTCTTAGTTTGTGCATTTAGTTTATCTTCATACATGCAGAGCAGTTTCTTTTTCACACTTACTCAGTCAAGCAAGATAAGTGACTATAATTATAGAGAAACGAAGCTTCTTTAGCATCAACACAGTGTCTACATTTATTTTTGTTCAGAAAATAAACAATAACTACAAAGTCAGCCAAATTTACTTTTACCTTTGCCAAATTCTCAGAATTTCAAAGGCCATGCTTGGCTAAAAAATGTGAAAATAAAATATTTTTTGGTTAAAATATTATGGTTCACACCCCAAACAAACAAATGTTTTGAACTGAAGGAAACTTTAGGATAAGTAAAAATTTTATGTTTAGTTAAATCTAAGATTATGGCAGAATATTCTCCTATTTTTATATGTCATAATACTCACTGCCAGAACTATTATAGCTCATAGCAGAATAACAGTGAGGCAATTGTGTTTTTGTCTTTCTTATTTTTTATTTTTACTGAGCAACAGTGCCTCAAGTGGACATCCTGGGCAATGGCAGCAAGAATGGAGTTCCAATTCCCTATGTCTAGAGAACCCAAAAGTCTTTCCTGAAAGACTTTTGCATACTTTGCTTCTTATATCATCTTAAGATGTTAATATAATGAATCATTATATGCGTTCTTTTCATAGGAATTATAAAATATTTAGATCATTTTTTTAAAAAAAATCTATATTTCTTTTTTTTTAATGTCTTTATTTTATTTTTATGTGGTGCTGAGGATCCAACCCAGGGCCTCACACATGCTAGGCGAGCCCTCTACTGCTGAGCCACAACCCCAGCCCTAGATCATTTTTTTTAAACTAGAGAATATTTTTTATCTGTGGCCAATCTCAAAACTAGACACTGGGCATGATATAGTTTTTCTTGAAGAGTTAATCTAAGTGTAGAGTGTTGGCTATATTTTTATGGGAATTTGAACCCTGTAAATTGATAACCACAAAACATAATATACTAATGAAATATTTCTTTTTGAGTTTATGAAATAATGTGTTTTACCTGTGGCTTATAAAAAAGTTGAAAGAAAGGCTGGTCTCTTAAGTGACTTTTGAACTGCATTTGCAGTACTGTCATGTGGTGCCAGTTTAGCAGTATCTTGGGCACTGTGCTATTGTCTTAGTCAGCATTTTTTTCAGCTGTAACCAAAAGATCTGACAAGAACAATTAGAGGAGGAAAAGTTTATTTTGGGGCTCACAGTTTCAGAGGTCTCCATCCATAGATAGCTGATTCCATTATTTGGGGCAAAGGATGAGACAAAAAGAACATCATTATAGAAGAATCTGACTGAGGGAAGCAGCTCAAAACACTGTACCAGGAAGCAGGGAAAGAGAGAGAGACCTCTGCTCAAGCAGGACAAAATATACACCCCAAAGGCACATCCTCAGGGACCTACCTCCTCCAGTCACACCCCACTTGCCTTCAGTTACTATCCAATAACCTCTATCGGATTAATGCTATGATCAGGTTAAATTATTTAATGCTACGATTAGGTTGACACAATTATTTCACCTCTAAACTTTCTTGCATTGTCTCCCACATGAGCTTTTGGGGGACACCTCATATTTAAACAACAGCTATCTATTGATTATAGAAATTGTAACCTCAGGGTACTCTGGTGACTGGAATGCTGTTATTTTACCATTCACCGTTATAATTTCAAATAATTTTAGAACACATAATTTGTCACCTTAAAATTGGTAGCTTTGGAATGAAGTCAGAGGCCATGAAATGCTATGAAGAATTTTAGCTGATGCAGATTTTTTGGAGAACTCTGAAGGAAATGTTGCAAAACTAAAATGAGACATTAAAGCAAAAAAATGCACGTTTGCTACATATTATTCATTCTAGGTAGCTATTTCTAACATATTCTTAGTGTAATGGTGGAAAAGTAGATTTGGATTACCAAAGTTTTGAAATATGTTAAGTGTTCAGCACCTTGGTGCTTGTGTAAAAATGCTACTGCCTTGACACCAACACAATGTCTTATTTTAATTTAAAAAGTAAGAATTTGTTTTAAAGGTGAAAGTTTTGAAACAGGAAAGCATGGAAGGAAAGAGGGTGGTTTGGGCAAAAGCATCCTGCCACCTAGTTGCCCTCACCACTGGAATCCTTTTGTCTCATTGTCCTCACAACTATCTTGAAGACTTATTTTCCCATTTCTAACATCTACTTTGATTAAGAAAAAAAAAAAGACTTAGATTCTGTATCTTTTCAATACAAAAGTATGCTAGGCTGGTAGGACTTTATGAGTATTACTATTTCCTGTCTTCAATGCCCTTTAACCTTGTCCATTGGCCTATTCTCTCTCTCTTTTGTGTGTGTGTGTGTGGGGGGGGGCGCTGGGGCCTTGTGCATGTGAGGCAAGCACTCTACCAACTGAGCTATATCCTCAGCCCTCCATTGGCCTATTCTCTAAAAGAAGTTAATAAGGCAGGTCTATTTACATTCTCTTTCATCTTTTTAACTTTTCTATTCTAAGCACTGATTATCCCCCAAGCACATCTTTTCTATGTACTAGATCCTCATCTAGCAAGATTTTTAAATGTTAAGACCCTAAATATGCTACTATTGACATTTTATTTATGAATATTTTAGCTATCACAGGTAGTTTTTCTCCCTACAACATATTCTGGACCATATTCCTTAAGGGCTAGTGCATAAGCCCTGCCTTGACTACTATAAGGGCCACTAATAAATTTCGGGAGATGGGTAAAAAGCATGGTGATTTTAATTCCTGGATATAATATATAATAATATATGTAATATATATGTATATGATATAAAATTATATTATTAATGATCATCTATCACATAATATACCATATGTGTTATATTTTATGCATAATAATTTATAATATATTTTATGAATGACAAAGAAGTGTTGAATAAATTATGACTTACATATTGGGTACTTTGGAGAACTGATTTAATTTAATTCTGTGTAACAGTAGGGATTTCTCAGATATATTTTCTAGGAGCATCCCTCATTTTATATTACCAAGTTGCTAAAAAATAATCTTTCAGAGGAAACCCAATATAGTGAAGTGTGAAAGAAGGGAAAGAAGGGAAGAAAGCAAAATAAAAACCAAACCAGAAAACAACAGCAACAACAACGCAAAAACAAAACAAGTGAAGGCAAAGTTTTCCATTACTGTAACAAATACCCAAGACAATCAGCTTATAAAAGGAAGGGGTTATTTTGGGTTCATGGTTTTGGAGGTTTAGGTTCACTACTGATTGGCACCATTTCCTTTGGGTATGTCAGGAGGCAGCATATTATGGCAGGATCACATGTTAGAGCAAAACTATCCACCTCATGGCCAGAGAACAACACAGAAAGGAAGAGGAGGAGTTGGGGGTCCTAATATCTAGTTCAAGGTCACATCCCCAAGGATCAGAAGACCTCCCACTGGGCCCCGCCTCTTAAAGTGTCTACAGCCTCTTAATAGCTCTTAGTCCCCACATGATGGGGACTAAACATGTGACCTTTGGGGAACATTTAAGATCCAAACTGCAGTGGTGGATTATTCTTAATGTGTAACTGAGGCTCGGTTCTATGGGAAAAACTAAGAAACCATTTGGAGCACCCTGGGCCTGTTCTCTCAGAAGACTGGAAGTTTGGAACATTTTCTATGAACTTTCCTCTTATGGTTTTAACTCTTCTTTACTCCACCACTCCCATCTTCCTATAGAGCCCCAAACAACTAAATCTAGGTCTATGTTTTCCTACAACGAATGCATTTAGCTATTAGATAGCTAAATTTCCCATCTCTGTTTTTCCCTTTATCATTATATATACTATTTATTTATAAAATTATGTCACTATTATTATAGTGCTATGATGATACAATATAATATTACAACTAACATAATATATAAAATAGTATTATTTAAAATATATTAATTATAATAATGTTTTGAAATTACTATCATTTTATTTATAATTATATTACATAATTCATTATATGATTGCCAGATCAAATTCTTCAAACTGCTTTTTATCATATTCTGCCATATTTAAGAAGATAAGTGCTATATCAAGGCTTAACTCTCTTGCCATGCTCTTCATTCCCATTCGACTTGACCTCACCAATTCAGAATGAACTGCCACTATCACACAACCTGTCCTGTAGAAGATTCTGGCCATTCCTCTGCAGACTTTTTCCATAACAGACCTGTGCCTTCTTCCCTTTACTTTCTGTCATAATTCTTTTAACATCTAAAAGGAGCAGTTTCTTCTCTTAAATTTCAGCTACAAATTCTGTATTTTCATTGACATCTGATAGTCGGCCGTGCAGATTTCTCCTCCAACTCTCCTCTTGTTCACTGTGCACCGTGTATATTCTACAAGAAGTGCCACCTGCTTTTCCTGTTTGCTAATGTTTTAAGCCCACACCTTCAGAATAATAAATGATCCCCACATTATAATGGTAAGAATATCATGTGAGTTTTTTTTATTATTTTTTTTATTTTTTAATTTTTGGCGGACACAACATCTTTTTTTTTTTAATTGGATGTTCACAACATTACAAAGCTCTTGACCAATCATATTTCATACATTAGAATCTAGTGGGTTATGAACTCCCATTTTTACCCCAAATACAGATTGCAGAATCACATCGGTTACACATCACAGTTTTACATACTGCCATATTAGTGACTGTTGTATTCTGCTACCTTTCCTATCCTCTACTATCCCCCCTCCCCTCCCCTCCCATCTTCTCTCTCTACCCCATCTACTGTAATTCATTTCCCTCCATGTTTGTTATCCCATTCCCCTCATAACCTCTTATATGTAGTTTTGTATAACAATGAGGGTCTCCCTCCATTTCCATGTGATTTCCCTTTTTTTCTCCCTTTCCCTCCCGCCTCATGTCTCTGTTTAATGTTAATCTTTCTTCCTGCTCTTCCTCCCTGTTCTGTTCTTAGTTGCTCTCATGTCCTCTCAGACAATCATGCTGATGGTGGCCATAGACCATCCTCTGAGAAATGTTGTTTTAGGTTTTTTTTCCCTTGTATGTAATACTTTAATTCACTTACTCTTTTCAGGCTAAGCAAATATCAATCAGCTTTCTTCCCTCCCTGCATTGTTTTATTAATTGACAAAGGGATATGTTGACCGCTGTTAGGCCAATAACTAAATCTTGACCTTGATGTGGTTTTAGAATCCCACAGACATTGATAAGAAGTGAAAATTGTCATATAAAATTAGATGTTATTTTGGATTTTTGAAGTGATGTAATTTTAGAGTAAACCATATCAATTGTCAAATAGCTTTCAACAGATTTGTTGACAATTTCTCCTTTCTCTTCTATAATATGTTACTACTGTCTTTAGATGACAATAAAGTTTTCTAGTCCCAGCTGGGAGTAATTTCTCTGATGCAGGATGCTGCATATTTTGTTGATTCAATATTTAATTAAAATAACTCTGAAAACAGACATTCAGTAACATAGATAAAACTACTTGAAAGGAAACAATAAAATTATTCTTTAAAAGAATAAGAAGATAGAACATAATACTATTTTCACTTAGTAGGTTCAAAATAAACAAATCTTTATTATTTGTTTAATAGTTTATTCTCATCTATTTATGCTTTTTATTTTTTTATACCTTTATTTTATTTATTTATGTATTTATTTATTTATATGTGGTGCTGAAGATCAAACCCAGGGCCTCTCATGTGTGAGGTGAATGCTCTACTGCTGAGCCCCAGCCCCTCTGTTTTTTATTATGAAATCTTGGATAAAAAGATTCTAGCATATAGTTGGTATATAATTGGCAGTAATAACTTTAGATTTAGTATATAATTGGTTATAATATATGTCAGTTTATGAAGGTAAGTATTTTAGACAATCTATTCTTCCAGTCTATCTCTAAACTTTAATCTTAATGCAGACATGAGAGGACTATAACTACTTTGTAGTCTTTCTTCTTTTAGGTGATTTCAATTTAGAATATATAGCTCAGGGTTTTGGAGCTAAATAAAAAAATCTGATATCAAATTTTTCCAGCCTCCTCTGTTCTCTATTCATAAGTAATACTATAGCTTAGTGATTTAAGTTTTGTTTTACGAATTAATGAATAGTGTCATCTGATAATAAGCAGTCATTGAATTATTTAAGCAGAAACTATGTAGCATAGAGGGAAAGAATGAGTGAGGGTGTGAATATTGGTTGTCAGAATATAATAAAAGGAGAAATACCAATGAGATTTATACAAAGGAAAGCTAATTCTATATAGCTTCTCACCCCCACCATCAAAAAAAAAAAAAAAAAAAAAAAGAAAAAGAAAAAAAAAGAAAAGAAATTAAGATGGAAAATGGAACAAACCCAAAAGGTAACTGAAAACACAAACTGGCAAAAATTTTGGTAATGATGCCAAAAGTAAAGAAATATTGATTTTACTAAGATTGTCCAAGTAGACTTACCTAATTAGTATGAAGTTGTATAAGTCTAAACTATATATATCTATATCTATCTATCTATATATAGAGAGATATAGATACATAGATATATATAGATATATAGATATAGATATTAGTAGCAGGGTTTGAACCTGGAGCAGAGGGCTTTATCCACTGATAAATATCATATATTATCCATACCTGGCACCATGTCAAGAACCATATCATATCTCCAGACCTTTTTAGTATTTTATTTAGAGACAGGGTCTCATTGAGTTCTTTAGGACCTTGCTAAGTTGCTGAGGCTGGCTTTGAACTCAAAATCCTTCTGCCTCAACCTCTGGAGAGGCTGGAATTACAGGTGTGTGCCACTGAGCCTGGCAGTCTAAAGGTTAACTATCTTAGTTATTGGAATGATTTTAGCAGGGCAATTGTACAGTGTATGCTTTTATTAAAAGTTGAATGTTTAATTTATCTTATGGTAGGTTTATGTCAGTTCAATTCAACAAGATAACTGAATTACTATTGAGTTCCAAGCACTGGACTGGTATTGGAAATACAAAACATTGTTTAGGAAAATTGACAAATACATGAATAAATGGAGAGAAATTCTGTGCTCATGGATGAGAGACTCAATATTTTTTAGATGCCATTTCTCTCCCAATTAATATATAGACTTAAGGTGATTTCAGTCCAAAGCACAAAAGACAAATTGACAAACTGATTTAAAAATTCACATTAAAATGTAAAAGACTTAAAATACCTTGAACATGTTGGAAGAGAATCATGAATTTGGAAAACATACACTGCCTGACCTGAAGACTTGTCATGAATCCATAGTAATCAAGACAGTATGGTCATAATGTAAAAGTATACAAATATATTGATGGTGAGGCATAATAAAGAGTCTAGAAACAGACTCACACATTTGTGACTTATTGAGCTTTGACAAAGGTGCCAAGGAATCTTCAGTGGGAAAAGAATTGATTTTTCAACAAACTGCTGGAAAAATTGGATATTCATATGCAAATAAGCAAACTTTTCTCCATATCTGGCATCATGTCAAAAATCATATAAAATCTAAATCTATGAAATTTCTAGGGGGAAATTATGTGACTATGGATTTCTTAGATATGACACCAAAAGTGGCTTTGAAATATTTCTTCTCATTATGTAAATTAAAACTTTATTAAGATACTATTATACATCCATTAGAATTGCTATAGTACAAAGGCAATTCATGTCATGTGTTGGAAATTATGTGGAGCAACTGGAATTCTCATAAAGTCTTGGTTGGAATGGGAAATAGTAGTACCATGTAAGTGAACAGCTAGGCAGTTTCTGAAAAGTTAAACATACACCTATCTGATAATCCAGTCATCCCATTCTTAGGTATTTGCCCAAGAGTAATGATAGTGAATGTTTCTACAAATATTTGAAGACAAATATTCATATCAGCTTTAACTGTAGTAGGCAAAAGGAAGAAGCAGTCCCAATATTCAATTTTCAACAACTGGATGTATAAACAACTTGAGAAATATCCACACAGTAGAATAATATTCAGCAGTAAAAAGGAAAGAACTACTGTACGTGCAGCAAATGCATGACTCACAAGGTCATTATTCTGAGTGAAAAGAATGTGGACAAAAAAGAAGATATATTGTATGGTTCTAAATATGAAGAATTCTAGTAAGTGAAAATGAATCTATCACTGAAAGCAGATGCTTGGTTGTCTGAGGTTGGAGGAAAGCCCGTTGTAGGGAAGCAGAGAATAGCAGTGGGACACTAGCAACCTTTTGGGAGGGGTGGACGTATTTCATTTTCTAGTCTTTTTTGGTGCTGAGGATTGAATCCAAACTTTCTTATTCTAAGCAGGTACATGCCACCAAGCTATACCCCCACCAGTCTTGATGGATATACTCTTTATGTTGATGGCTTCTGAAGTTTATATGTACACACACACACACACACACACATTTATATATTAATACAAGTGCAACTGTGGCCTTTAAGTTCCTTAATAAAGCTGACTTAAAAATCAAGAAATATCGGAGTTAATATTAGATTTTAAACCAAGAAAGAGCATTAATATTTTGCTTCCCCAATACTATAAATGGGTAAATTTTAGTTACATATTGCATGAAATGAAAAGCCTATTAAAGAAGACTCCCCCAATTTTGTGCAAATCCCAAATTTGATTTTTAAGTAACAAATTAGTCACATATTTGATTTCTAGTTAATTTAGTTCTAAAAATATTTACCTTTATATGTTTTTCATAAAGGTAAAAATTTTCCCTTTGGGGGGGTGACTCAAAACGGGATAGGGAGGAAGAGCATGAGAAGACTACCACTAAATAGGGAAGAGAGGTGGGAGGGAAAAAGAGAGAGAGGGGGAGTTGCATGGAAGATGGAAGGAGACCCTCATCGTTATACAGAATACATGTATAATGTTGTGATGAGAAAAAGAAAAAAAAGTGTGTCACATTAGATTGGATAGAGAGAAAGGATGGGAGAGGAGGGGAGGAGTAGAGGGGATAGAAAGGGCAGCAGAATAGAACAGACAATATGATTGGTGTATGCACATTCCATATATGTATTATATGTCAAAATACATTCTGTTGTCATGTATGACTAAAAAAAATAAAAATAAATCGTATGGTAAAAAGAAATTTCCCCTTTGCATCTTGGGGGTATAAAAAGTAATTTCAGAGAGTGAAAGGAACCTGGGTGGTGCTTTTATTCTGGATGTTCAACAAAACTCGCCAAACATGGTAAAAAGAATTTGAAAAATGTTTTCTATCCTGACAATCAGAACTTGGCCAATATGTAGCTGTGACTCTTTTTGAGTTTCTGGGTAGCTTCAAGACTCTTTAGTGGGAAGGCCATAATATTTTACTTGTCTTTTGAAGGGCCCATGCCACAGGAATCTGGCCAAGTCCAGGTCCAATTCTGATTTGAGAGAGAGTGAGAGGTTCTCATAAGATTTTAAATATTTCAACATTTAAACAATCCCTTCCCATCATGACATTCATACGCAAACTTATGGAAGTAGGAGTTGGGTAGGGAAATACTTTTTAGAAGAGAAAGGCAAAGCTAAAATCTGTTTCATGATCAGTTTTCACGGAGCATCTACATTCTGTAGACCTTGTGTTGCCCAGTTTTAACCTAAGGGAGTAAAAAGTTTCTACTGATAAAAGAGACACAGAATACCAGCAGGGATACTCTCAGATGATTAGCTTGAAAAATTAAAGAAGATGAGGACATCTAATGTGAAGATCTTTGGCATTCTAGACAAGGGGAGAAGGAGCAACCCTGACCATGTTTTCAACTTGTGGATGATTGACATCAGGGTTCCAAAATGAATACGAACACATCATCACTCAATAATTTAACTCGTCTTATTGTGGAGATAAGCTAGTTTATCTTCTTTCTCACACTCATGATGCAATATCTTCCTCACTTTTATTGCTGCTTGCCACACCTTTAGATTTTCAGAAAGCTATTATATAGCAGGGGTGCTAAGAACCAGCTCTTGGGCCATTAACAATAACGATCAAGTTGAGATGCATGAAGGTATGTATAGAATAGTGTAGAATTAGCAATGGTAAAAGATGCAGAAAAAAAACAGAGAAATTAGTAACACTCAGATTGTGACTTTGCAAAGCACTTATTGGGATATTAGTCTGTGTATAGGCTGATTGAGGTGTTTAAAGAATTTTGCAAGGAAGAGTAACCCTGGAAATAATCTGGCAATCTAGAAATAAACTATATAAAATTTCCCATAAACATACATTTTATTTTAAAATGACATAGCTTTTTGCTAAGTGTCATTTTAACTTTGAACTTGCTGCATGTGGTAGGAAATCATCTTTCCGATGCTCATGTTCTCTAATGTTCTTAAACTTCCAGTTAGATGCATGTCCGACAGGAGTTAATAGAAGAAGGGAAATGAAAACAAAACAAAACAAACCAAACAAAAGCAAAAACCTAAAGCAACAAAGTTAAAGTCATCAAGAAAAATATTTATATGATTGACAGAACCTAAAGCAGTAAAGTTAACTCTGGTGGTAGAAGCCATTGGGAATTTTTGGCTCTCCATTTGGTGATGACCTGAATATTTCCAATTCCATTAAGATCTTGATTTAAATTTGATTTAGCTGAACATTATTTATACTTTACCAAAGAGAGTTTCTCCTTCAAAAGGAAAGATATGCACAATGAAGGAAAAGCAGGGCTCCTATCAATTCCCTGCCACTCTGGCAAACATGAAAAGCTCTGTCTTCATGTAGCCTAGGAACTTTTACTGTTTTATGCTTGACTCCAAATATATTGGCCATAAGCAGTTTTCCATTTGTTTTCATGAAGAGTATAAATCAAATCACTCTGGTCATGGTGACCCTGTGCATATGACAGTATGCACTTTATTTTGTGTTTCACAACAGGTGACGAAGACAATAAAAATGAAGTGGGATAGAATGTTTTGTGTTGAGTATCAGTCTATTTTTATGTGGACTATATAAACTGCCATGAACAAGCTACTAGAGGAGAAAATTTCAAACATGATTAAGAAAGATTAAAAAGTCAACCTACATTCTGGGAGAAAATATTTGCAAAATATACATCTGATAAAAGGCTTTGTTCAGAATATACAACTCCTACAGCTCATTAATTAGAGACCAGGAAAATCCATTTTGAAAATGCATAAGAGATTTGAAGAGAAATTTGATCACGGAAGATATTCAAATGACATAAAAGTGCATGCAAAGATGTTCAATATCATTAGCAAATGCAAACTTAAACTACAATGAACTACTTCTACTCACTAAAATGGCAAATTTTAAAATGCAGGCAATTCCAAGGTTTATCAAGCATATGAAAAAACTAAAACTCTCATATATTGATGGTGAGAGAACAAAATAATACAGTCTACTTTGCAACACATTGTGGTAGTTTTTTTTTTAAAAAAAGTTAAGGGTATACTTATCATATGGCACAACAGGCCCACTTCTGGGTATTTAGTCAAGTGACAAGTGTACACAAATATTTATATGTAAATGTTCATAGCATATTTATCCATAATATTCATAGCTGATCCAAAGTGAAAACCACCCAAATGTCTACCCCTGGTAATGGCGAGGAAACCCATACAATGGGATACTATTTTGCAAAAAAAAAAAAAGAACAAACTATCAATATACCCAATAACCTACATGCATCTTAAAAATATTTGGCTAAGTAAAAGATGCCAGACAAAGAAGTCTACATACTCTATTATTTTGTTGTATGATATTTTAAACAATGCACATAGTAGAATAGAAAGCAGACTAGTAGTCACCAGGGTTTGGATTAGTAGAATGGGATCTACTACTAACAGTCTTAAGAGAAAGCTTAGTGGTGATGAAGATTTATCTTACATTTACCACTAAAAGCAGACTTTAGGAAGGGATGGGGAGTAAGATAATAAATATGTTGTCTTAAGTAGGCTATAATTATTTTGCACATAATAATGTTATAAAGTGAAATATAAGAGCCTTACATAAATATGCAAATAATAATACAGGAATATAAACCATTCCTGAGAAAAACCCTTCAACATTCAACACTCTGGTTACAGGATTTTGTCCAAATGAATAGTTTTGTTCAATACTTGCTTTCTCTGTTTACTGCTCAACTAATTCACACTCATTAAAGATATGGACTTCTGTATGACATAAATGAAGGACATAAGATCCTTCATGCTTCTGTTTTTATATCTTCAAGTAATGCTTTTTTTCTTTAAAAAAGAAGAAATACATTTATCCTATGTATTATTAGCTGGGATATATTTTTGCACAGCTCCTTTAATTGCTAAATATTTCATTGTATGGCTTATGTCACTTCTGGGCCCTAACAGTACATAAATAATTTAAGTCTAATGACACATACTTTAGAAAGGGAGGCATTTATATATGTATTGAACAATCACAGTTGATGTTAAGATTTTCCTGATCCATAATTTTATTTTTATTTGTTCTACCTGACTTTTGGTTTCTCAGACAAGGAAGCGTAATGAAAAATTTTATTCTTTCCATCTTGAACATGTTTTTCTTACTTAAAATCAAGTATTTATTGTCTAGTAATGTAGTAACGATGTAAGAGAGGGGAAGGTTTTGTTAGATATAAGCATTTGCCTCAATAACCACTCTATTCTATTAAATATGTTAGTTCACTTCAGAGAAAATAACAATAAAATCTGTTGCATGGCAAAAATTCCCTTAAACGTTTCCATTCAAATGACTACATATTATTTCTTTTAAATCTACAAGAACACTCTTGAATTAAATCTCTATGACATTTAAAAAAATTATCAAAAGATAAGACAGTAGGGAAAAGCACACCAATCATAAGCATTACTGATGGATGAATTTTCAAAAACTACCATGTTGGTCACCAGTGCAGTGATCAAGAAACACAGCACTACCAGTACCCAGGAACTCCTGGGGACCCTCCCAGTCACTGTACCTCTCCAGAGGGAGATCCCTTTCCTATCTTCTCACAGTACGGATGAGTTTGTCCTGGTTTTGAACTGTATGCAAACAGAATCTCATAGTGTGCCTCCTTTATGCCTGACTTCTTTCATTCAATTCTGTGTTTTAGGTTCATTCTTGTGTACAGCTGTACTTTGATCCTTCTCATTGTGTTTATCTTATACTATGGAAAAACAGCAGAATTAATTTATACACTCTGTTGATGGTGATCATTTGGATAATTTTTATTCTTGTACAATTAGGAATTATGCTACTAAATATATTCTTGCTCTTATGTTTTGGTAAATGAATAAGTTGCTCGTGTGTGTGTGTGTGTGTGTGTGTGTGTGTGTGTGTAATTGCTGGTTATAAGATATGTTCAGTTTGAGGGAATACTGCCTAAGTAATCTCAAAGTGGTCGTATCAACTTTTATTTCTACCAGCAGTGTGTAATTCTGATTAATCTGTGGTCTTGTTATTTTCTGCCTCAAAAATTTTTAGACATTCCGGTAGATGGATTTTATTGAATTGTGGTTTTAATATATGTTTTCCTAATGTCTGATAAAGCTGACTACATACTTTATGTGCTTATTGGCCTTTTGTATATCCTCATTCATGGAATAGCCAGTCAAATTGTTTTGTGTATTTCATAATCACAGTCCATTGAAAATATTTGTATGATCACATTTGAAAACCACTGGGCATTGATTTGAAAGGTAGGACATTTCATGAAGTCCAGCAATTTCATTCATAGGTATGCCAGGGAGAAGACTTTGAAAGAATGTACCAGGAGTTATGATATTTTTCAACTACACAAATAATTTTTTTCTAATGATAATTTTAAACTGTAGGATGGATTAATAAATTATGAAAGTTTAGTACAATAAAATATACAACTGTGGAAATAAATAAAATATAATAACACATTAGTGGTTAGATAAATTGTGGATGTAATCACCTATAATCCCAGAGGCTCAAGAGGCTGAGGCAGGAGCATAGCTAGTTCAAAGCCAACCTCTGCAACTTACTGAGGCCCTAGGCAACTCTACCTAAAATATAACAAAAAGGGCTGGTGATGTGGCTCACTGGTTAAGTGTCCCTGGGTTCAATTCCTGGTACCCAACAAAAAAACCCCAAACCAAACCAAACTAAAACAAAACAAAGACAGAAAATAATAGAAGACTTGACTGAGCTCTTGGCTGTATCATTAGTTCACCTCAGGCGACCTGCTGCCCTGTGGACAGGTTTCCTAACCCTGCTTCCATCACCTGTGATTCAGTCACATGTGCTGAGCAGATGAAGCCTGGTTTGGCAGCTACTCTGGAAGGACAAGGACAGTGGGCTTGCAGCTTGCTTGGTCTCCCCAGTACAAGCAAAGAGTTTGGACAGTAGATAGTAAAAGGTATGAAGTTCTAAGCAGACGGCCTCTCAGGGTTTGGATCTCAAACATTCCCTTGAAGTCACGTATTAAAAGCTTGATTCCCCGCTGTGGTGCTATTGGGTGGAACTTTTTAGAGGTGGGGCCTAGTGGGAGGAACTTAGGTCACTTGGGACATGCCCTTCAAAGAGGCCCTTTCTTTCATTTTCCTGCCTCCACAGGGGATTAGTTTCCTCTGACAAACACTCCCTACTGTGATAGACTGCCTTGCTTCAGGCCCAGAGGCAACAGGGCCTTAGAGTGAAATCTATGACACCAAGAGCCCAAATAATTCTTTCCTTCTTTAAGTTATGTCAGGTATTTTCCCCCAGCAATGGAAAGCTGGCATACTGCCCTTTTTACCAGAGGGCAAGCTGAGTCTCTCCATACAATGCTTCTTGCATTTTTAGAGTTCCTGCTTCTTTCAAAACATTACTTATGAATATAAAAATATCTTATGTTTTAAAAATTTTAGTGTATCTAAACACTAGGACTCACTGATAAAATTGTATTTTTTCTTTCTTCTTTTTGCCTGAGAATATTCTGAGGTGTTTAATCTGTAGCTGCAACTGGCTACCTTGCCTTGGTCAAATTTTATAACTTTGTTTTTAGGAAAAATGACTCAGAGGTGACTAAATAAGCCTGAATTGGAATATTTTCCTTAAAATGTAATAGTTAGAATTTCCCTTTTGTAGAAAAACCAATCATTTGGCATTGCCTGTCTTTACAAATGAACTGTTTTGTTACTGACTCTACAGTGACTAAAGAAAAATCCTTCAAAATAAAAGAAGAAAATAAATAATCCAATTTTCTCATAGTTATATTACAATTTTCATTTCTGTGTATGAAAATCCTAGAATTTATAGGTAAGTAAAAATATTATACTCCTAAAATTGTAGCATAATTAATAATTTTTAAAGTGACAGAAATGTTAAAAGTCTTGAATAATATTTACTTTTTGTGATTTTTTGAAATCTCAAACTTTAATAGCTTTTTATTTATAACTATAATGTTATACTTATCACTTGGCAAAATGTTTTGATTTCAACTGACTTTACCCAATAGTAAATATTTCCCAATAGTGCAGATGACTAAAAGTCTGCAGTGTGGGCCATGCTAGGGATACAATCACTTTAAAATTTTATTAAAGATGTGAGTTTCAGCTTTTAGCTGTAAAAGGGTTATAGTTTACATTAAGAAGAAACAATAACCTATAAATTAGGGGTGAGCTTTGACAGGTTCTGCAAAACAGCAAATTTCCTGCTTAAGCATGCAGTACAGCTGTGGTTTAGAATTTCTCCACCAGTAAAGCAAAATGTTGGTCTGTAATACTCCAAGGTTCAGTAGGAGGTAATTTAGAGACATTATGGATTTTCCCAAAGGTCTCAAGGATGCCTTAGGTTATCCTGATGTGCTTGCATACTGAACAGATGAAATTGTCTCATAGTTATATAAAAGAACTGCATTCAAGATTAAGCAGGGTTATAGCCTTAAAATACATTAGTACAAAATAAGAAAAAAATTGCTGCAAAATGTCATCTGACACACTGGTTATTTTGGGAAGTAGTGAGGACATAAAAATCTCTGTTTTAGACTCGACCAGCATTGATAACAGTATCATCAATGTATTTGGGTTAAAGGATTAACCAATGTATTTGGGTTAAAGGATTAACTTCTTTAGTTCAGCTGCTAAGGTAAACCATTTAAAGCTGGGATCCATTAGAGACACTGACCAGTATGACCACGATTACCTGTAATGTTGTCCCTTAGGCCAATGATCAGAAGTTTGGTTAGTTCCAGAGATCCCTTCTATCTCTCTTCCCCCCCGCCCCCCCCCCCCCCCCGCCAGAATAGTGTCTGTAGATGAGTCAACCATTGCTTGGTTTTGAGTAATCTAAGCACACATGCACATGAGTGGACTCATTCATATCAGAATCAAACTGAAGTCATATGCAAGGAATCATTCCCCAGCTTTTACATATCCCAATATAGAAAAGTAGATAAGAGATTAAAGGCATTCCAAAGTCTGGTGGATCTTGATGAAATGGACCATGCTGCTTAGAAACCTTTAAACTATATATAATACTTACCTATTGCAAAAAGGGTTATTTAGTGATGGTATCATCAAAGGATGGGTAAAACTCCAAAGGCTGTAAAACTTAAATCACCTTGAATAAAATTTCTGGCAAAACAAACGGATAGAAATTTGATTGAATTAAATTGCAGAGCCAATCAATTGTACATCTTGGGGAATATTTATCAGTTAAAAAACACACTGAGACTTTTCCTTAGTTTATATTTAAATAGTAATAAAAGGCCCAATGAGGAGGTCAGGCCTGCATTATTTTTATTACTTGTTGAACAGTGCCAAGAAAGATCAGTTATTTGTTTGGAGAGAGGTTCTTGTTGGTAAGAAGGCTCGAATGACTTTCTCACCATTCAATTTCTCTTGCCTAGTTCTCCAGCTGCCTTTGCATGAAAGAAAGCTGCTGTCATCTGAGAGCAGGAAGGAAAACAAAATCCAACTGGCTCTTGTGGGATTGAGTTCATGCGTTGAGTGAATCAAAACAATATGACCCAAATAAGTGACAGAAGCCTTGGAGAAAGCATGATTGAAGATCTTTTGATTGTCTCACGGTGCAGTTGAGTTCAATGGCAGTGGAGCATGGGCAGAATGGACATGGCCACCTCCAGCATTATGTCTATGTGGTTAGTCGATTGGTAAGTCCAGGAAGTTAAAGAGGAATGAACTGCCATTTTCAGAGAAGCTCATTTTTTTTCTCCATTTGATGATGCAGCCAATGACATTCCCATTTTTATTAGTGAGAAAATTGAGACATAGAAAGCTAAAGTATTTTTGCCAAAGGATAGGTTTCTGGTCAGGCAAAAAAAAGCTGGGATTTGAACTTGGGTCTTGTATGTGTGGCTGTTAATGAGTTTCTGCAGTACTTGGAACTTATCTCCATTATAGCAATTATAACATTAACTCAATCTTTAACACATGTTTATTGAGTGTATACTCAATGTTTGGCAGTGATTTTGGCACCAGGGACAAAGAATTAAATAAAACATAAAAAATTCCTCCCCTTGTACTGTAATTTTTGGGATCTCCTTTGTTTCCCCACTTGATGGCATATAATTTGAGAAGAGGATCTTTGTCTTATTTATCTTTGTATCCCCTACACAAAAAATGTTCAATAAATGATTATATGATTTTATCTCTTCTTCATAGTGTTTTAGGAATCATGTTGTTATATTTAGGAAGACTAGTTTCTAAGCAAAGATGGTCTTAGGAAAATGGTGAAATAAAGATTCCAGTTTGCCTGCCTTCAACCTTCTTTTTATCTCAGGCAAGTCCTTTTTATAAAAAGTCGAGATATCCTTTGCCTCGTAGCCAGATTTCCTTTAGGGAATCTCTGGTATTATAGTGTTGGTTGTTATTTATAGCTTGCATTAGCTTCATGTTACTATAATGAAATACATGAGGCAGTTAACTTATAAAAAGAAAAGACTTACTTTGTTCCCTGATTCTGGAGGTTCCAGTTATAGATCAAGTGGCTTTTTCACTTTGGGTCTCTGGTGAAGACAACATATCATGTTGGTAGCACATGGAGGAACAAATGGCTTACCTCATCAGCTAGGAAGCAGAAGGAGGGACAAGAAGGGAAGAGACCGGGTTTCCACGGTTTTCTTCAAAGGCAGATTCTCAGTGACCCGAGATTCTCTCACTAGGACTTACCTCCCACAGGTCCACAGCATCTCACGGCAGATCCTTCAACACATAGATTCTTCAGGGACTCAACTTATATTTAAACCATAGCACATCTTTTTCTTTGTCTTGTATGTATTATCATCTTTTTTTTCTGAAATTTGTCCATTGTACCTAAATTTTTATTTATTTTATTTTTAAAAAATTGTTCTTTTTAGATACACATGACAGTAGAATGTATTTTGACATATCATACATACATGGAGTGTAATATATTCTAATTAGGATTCCATTCTTGTGGTTGAATATGATGTGAAGTTTTGCTGGTCATATATTCATATAGGAACATAGGAAAATTATATCTGATTCATTCTATTGTCTTTCCTAATCCCATTTCCCCTCCCTTCCTTTCATTTCCCTTTGTCTAATACAATGAACTTCTAATCTCCCCTCCTCCTTGTTATTGTGTTTTAGCATCCACTTATCAGAGAGAACATTCAGCCTTTGGTTTTTTGAGATTAGTTTATTATTTCACTTAACATGATAGTCTCCAGATCCATCTGTTTACTGACAAATGCCATAATGTCATTCTTCTTTATGGCTGAGTAATATTTCATTGTGTACATATATATCACATTTTCTTTATCCATTTATCTGTTGAAGGGCATGTAGGTTGGTTCCATAGCTTGGCTATTGTGAATTGAGCTGCTATAAACATGATGTGGCTGTATCACTGCAGTATGCTGATTTTAAGTCCTTTGGGTATAAACCAAGGAGTGGCTCACATGATGGTTTCATTTTAAGTTTACTGAGGAATCTCCATACTGCTTTCCAGAGTAGTTGCACCAATTTTTTTGTCCCACCATAAATGTATGAGTGTATTTCCCCTGCAACATCATCACCAACATTTGTTGTTACTTGTATTCTAATTGCTATTCTGACTTGAGTGAGATGGAATCTCAGTGTAGTTTTAATTGCATTTCTCTAACTGCTAGAGATGTGGGACATTTTTTCATATATTTGTTGACCATTCATTTCTTCTTTGAAATATCTGTTCAGTTTCTTTGCCCATTTATGAATTGGTAAATCATAGCCTACCCCATGTGAATATATGAAATTATACTACCTTTTCAGTAGATCTCATCTTGACTCTAATGAACAGATGGGAAGCTATAATTCAATAAAGAGAACCTCAGTTGTTTGGATGTGTATTTTTGGTGATAAGAATTTTGCCCAACCTCCCTGAAATCACAACAGGCAAATGTTTGGTGCATGTGCTTATGACCCGTTACTGGTTTTCTGTGGCCACCCTTGGTAATTTAAAACATGAGTTGCTGGTACTTAAAAAAAAAGGCATTGAAAAAGTATGCTTCAGCCCTGCAGCACAACCGCACACAGAGAGATGGGAGGTTTGACTAGACCCAGCTTGGAGCCACCTGAAGAGAGATGCTGGGCAGTGGCCATGGAAATGCTCACTCTAATGTGCTTTCTAGGAAGAATCCGGTTTGACGCACAGAGTGGTTCTGAAAACCTTGAGAGCAGAGCCTTTGAAAAAAGCCACCAGGTTTATTGTTCCAAAATTTTAGTCTGTAATGATTCTATCCAGGACAGAATTACTTGAAGGAAACAGCCATAAAATACTTTCAGTTCTCTTATTTGCAGTTTTAGCTGTTACAGACAAAAGCAATTTTATTGCTCTCACCATATAAAACAAGAGATACCAAAACACTACCTGTTGAGGTCCTGACACTGTTTTAACATGTGTGTGTAGGAAATTTTTAAAAACTTCATTATTTTAAAATTATTTATGCATTTATTTATTTGTCTTTTTTAGTTATACATGACATAGAAATGTATTTTGGCAAATTATACATACATAGAATATAACTTTTTCTATTTAGGATCCCACTATTGTGGTTGCACGTGATGTGGAGTTACCCTGACCATGAACTCAAGCACAAGGCTAGGAAAGTTATGTCCAATTAATTCTACTGTCTTTCTCGTTCCCCATCCCTTCCCTCTCCCTTTGTCTAATCCAATGGATTTCTATTATTCCCATCTCCAACCTCCTTTATTTTGGGTTAGTATCCATTGATAGATCAAAGAGAATATCAGCCTTTAGTTTTTGTGATTGGCTCAGCCTGATATTCTCCAGTTATGTCTGCCTGGCACAGAGGAGATCCTCGTTTGATCCCCAGCACCAACAGGAAAAAAAGAAATAGTGCATGTTTATACCCTGCTATAGCTCAGTTGTTAGAGTGGAGAGATATAGGTATTTGTTGTTGAAAATTTTAAAAACATTCTTTGGGCTGTGTTTTATTTGAACACTGATTTAATATATTAGGACGAGCATAAAAGTGGGTCCTTTGGGGCTCATTGAATACAATTTTGTAAAGCAAGTTTAGATGATGTGTAAAACAATCTTTGATTCACTTGGTGCAGTGCTCACAATACAGGGAGGATTATTTCCTTATCGTGTGACCTTAAAAAGAATTGTGCATTTAATATTTAGTTATTCATTCAACCTTACATGTTGAGCACCCCCCAGGTATCTGGTAAACGCTGAGCAGATTCTGGATATTTAGTGTTGAACAAAAAAGACTCTTCTCTATTCTCATGGAGATTATGGGGAGAAGATAGATTTAAAAAAGATAACCTCACAAGCAAACCTGTTATAAAATGCTATGAAGAAAATACAAGTATCAAAAATTATCATAGCTGAAGGTTCTAATTTACATTGGGGCTATATAACCATGATCTAGGAAATCTCTTGTTTAAGACCTCTATACGACTTCTTGTCCCATTTAAAATCAAGTTCAAAGTCTTCCCAACATGGGCCAGGTCCTATGTGGTTTAGTTGCTGTTCACCTTCTAATCTCCATTAACAACCCCGCCTTCTCCTTTGTTCACATATTTTAATCACATGGATCTTTCTATTAATCAATATTCTAAGCTTATGCTATTTGCTTGGACTGTTCTACAGAATTGTCTCATGGCTGGCTGGTTTGGGGCAGCCAATCCCTAGCCTGGAAGCATTTCTTCAGAGAGTCCGTCTTTCAGTTTTCAACCTAAATAGCCTCTCACTTCCACTTATCTTTTCACATTGTTGATTTTCTTCATAGATCCTAGAGCTCTTTGACATTCTTGTTTTGCATGTGTTCATGGTTTACTTATGTTTTGTCTCTCCCACTGGAAAGCAGACTCTCTGAGTCCAAGGGTAAGACCACAATACTCACCCCAGAATCTACACTCATGTTTGGCATGTGAAAAGTTTTATTACTCTGTCTAGAATGATCTCTGAGTCATATAAGGTATGTGTAGCCAAACCCAGTGTAATGTTTCTGTATGAGTCAGCTCTCTATTGCTGTAACAGTATTGAGATTATCAAATTTATAAGACTAAAGGTTTATTTTGGCTCACAATTTGAGGTTTCAGGCCTGGGTTGGTTGGCTTCGTTGCTACTGGGTTTGTGGTGAGGCAGCACATCATGGCAGGGACTGTGGCAAAACCATTCACCTTGTTGCCTAGGCATGAAAGAGAGAGGAAGAACGGGCCAGGGTCCCATATTCCCTTCAAGGGCACATCCCCAGTGACCAGAAGACCTCCCACTAGGCCCCACCTCTTAAATTTCCACCACCACCCAAAAGTGCCACAGGCTGGGCAACCAAGCTTTCCCTACATGAGCCTTTGTAGGACACTTAACCAGACCACAACAGTTTTCTTGAAGTTTGTCTTCCAGCTTCCATCAATGATCAGGTAGGTAGGTAGGAGACTCAGCTTTTTATTTGTGTCTGTTGAGAAACTCCTTGCCCAATCTCATTCACGCATTTCAAGAAGATAAATGTTAGTGTGGAGGATCTGCATAGCTAAATCCACTTAGGAAAAAAATTAATTTCTAAAACACACCTCAGAGTTATATCTGAGTTGTGATACATTCAAATTGCAATTTTTCAAAGAAAATACATATCTCATTTTAAAACAACTGCCCATGGCCTACTTTCAAATTTTAGTGTGTTTCCCCTAGAACAGAGAACTCACTTGCTTCAAAGCTTTATTTTAGGATACAGAAAATATTCCTGGTGTTTCACTGTGAGTCAGAGTATAATTTTGTCTTCAAACATTATTTAATTCTTTATGTAATGATCACTACTGAGCGACGACAATGTTGTCATTTTGCATTCAAAGGCATTTATGTTATGGTGTTTTTCTCTATTATTATATAAAAGTGGCTTAACCATATTTGTTAAAATTTTTCTAGAATGCCAGCACATCTGCAGTGAATGTGTAACTGGCTAATGTCAAAAGAAACAGACTTATTTGAAAGAGTACTTTGCTAGTCCTCCTACGTACTGATAGTTTTACTTCATCTGAGAATTGCGTGTTTAGAAGATTGAAGAAGAGATAGTGAGTTAACTGCTGCCAAGAGTGAAGACAATGGTATCAAATCCAGGTCGGAATAGAAAACGAGCAGGAGGTCCTCCATACTTCAAAGCCTTAATAGATAATCCGCTGCACTCATATGTCCAAAAGGTAGAAGGAACTCTTGGGCCCATGAGAATGCTGGCTTGTTATTTCTTTCTCTTTTCAAGAAGGCAAATTATTAAGTCTTGATGTCATGTGGAGAAAAGTCGGAAAACCCCTTCCTTGGATTTCAATCTATAGAAAGGTCTATGCCCATCTGGGAGGGCTGTAACTCCCACCTTAAGGCAACTAATGCCAGAGGACAAGCTCAGTGGAGTAACATGAGGCAGGCCAGGGGCCCCTGCCCTAAGAATACTCATGCATTATACCATACGATTGTCTGCTTTGTCTCAATCAGCAGCTATTTGGGGACCAAGAAGACAAGGCTCTGTGAAGATGAAGCAGATCCACATGATGTCACTTTTGGGGGTAACCAGAGAGAGGGAGAGGCTGAGGGGTAGTGCCAAAGCATGACAAGAAGCTGAAATGATTCTTCATGTGAGAAATATATTCACATTAGAAATTCCAGAAGCTGAGATTATTCTCATTAATTTTTTATTTATGAATAACATAGCTTATGTAACAAAAAGCAATTATTTTTCCTTGCCATAAAATAGTATAAGATTGACATTCTGGCTGCAAATGTTTGACATAAATATTTTATTCTTCAAATCCAAATAAGATTTCTTCCTGCCTACCCCCCTCCTCTTTTTTCCCCTTTTCTCTTGGCACTGGGGATTGAACTAAGAGTGCTTTATCACTGAACTACATCCCCAGAACTATTTTTTTCTTTTTTAAAATTTTTGAGACATGGTCTTATGAATTTCACAGGTTGGCCTTGAATTTGTGATCCTCCTGCCTCAGCCTTTTCAGTTTCTGGGATTATAGGTATATAATGCACCTAGCCTCCAAATGAGATTCTACCAGTAATTGAGAGTGTATTAGTGGAATCTATCAGCTAAAGCTTGTGTCTTATGGCCAATAATTCTGGTCCTTTAAATCACCAGGGATGCTGCTATAGTTTGGATCTTGAATGTCTCCCAAAGGCTCATGTGTTAAAGGCTTCATCCCCTGGGTGAAGTTTTTGGGAGGTGGTGGAACCTGGATGAGGTGGGGCCTAATGGTCCTTAGGTCACTGGTGATAGTGCTTTTAAAGGGGATTGTTGGGTGCTGGACTCTTCCTCTTTCTCTCTTTTGCTTCCTAGCCATGAAATGAGCAGTTTTACTCTACCACACACACTCTGCCCTTGTTAGTTGGAACCTCCACCAGAGACTTAAAAGCAGTGGGTCTGCCTGGACATGGGCTGTCACCTCTAAAACCATGAACCCAAATCCTCTTTATAGGTTGATTATCTCAGCTCTCTTTGTGATATTGATGGAAAGATGATTTTTTTTCTTCAGTATGTAGAAGACAAACAATTGAATGTCAAAATACTTTTGGTTGCCATGATAGACTCAAAAGATGTAGGAAATCCTCAATATCATCCTACAAAGATCACAAATAACAACAAAAGCAACAAGCCCTGGGATATATTATAACTCCAAAGAAAGGGGGAATCATCTGGTAAATAAATGAAGAGGGAACTAAAATGAGGGCAATGAGTTAGATGGGATGGGAGGGCTGATGAGGGAATCAGGACCAGAAGTACGCTCTGGGTGTGCAGATTAACAACAAGAAGAAATAAAGGAGATGAGCAAGAGTAGTGCAATAGACAGAAGCATTTGGATTAACAAATATGGCATATATACAAATGTCTGAGACACTGTAGAGGCAACATCCAGACAACATGTAAAAGTACAGGTAATTTTAGAAAGAATAAAAAGAAAATTTGGAGAATAGGGAAATTTAAACAAACTGAAGTTTTAATGATGTAACTAAAAGATTGAAGAGTCTAATTAAAGAATTGGAGAATAATTTCTGAATTAAAAGATTAATGATAAAACAGAGATTTTAAACATGGAGAGAGAAAATTATGACAGATTCATAGAGAATAAACTAAAAGGATCCCGCCAACAAATGCTGATAAAATTCCAGGAAAAAAAAAAGGAAAGAGAATAAGGTATGGGGAATATTAAAAGAGATAATGGCTGAGAATATTCTAAAACAGAATGTGGGTCTCAGATTGGAAGAGTCCATTAAGAGGCCTCAAAAGAAAAGAAAAACAAATTATACCTAGACTAAGACACAGAAAAATTGTAGGTTATCAAACAAAAAGGGGGAAATTTAGGTTTTTTAGAAAGAAAAAAACATAAAACTTATAAAAGGAATGGTGGTTAGGTCAGCAGCAGATTTCTCAGTGGCTCCAATAAATGCAACAAGACAATGAACAATTTCAGTGTGTTGATGCAAAATCATTGTCTACTAGTAATTCTGTAAAACTAAATACTAACTGGAGACAGAAGGTGAAATTAAGATATTTTCAGTCATGTGAAGTCTGAGAGGATGTAAGTTGGAGCATTTTAGGATCATCCTGTTGTTGATGCTAATGTCTTTGGAAGTTTAAATACTGGGTGATAGATACTGAGTAACAAAAGAGTGAACGCAGGTGCATTTGGTGGATTGAGTTTAACCATCTACCCTCCCTCTTTCTAGTGCCACTGAATGAAGATGCAGAAGAAGTATAAAATTGTTTCCAAGGCTCCTTGGAGTTAGGTCACAGCCGTGACAATCGGATACACTCATACAAGATGTGAATTTGCTGTTTTTGCTGCTTCTCTTCGCATACAGAGTTGGGGAAATTTCCTTACTTTGCTGTGTTAGCAGGGGGTTTCAGGGACCATGAAGTACATTATTGAGATATTAAGAGACAGTGTAGAAAGTATCTTTTTTTTAAAAGCATATTACAGCAATTCAGGTAATAGTAGCAGCAGAATTGCTTTCTGTTGGTTGTGGCTCCTTGTGTATGGGTTTGGTTTTTTTCCCTTTTTGTACTGAGAGATAATAGCTGAGAAAGTGAAATTCCAAAGCAAGTGACTTCCTGATTGTAGAAGAGGTAGCAGCTCTTTGTAACCTACTTCTGAAGTGTTGCTATAGTTTATCCTGCAGTGCTCTGGGTCAATCTTTCTTTGGCTAGCATGCCATGAGAATTGCCTACTTACATTTCACAGCTGCCCTTATTCTCAAAAGAAATGCCCTGGAACGATGGTATCTGGTATCCTGGTTTTATTTTCTGTTGCTAATAACACTGGGTAAGTATAAAGAGAAGAAGTTCATTTTAGCTCACAGAGACCTAGTCAAAGTGGCTGTTATAGCAGACCCATCCTGGAGATAACCCATTAAGCCATGCATAGAATAATCCATTCCTCAGAGCAGAGCCCTAATTTCCTCGTAAATGTCCTACCTGGTCCCACCTCTTAGAATCTCACAGTGGGAATTAAATTTCAGTTTCCAAGAGATGAAACCATATTCAAACAGTAGGACCAGGTCACCTAAAAAGTTATGCACCGCCCTCTGGGGGCAGTCTGTAGCCAATGTCTGAATGACAAGAAGGCACAAAAGACCAGTCCTCATACCTCAAGGATAACTGACTCTTTGGGGTGATTCATGCATAGAGTTTTAATTTTTGATTTTTTAAAAATTTTTTAAATTTTTTTTAGTGAGCTCAGGTTTAAACCACTCTCCAGCTAAGACCACATTTTCCTCTTAGCACTTGTTTCCCTGCCCTGACCTGCTTTCTCTTCTTTCCTGAGACTACTCCCTGAATAACTCTGTAATAAAAATCCCCTTAGCAGTCTCTACTTCTAGGGAACCACACCTAACGTAGATGGTCCTAGGAGTGGGCTTGTGAAAAAGATCACTCTGCTTGCAAAAAGAATCATAGTATTGGTGTTAGGTGGAATAATGATAGTGCTCTGCATGCTGTACAGACAAGATTGCTAAGACATTTACTTGTAGGAAATTTGGATGTGATAAAGATAAAAGTGTAACTTTTCAAAATAGTGTAACTTATTGAGCATTTGACAGGATTGGGGAAAACAGTACCTAAGGACCTTGGAATTGGATATTTACTGCTAAGTGCCAATGGCTTTTGAAAAAAGAAAAGTGACAGAAATATATACATATCTGTGTATATATATACACACACATATGTATATGCATATATATACACATAACACATGTGTATATACATATATATATACATATATACATGTATATATGTATATATATATATATATATATATATATGTTTAACAACTTAAAAATTTAGTGTGACATTTAAAGAACTTCTTTGATAGTATTTTGAAAGAAGGCCAACAGAAATGACTTAGGCACAGAACTTAATTCTAGGGGTGGAAGAGACTTTAGGGAGGCTGAGTTTTTAACTAGGTAAGTCTCTGAATGTTATGGTTTGGATCGTAAGTGGTCCCCCAAAGACTCGTGTGTTGAATACTGTGTCCCCAGAATGCTGGCAACTGAGAGGTCATTGGACCTTTAAAAGGTGGAGACTTGTGGGAGGAAGTTAGGTTATTGGGGGTGTGCTCCTGAAGGGCATTGTGGGACCCAACACTTTCTCTTCCCAGCCATGAGGTGAGTGGTTTTGCTTTACCAGCGCAATGTGCTTCTTTGCCGAAGACCTAAGAACAAACGAGCCAGCTGATCATGGACTGGATATCTCCAAAACTGTGATCCAAATTAAAATTTCTCTCTTAATAAATTGATTATCTTAATTATTTGTTATAGGGACAGAAGGGTTACTAATTTATCTCTTATGCCAAAGCAGGACTCTACTTGGGAAGAAGTGTGGCCCCCAGTCCTGAGATCTAAGTAAATGCATTTGAGAGTCTTGAGTCCACATTCTGTCTTACACCCTCTGCAGAAGTAGCATTCTTTCATGTTCAAGGATAGAAGCCTCAAAAGTGTTGCTTGTTTCAGGCTGTGTCCTCTTTTTAACTTCTGACTACTAAAAGCATAACTAGAGTCAAGTCTCTCATATCTTGATGAGGGAAGGGATGGGCCAACCATAGGAGGAATTATTGTGGGTTAAAGAAGTTGCAGAATCTGGGTAAATTGTATTGTCAGGAACCCAGGAGGTTATGGAGGAGAACATATCTTGAGGGCTTCTGGTAGATAAGGGAGAGTTTGTCAAGAGGGTTGTCATTCTTCTGTGACACAGGATTAACATTCAGGCATAAGCAGTTGTGATACCTTCTAGATCCACACCCAGAAACCTGGGAATATATGATGTGCCTTAAAAGAAGAGGCAGAGCTGATGTAGCCAAGTGAGGAGGAGAGAATAGTTTCAGAGAATTAGAAATGCTTATGTTTTCTTCAGGAGGACCTGGAGGATGTTGCTGTGGCCAATAAGAAATCCACTGATAAGAGGCATAACCAGCATTATTGAGAACAATTAGTGGTAGTTATTTTCTTTAGCAAATTACAGGAGGTATTATTGAACTGGGTTCCTGGGTTGCAGTGGGAATGGTAGAACTGCAGAACAGCAGTGGAAAGGCACTAAACCATCAGATGAAGTGAGAAACACCAGAAATATATTTGAGCATTGTCTTGCTAGTTTCTGAGTACAATATGAAAAAGAGAAATCCAAGTCAAACTTGTCTATTGAGATAACAAAAATATTAAACAAAAACAGTAACAAGCCAAATACAACAATTGGTAGGCAATCAGTTTGTGTATACACACACACACACACACACACACACACTCTGAAACTGAGTTTATCCCCCAAAGAAATTCATTTAACATAAAAAATGAATTGATGTAACTGATCACACCAAAGAAATACAAAATAAAATCATGTCACTATTTCTGATACAGAAAAAAAAAAGAATTGATAAAAAAATTAAGAAGTATTCAGGACTAAAAAGGAAAACCTTAAAGAGATTAAGTATGAAGTAAAATTCCTTAATCTGATAAACGTAGTTGTGGAAATCTAGCAAGCATCATAAATAATGGTGACGTGTTGGAAGCATTCCTTTTAACAACTGGAATAAGACCACAGTGCTATTAGCACAAATTTATTTAACCGTGATCTGGAATTGCTATCCAGAGCAAAAAAGGGAAATAATTTTAAAAATTGAGAATGAAAATTATTATTTGTTGGCAATATCATTATGTAGATAGAAAATTCAAAAGATTTCAAGGAATATTTTAGAAGTTATAAAAGAGTTGATTAATTTTCATGGATATAAAGTACCCAAAGCAATTGCATTTTTATGTGACAGCAGCACACAGGTGATAAAGGAAATAGCCCAACACAGTAGGAGACAGTGCAGGTATTCCTGTGCAGGGTTGCAAACTTCTAAGCACAGCCATCAGGGTCATTCCTCAGTGCATGGTATACCTTAACTTCAGATTATGAACCATTAATGTATGCATTGTCTGTCCTAGTGTTAGGGAACCCCAGGAAGATGTTTACAAAGAGGTCACATAGCAAATGGCAGGATGTGTAATAAGTCTGATTCAAAACCATCTGTCTTTTCATCCTTACACAAAGAAGGCTAGTGATTAACTGTGCCTCCAGGGCAGTTTCAGATTTTAAACAGCACAAGAAGAATTCCCAGCTAGCTCATCTAATTCTATTTCAGCCAAAGGTCATACCAGACTTTGATGCATCCCCAAAGATAAGCATAGTGCTGCCCCAGTCCAGGAATAAGTAACCCTATAAAAACATCTGAAACAAAAGTTACACAATAGTAGCCTTTGCTTTTTCTGTGTGTTGGGTAGATGAAAATGCATTACATTGTTCTCTGAGCTTATCTGTGTTTTTAAGAACTTTTCAAAGTAAAAAACAATTAACAGAATTTTATTGTGGTTGTTATTTATATGTGTCAGTTTGTCTATATAAATATAAATATATAAGTAAAAGTATCAATGCCAAATGATACATTTATAATTTTAAGATTATTTTTAAAGCATAATCACCATAAATAAGCAATAAACTCAGCCCTTTTGACCTTTTAATTACAATTTAGATATGCTTAAGTCGGTAGGTTCTTAAAGACACCCCATCTTATATTAATTCCATATGTTACCTTATCAGAGGTCATGGTTGCCATTAAGAGGCTCATTATAGCACTGGATGGAACCACCTGTGGTGGACTTGCCAGTAATCCCAGCTATTTGGGAGGCTGAGGCAGGATGAGTTCAGCAACTTAATGAGGCCCTAAACAATTTAGTGAGACCCTGTCTCAAAATGAATAATAAAATAAATATAAAGAGCTGGGGATGTATTTAAGTGGCAAAGTGCCCCTGGATTCAATCCTTGGTCAAGAGAGAGAGAGAGAGAGAGAGAGAGAGAGAGAGAGAGAGAACAACAACAAAAGGTTTCATTATAATTTTAGACTAGTCAAGTGACTGGAAAAGTAAAAAATATAATAGGAATGTTGAGATTGCCTGTTGTTTCTATTTTTTGGTAATATTTAAGTTTATTCCAAAGAACCTAAATTTTTATTCAAGAAGTTGTGTTTTTATCATTTTAGAAAATCATAATGGTAATTAAGGGGTGTTTATATTAATTCATTATGTTTTAAAAAATAAAATTCCATTTTGCTTACCTACTCGGCTTTATTTATATCATAAAAGAAATAAATATTTAGTTCTTACCAATTTTTTAAATAAAGCTTGAAGTTTTTTAAAAAAATATTTGTTTTAGTTGTAGTCAGGTACAAACCTTTATTTATTTATTTGTTTTTATATGGTGCTGAGTATTGAATCCAGTGACTCACATGTGCTAGATGAGCACTCTACTGCTGAGCCCAACTCCAGCCTATAGTTTTTATCAAAATTTTATAGATCATCTGAAAGCAATGATTCACCTTAACTTGGCCAGATCTCTTTCCAAATATACTGAGTGTCTTATTTTTTATGAAGGTATTAATGAAATGGGTTTGGAAAGAAAATATTCTCTGATCTATCAAATAAATCTCCAATCCTTTCGAGATATCTTCCTAGCAGGACCTAAAGAAATTAACTTTCATAATAGTAGGTTAGAAAGTTCTGTTAATTCCAGGAGAACTTGTACCCTTTTCAGGAAATTAGAGCTATATTTGGGGCACTTGTTGCAGTAAGTACTACTATTTTTTTAAAGTTATGAAATGTGAAAGTGAAATGATTTGACCTGGTACATCAGTACCAGGGCAGTGATAAGAACACTGCTTGGGCTCAGGTTACCACTTAGCTCCCAGAGCCACAATTTAGAATAGGGCTTTTGTACCCCACAAGATCTAGCACAATGTCTTCCATGAAGTAAATAGCCAATGCTGTTTCTTTCTTTCTAACACAGAGAAATATCTAGGGGAACCATTGATCTCTTAATCAAAGTGTCTGACCATTTATGTTTTGGATTTTATTTTATTTTATGCGAAGAGTTCAGTAACATCTTGAAAATAACAAAATTATTATTATCTGAGATAATCTATCTTGGTCTGAGTACTTTAATCAGTTTTCAAAGTTAGTGCCTTTCCTCTGTGTAGATAGGATTTCAGAGTTTATTGTGCACACTGATTTTCTTAAAACTTGAATATAATTCTAAACCTTTAGGATTCCAATATATGGAAATAAATTAGTAATCTTAACACATTTGTGAAACTTAACTAAATTCACATCTGAAATTGTACAGTATTTTGACATCTTTATCCTCTTTGATTGAAATAAAGGGGGGTGGAAAATGGAAGTACAAGTTGGTACAATGATTCATAGATCTTGGTAGTTCTAATTTATCATTTAATGGGGCTGGAGTTTATGTATGTGTTCTTCTAAATTCTGATGAGTTGAGGACTTAGTCTTCAGCTTGGAGCTATTGGGGTGGTGGAATCTTTAAGAGGTAGGGCCTAGTGGGAGAAGTCTGGCCATTGAGGGTGTGCCCTGAGGGTGATACTGAGGCTCGGCCTCTTCCTGTATCCTGCTTCACTTCCTGGCCACCACTTCCTGGCTTCCTCTGCCACTTCTGCTATGGTGTGTTGCCTTACTACAGGCCCAAAGGCAGATGACCAACAAATCATAGACGGAAACCTCCAAAATTGTGAGCCAAGACAAACTTTTCGTCTTTTTAAGTTGATTATCTTAGGTAGCTTAACACAGTGACAGAAACTGACTAACACAGATGGTTACCTTAAAGTGTAAAATAATATAAATCTTGGCTAATGATAGAATATGAGAAACTTTAGCAAAATATTTACTATCACTTCACAGCAAATACTGCTGAAAATCAGTGTGTCCTCCCCCCAAGACCATCACTACCTTCACTGCCAAAATGACAGAACACCAACATTTCACTGTTGCCCTTCTTTTGTATCCATGGAAACTGAAAGTAAAATATCCTTTATTCCACCTTCCTTTTGTTTCTGTTCCCTGAAAATCACTGGGTGTTGTGTTTATATATTGTAAATGATAAATGTTCAGAATTGGTGGGACAAGAATGAGCTTGTTTTTATAGAGGGATCATTTCATGCAGAATCCTATTACTTCACATTCTATTTTAGACTAAAAGCAAAACTCATATACTTTCCTTAACAAAAGACCACACCATTACCAAATGAAACCTTCAAATGTTTCCATTTTATGAAACATATGATATACAAACTTTTGAAAGTGTTGAATTTCCATAACATCTGCCCTGTTGAAAGTTATAATGTTACAGAAACTGCAAAGCATTCACTCATTTGGTTTTGTCATAAAAAGTGAATTACAATTTAGCATATACTTTCCAAATTGTTTAAACTTACAAGATGATGCAACGTGGCAAATTACCCAATATAAAAGTTTCAATATATTAAAAACTAAACATTTCTATTAACACTCATGTCACATATACATACAAAAGAGAGATAAAAGGACACACTGTATCTTTTTTTTATCGGTTCTTTTTAGTTTCACAAAACAATAGGATTCTTTCCTACATAATTATAAAAGCATGGAATATAATTGTTCCAATTCAGTCTTCACTATTTTCCCTTTACCTCCCTTTCTCCCTCCCGCTATACCCTTCCCTCTACTTCACTGGTCTTCCTGATATTTACTTATAGTTGTTTTTTTAATTAGTGTCTTTTGGATGTACATGATGATGAGTATCACTGTGGTATATTCATATATGTACATAGGAATTTAGGTCAGATTCCTTCTACTATCTTTTCCTAACTCATCCCTCCTTCCTTTCTTTATTCCCTTTTGTATATTCCACTGATTTTTCTTCTATTTTAACTCTTTATCCCCTTATTTTGGATTATCTTTTGCATCAGAGAAGACACTCAACTTTTGTCTTTTGGGGGCTGTATTTTTTTCACTTAGTGGTTCCATCCATTTTCAGGCAAATGTCAAAAAGTCATTTTTTTTAAATGGCTGAATAATACTCCATGTGTATATATACCATATTTTCTTGATCCATTTATCTGTTGAAAGTACTTAGTTTGGCTCCATTGCTCACCTATTATGAATTGAGCTGCTGTAAACATGGATGTGGCTGCATCACTGTAGTATGCTGATTTTAAATAATTTATACCAAGGACTGGAATAGTTGGGTCATATGGTGGTTCCATAACTAGTTTTTTTTTTTTTTTTAATCTCCATACTGCTTTCCAAAGGAGTTGCACTAATTTTCAGTCTCATCACACTGTATCTTAACTACTTGGTTGGTGTCTGTGCAATAGCCCATGAATCATCTCATTGGTCTCTTTCCTCGTAGCAGCTTAGGCTATCACTGTGTGTTAATCTGTAGGGAGCTATAGGCAACACCATGCAGGTGTCTAATCCCAGAGTTTGAGAACTCAAGCCCAGAAGAGTAGAGGGACAGACTATGGGATAAGGTACCATATGCAAATTTTACAGATCTGCATATTAGGCAATGCTGATAATTGAAGCTGATAAGATGCTTTGGTCCATATATTCCTGGAAATTGAAGTGCATTTGTCAAGAGTGAATACTCTTTTAAGAAAACAAACAAACAAACAGACAGCCCTGGATACTGGCCTACAGTAGTTTTCACTTATAGATTTCAATAACAATTTTGTGAGTGCTCATCTTTTATGGGAGAACATAGCTCTAAATCTAGCAATGCCCTTTGGTGTCACTGAATAGACAACAAATTTCTCTGAACTTCAATTTCTCATTAAAAAATTGAGGGGTTTGGAGTAGGCTAGGTTATCTTTAGAGCCGTTGTTGAATCTATTATTCTCGTTTTCTTATTTCTTAGCATCAGTCCACAGGATACCGGATTCTTGGCTAGCCTCACGGAACACATATCACCATTTCTTTGTAGTTCAAATTCTCTGCTCCCCATGAGCTCCAGACTTTCATGGTTCCCCATATGCCACTATTTCTTCTCTGTCTTGTGTAGAGACTCTCTTTCCCTTCCCATTAAATTTTGGAATTTCCCACAATTGGTGCTGATAAGCTTTGTTTTTACTTTGCTGTCTTTGTACAATCTCAACAAATGTAGGGTTTCACTGACTCAGTGCTGTTGGCTCCTCCACCTTTAGGAGTGTTTTAATTAATGCCTGCTGTGTATCTTACTTGATGTCAGATCAAATCAGCACATCCAAAGCAAATTAGCCATCTTCAATTCTCTAGTCTGTCTCCTCCTACTTGTTAACACCACTATCAATCACCCAAGTCATACCTGTAGTTGATGAATTCCTCCTGTACTCACCATTCACGTCCCATCAGTGAAGGCTTGATCATTTACCTTATCCCCTCTTCTCCAGTCACAGCATCAGCATCAATGCCCTCATGCAGAATCTTTCAGATGAAACTACTCTACCCTCCTTCTCCTCTTTTTCCCCATGGTCTTGTTTTTCTCTAATCTCTTAGAGTTACAGATCTCCAGGATGATTTTTTTAATCGGGTAATTCTGATCACCTCTCTCTAGGGCATGAAAGCCAGTTGTAGACTCTTGGTGACATTTTCAAGATTTGGTTGATCACAGATCCATGCTGGCTGCAAACTATGACTATAGATGGAATAAGTAATAAAACATAGATTTATATGATCCTAGATGAAATGAGTAATATGTTACTTATTACTTATTCCATCTGTTTTTCAAAAAATGCATATGCAGGCTATGATTACTAATGTAAATACCAATTTCTTAAATTTTAGTGAATTTCTAGTAGTTCTTTGATATTGTATGTTTTTTAAATCTCTCAAGGCCCATAGTTTTAATCAGGGTTTACTCTTGCTATTGTCTATTCAAATTTTGTTTTGACAAAGTTATAATGACACGTATGAAACATTATAGTCTCATAAAGAATAGTTTCACAGGTCTAAAAATCCTCTGTGTTCTCCCTACTCATCTCTCTCTTGTTTCTAACACCTGTGACAACCACTGATCTTTTTGCTGCCTCCATACTTTTGCCTTTTTCCAAATGTCATATAGTTGGGATCATAGAGTATGCAACTTTTTAAGGTTGACTTCTTTAACTTAGAAATAAGCACTTTCATTTTCTCCCTGTCTCATGCCTTGATAGTTATTTGAGTCCTGAATACTGTTTCATTTTCAATGTATTACAGTTTATTTACCACTGAAGGATATCTTGATTTCTTCCAGTTTGTTCAATCACAAATAAAGCTATTCCAGATGGAATAAGCAATATAACATAGATTATATGTGCATGTTTTTGTATGAATATGAATTTTCCACTCATTTGGTAAACAACAAGTCAACAAGGAGTGTGATGGCTGGATTATATGGTAAAACTATGATTAGTTTTGAAGAAACTGCCAAATTGTCTTCCAAAGTGGCTGTACTATTTTGCATTTCTACCAACAGTAAATGAGAGCTTATTTGTTCCATATCCTCCCAGAATTTGGTGTTTGGGGTTTTGGTCATTCTGACAGGTGTGTAGTTGTAGGTCATTTATGATTTATGATTTTTCTAGAAACAAATGATGTGGAGTTCCTTTTAATATGCCGTGACTGGTAGAGTCTTTGCCCATTTTTAAAACAAATTGTTTGTTTTATCATTGTTGAGCTTGAAGAGTTCTTTATTTTGGCTTTGAATCCTTTGTCAGATTTATCTTTTGCCAATATTTTCTTCCAATTTGTGACTTATTTGTCATTCTTTTCACATGTCTTTTGCACAGCAGAAGCTTTAAATTATAATGAATTCCAACTTATCAATTATTGATGAGGACCACAACCAAGTTAAGATGGTGCCTGGCAGTATGCTAGGAGGAGTGGTTTGAGAAGTAATGCCAGCGAGCCAGTAAGATGATGAGGATTCCTTAATGACTGACTGCTGTGTCTAGATTATGTCAATTAAGTTAAGCTGTGTGTAATCATTAAGATGATGAGGATTCCTTATTGGTTGACTGCTGTACCTAGTTTATGTTAATTAAGAACAAGCTGTGTATTCAGTTATGTATATATCCCTACTGTCCTACAATAAAGCGGCTCCCGCTGTATCAATCTTCACAAGTTCCTTGTCACTCACCCCCGGGTTATTTTGCCCAGCCAGACTGCGGCAAATTATTGCTTACATGCATCATGCCTTTGGTGTTTGATATAAAAAGTTGTTGCCAAACTCTTGGTACTCTAGATTTTTATGAGTTTTATAGTTTTGCATTTTACACTTAGGTCTATGATCCATTTTGAATTAACTTTTATGAAGGCTGTAAGGTTTGTGTCTAGATTGATTTTTTTTTCACATGTGTGGATGTCCAATTGTTCCAGTATTATTTGTATTACATTTATTCCACACAGAAAAATGAACTGTATTTATGTGGATCTGTTTCTGAGCTCTCTATTCTATTCCACTGGTCTCTTTGCATATAGTGTTGCCAATTCTCCATTGTCTTGCTTACTGTAACTCATTGTGTATGTTTTTTTTAACTTTATTTTATTTATTTATATGTGGTTCTGAGGATTGAATTCAGGGCCTTGCACATGCAAGGCAAACGTTCTACCGCTGAGCCATTACCCCAGCCCCTGTGCATTTTTTAATATATGAAAAATACAGTTATTTAGTAAAAATGCAGTTACTTAAAATTTATCAATTTGAAAAGGAGAGCTGACATGGGGGACATTAATCTTTGACTAAACTACAAATGTCTAAAATGATTTGTATGGGTCCATAACCAGATCTCTGGGGTCTCTTAGCTAGTTTTCCTGCAAAATTTTTATAACTACCTACTGGTATTTGACAGCCTATGGACATTTAACTCTTTGTAGTCCCCATTCTATGGCATCCTATATTTTGTTTATATGCTTCTGCCATTATGAGGCCTTTCTCTACTGCCTATTTTTTTTTACTGCTTATTCATATTTTTCCCAAGAAGACCCAGAGTAAGAATTACTATATCCAAAAATATTCCCCTTACCTGAAAATCTCCACAAATACACCAAACAGTAGATTTCTCTTCCCACCCACAGTTCTACATGCACTTCTCTGTTGTTATACACGTTCCATTATTTGGTACTTAATGTTTAAGCACTTGTTTTCCCCCCCTAGACCATGAATTCCTTATTTTCTAGGTTTATACCCTCTACTTGACTCTAGTACTTTGCTTGCCATCAGTAAACATTCCATGTCAAAACTTTTAGGCTACACTGAAATGTTAGCTTTTTTACAATAAGATATTGCTCTCAGTGCTATTGAATAAATTTTATTAAGATGCATTTATTACAAAAATGCCTTAAGTCAATTTGGTAATTTAGATTATGACATTATTTTATCAGATATTGGAAACCTCCAGTAGTAATGGTCATTGTGAGCTACTGTCTTCCACAGTTTTGGCTTATAGATGGAGTATGACAATACCTATTGTCTTGGGGGAAATTACATTTTATATATGGCATAATTTTGCCAAACAGGCAAAAAGAAAAAAAGGCATAAAATTGTTAAGCTTGGTGAGGTCCAGTTTGCTGCCTCTCTGGGCATTCTTTCAAGGACCATGAATGAAAAGCTCATTCAAGCCAGCTGCAGCAATATGCTAGTGGGTAAATTTGGCTCAATTTCAAGTCATAACATTTTAAAATTGAGTATGAAAAAGGTATAGAAGAGTCCTTAGGCCTAGAAATGACTCTGGAGGATATTGGCTATCAGTCTAGCTAAATATTGTTTTTCTTCTTACAAGAATTTATTTACTTGTGTAACATTTCTAATTGACTCACCTCTTAATTGACTTCCACTTACTTTAGCAATGGGAAAAGTGTCTTCCATCCCTTCTGTTAAATAACAGATCTCTTAGTATTGGAGAAGAAGGACACTAAGACACTTGTAGTAGCCATCTCCAGAGTGTGAGCTAACTACCCTTATTATGGCTAGGATGTGTGGTGTCCCCCAAAAGCTCACATGTGAGACAATGCAAGAAAGTTCAGAGAAGAAATGATTGGGTTGTGAAAGCCTTAACCTAATCAGTGAATTTATCCTGATGGGATTAACTGGGTGGTGAATAGGGGCAGGTGGGGTGTGGCTTGAGGAAGTGGTTTATTGAGGGCGTGGCTATGCGGTATATTTTTTGTATCTGGCAAGTGGAGCTCTCTTTGCTTTCTGATCATCATGTGAGCTGATTCCCTCTGCCACACTCTTCCACCATGATGTCTGCCTCTCTTTGAGCCCCAAGTAATGGAGCCTGCTGTCTATGGATTGAGACTTCTAAAAATGTGAGCCCCCCAATAAATCTTTCCTCCTGTACAGTTGTTCTGGTTAAATCTTTTAGTCACAGCAGCAAAAAAAGCCGACTAACCAATCTAAATCTCAATTAATTAAAACTAACATATCCACTTATATTACATTGTCAATGCTTAGGTATTTTAAAGTTGCATACTTACAGGAGATTATGAATGATAAGTATAAGAATCTGAAATCATTTTACATTTTGGTAATCAGGACATAAAAGTAGTCTTATTAAACATATATTTCCAGTTAACATTTTACTAAATAGATTAGAAATGCATGCGTTCACATAAAATAAATCAAATTGTTATTTTTTTATCTCTGATACCAATAACTAATTTGAATTCCAAATACAATTTCTAAGTTCATGTCTAATAAAATTTGCTTTTAATTAGAGAATGATCACTAAGGATCAATCTTTGTAGACTCATTAATTTGGTGACTCTTAATTTGGAATTAAGGGAAAACCAAAACAACAGATTTGGTATTAATTTCTGGAGTTCTCTTGAAGTGTTTCCTTCCAGAAATTGAAAAATGCCCATGAATTAACAGATTCTTGGTTTCCAAGGCATTCAGGGTAGGGATAAGACACTTGACTGGTCTAACTTTAGAATCTGACCCCATACTTTACTTTCAGAATTTTCCTGTTGCCCTTCCACTTAAGGCCTTTCTCATTTTCCTACATCTAATCACAAATGCAGGCATTTTTTGCTCAGTCTGTGTGTATGTGGTGAGAACATTGAAATCCTACTCAGCAAATTTCAAGCATACAACATAGTATTGTTAATTGCACTCACCATTAGATGACTACATTGGATTTTCAGAACTTACCCAACTGAAACTTCGTACCCTTTAACCAACACCTTCCCATGTCCTCCATACCTCTGTCCCTGGCAACCACCATTTTATGTTTTTCTTCTTTCTAGTTATAATAATATTAGGATACATTTTGATGTAATTATAAAAGCATGGAATATACTGTGCTCTAATTCAGTCCCAGGACTTCCCCATCCCCCTCCCTCCTCCCTCTCCCTGTTCTTCTCTCTCTACTGACTGATCTTTCTGCTATTTACTTACAGTTTTGTTTCTTAGTGTCTTAGTTAGTGGATATAAATGATGGTGAGGTTCACTGGGATGTGTTCATAAATGTTCATAGGAAAATTAGGTTAGATTCATTCAATTGTTCTTCCCTTATGCTATCCCTCCTTTCTGCCCCACCAATACCCTTCATCTAGTCCACCCATCTTTCTTCTATTTTGAGGAACCTCTCCACTTTTTTCTCTTTCTCTAGCGCTTTATTTTAAACTAGCTTGTGCATATCAGAAAAAACCATTTGATCTTTGACTTTTAAGTCTCCATTTTCATTCACTTACCAGCAAATGTCATAATTTCATTCTTCTTAATGGCTAAGTAATACCCCATTGTGTTATGTTCCACATTTTCTTTATCCATTCATCAGTTGAAGGGTACCTAGGTTGGTTCCATAGCTTACCTATTGTGAATTTTGCTGCTATAAATATTTATATGGCTATGTCATTATAGTATGCTGATTTTAGATATTTTGGATATATAATGTAGAGTACTGTAGCTGGGTAATGTGGTGGTTACATTCATAGTTTTTTTTTTTTTGAGAGATCTCCATAATTCTTTCCAGAGTGATTGTACTAACTTTCAGTCCCACCAACAATGTATGATTGTACTTTTTCCCCTGAACCCTCGCCAATGCTTATTATTATTTGCATTCTTGATAATTGCCGTTCTGACTGGAATGAGCTGAAATCTCACAGTAGTTTGATTTGCATTTTTTTGATTACTAGAGATGTTGAACATTTTTTCATATATTATTGACCATTTGTATTTCTTCTTTTTAGATCTTTTGCCCATTTATTAGTTGGGTATTTGATTTTTGGTGTTAAATTTTTTGAGTTCTTTATATATTCTGAATATTAATTCCCTATCGGAGGAGCAGGTGGCAAAGATCTCCCATTTTGGAGTCTCTCTCTTAACATTCTTATTTCCTTTGCTGTGCAGAACATTTTTAATTTGCTGGCATCCCACTTATTGGTTTTTGGTTTTATTTCTTGCATTTTAGGAGTCTTATTAAGGAAGTCAATTCCTGTGCAGACATGCTGGACATATTGGAGTGTTGACACTACATTTTCTTCTATCAGTTGGAAACCATCATTCTACTCTCAGCTTCTACTGGTTCTACTTTTTTAGATACCACATATACATGAAATTATGCAATTGTTATTTTTCTGTGCCTGGTTTATTTCATGTAGCATAGTGCCCTCTAGGTTCATCCATGTTGTTGCAAATGGCAGGATTTCCTCCTTTTTAAAGCCAAGCAATATTCCTCTCTCTCTTTCTTTTCTCTATCCATCAATGTACCCATAAGTTGATTCTATATTTTGAATATTGTTAATAGTTGTAATGAACATGGAATTGCAGCTATCTCAGGATACTGATTTTATTTTCTTTTGCTATATTTCTGGAAGTAGGATTGCAGAATCATTTGGTAGTTCAATTTTCAGTATTTGGGGGATCCTGAATACTGTTTTCTATAATGGCTATTACAAATTTACATTCTCAGTGTTCAAGAGTTCTCTTTTCTCCACATTCCTACCAATACTTATTTTTCTCTTGGCTTTTTATAGTAGCCAATCTAATGAAATAATCATGAAGATGGTATTTTCTTGTCTTTTTAAGTTGCATTTCCCTGATTGGTGATACTGAACATTTTTACATATTCTTGAATGAAAGTTAATAACTATTATTAATTCTTTACTTTTCTATAGCTCTACTTTTCTGTTTCCATTATAGCATGTATTATAGTAGCATTATTTTTTTCCTCTTCTTCATCTCCTCTCCCTCAATTTGATTTTCTGAAAAATAGGTTCTATATATTATTTGCATTTGCTTCATTCAGAGTCTAAAGACAGGCTTTTCCCATGAATGGATTAGTAAATTAATGTGACAGAGCAAGAAGATATATGTCCTTCCCCTTGCACAGAAGTGTTCAGTGTCCTTCCTTCACTTTCCTGGAAAGTATTATTTTGAACCCTGAATCTGAAATAATGTTTGTCACATAGTAAACTTTCAGTAGGTATTAATTGAATATTTAAAAAAGTCTACTGCATATTATTTTCTTTCATCAGACACATAGAACTATTTAAAAATGTGGTTTTTTTCTGTGAGTTTCAAATATAGCCACAGGAAGTCTAGAGAAATCCTGAAGCAATGAATAGGTTGAAGAATAAAAAAATATTTTACAAATGGAAATACTCTTTAGGGGGTTGTATTGATCTGGGCAGTGGGCTTTGGGTAACTTAAATTTTGATTTAGTGTTAAATTTATAGAATGGTTGGAAGGAGACTACATAGAAATATGTATGCCTTTTACCCAAATGCCTTTTTTGTTAACATTGTATCACACTTACAAGCGCTCTCATTAATATATAATACCCTGGTCCTCACCAAACTTTCACTCATTGATGTTTCTCACCTCAATCTGTTATTACTAGGATGATTGACAAATGGTAATTTTTTAATTCCATAATTTCTTCTATATTAGCAGAGATCGAGGGTGGAACTTTTCTTATTTATTTACATGAGTATGAATTCATAAATTCTTATTTGAAGAGTTTTTGTTTATGTCTTTACTTAATTTTATTCTCAAATTGGATAAATTTTGCCACTTAGAACCTGTCTAAACTGTTTCCTGGGTCCTTTTGACAAGTTCTTAATATTCCTATGAATTTGCTTATTTCTGGGCACAAGTTGGTTTATGTTAATTTTGAAAACTTTTTTTTTTTTTGGCCTTGTTTCTTTAGAACACTTAGTTCATAGATCTGGGTGCAGTGGCACATGCTTATAATCCCAGCAACTCAGGAGATTGAGGCAGTAGGATCACAAGTTTGAGGCCAGCCCAGGCAATTTAGAGAGACCCTGTCTCAAAATAAAAATAAGAAAGATCTGAACATGTAGCTTAGTTCTAGAGCACCCTTGGTCTTAATCCCCAGTACCATGAAAAACAAAACATGCTTGGTTTATTTTGGTGGGTAGCAATATGTAGAAACTGTTTTGTGGTTATCAGTCATAAAGCAGTTCAAAAATCTTACTTTTATTTTAGAATTACTGTAAGATCCCAATAAGAGATAACTCCTAAGAAAACATTTTTAAAATATTCTACATGAGTATTAAAATTTGAAATGATAAAAAAAATAAGAACACTCACTTGACAAATGGCACTTTACTTTTTTTCAGCACTTAAAAAGCTCAGGTCATTATAGATTTAGAAAATAAAGATACAAGATAGATAAGTGTAATTTTTTTGCTTCTAATGTAATTGTCATTTCCCATATTCTAGTATATGAATATATGCAAAATAATCAACCAACTTAATAAAAATAAACCATTGATAATCAAAATTGATAGGTAAGATTTGCTTGCTCCATTTAGATTTGTTGCTCAAATATCTATTTTCCATTATGTTTTAATTGGAGACTGATGCTTTAAACTTTTTAAAAATGTAATTAGTCTAATATGGTTTATGGTGTTTTGACATCTGTTTAGACATGTAAAAGGATAGATAAGCTTTATAAGTGAGTATTTTGGGCAAACATAAATCTCAGATTCCCCCACCCCCAATTTTTAAAATTTAGCCAGTTGACTCTTGGCTTTATTGATTAAGTACATGTGAAAATCTTCCTAACTTTTTTTGCCACAGTAAATATCTAAACTAAGTATAGGGCACTTGAACCTTCCAGTCTTCAACTTAGCCCCAGGTCCTGGGATAATCAGGTCTATGGGTCCTACAGGAGCATCTCAGAGTCTCCTGATTTCAGGAGAATTCTTGCTGGCCAGGCTCTGACCCGTGTCCCCCAATAGCTGGGTCTCTTCCTTAACAGCAGGAATCTGCCAGGTGTATCAACTGAACACCTCTCTCGTTGCCAATACTGAGCTCTTTCCTCAATATAAGTGTTCAGAGGTTTAGCTCTCTCCCTGTAGCTGGTACCAAATCTCACTAGACTTAGGCTTTGTATTTTTAAAATGTTTTGGCAGATTTCAATGTGAAAAATCTGATAATTCCAAATTCTTAAAACTTCATTTTATGGAGACATGTGAACAAAGAATCTATCTATAATGGTGGGAGGCCTTCCATATTAGTATAGTTCAATTTCCTCACATTATAGACTTGCAGATAAAGTAGAGATACAGCTTTATTAAATAACTCACTAACTCTTACTTTCTTTTGAATGAAGTCTAAAGTAATCCTCAAGTTCAAAATCAGAATGACTTTACTTTTTCAATTCTCCTTTTTGTTCTCTTTCACTGTTCTCTGTTTTCTTATCTTTTCTTCTAACCAATAGCTAATTAATTGGAATGACATTCTCACGAATCTTGTGTGCCAATAATTTTAGTCTTTTTCTGCATTTTGGAGCAATTTAATAATTTTTAAAAAATTCCACCTGAATCTTTTAAAATTTTTTGAACCTAAGAAGTATTATGACAATTAGTTTAAGCATCATTTACATACTCTTTGATGAACTAAAATTGAGGGGATAATTTATGGGTTAATTTAAGAAATTTAAATTAAATTAAATCCGATTCTGATACTTTCTGAAAATTTAATGGAAATTAAAATAAATTCATGCATTTTTTCCAAAATATTTCCTGTTATCTCAGTAACTTAGGTTATATAAAACAAATTAGAATTTGTGTCAATAAAATAGTTGATGGAAATGTCTAAAATGGGAAAAAATACAAGAATTGCACATACTATCATTGACAAAGCATTAAAAGATGCTATACTATCACTAATGTAATATTAATTATGTTTTAAAGTAGTTGTTAGAACAATAAAAAGGAGAAGCATACATTGATCTAATACCCAGAAATCTAAGCAGAGTTTAAGAGTGTTTTTTATGGCATTAAAGTCTTAAATATAGAGGTTTTTTTCAGCTTTATTCCTTTCTCCAAATACTCGGCATATATTTGTCTCTCATCTATAGCCAGAGCATGTCTGTTTATCTTCAGGTTGGCCAGATATCAGCCTGTGTCAAAATCTAATTATTGCTAAATATAATGAAGCACAGTTCATTATCCATAATATCCTCCATTCGGGGGAAGTGCTTCCACTCTGTCTATTGATAGTTTCTCTGTCCTGTCCAAATGTTGACATATCACTTGCTTCTTGGACAAATTACTGAGAAGAAAATAAAAAGAAATACAATAGTCCTTTTTACACCACAATGTCTCTTCCTACAATCTTCAAGCATTAAAACTACTTCTGGGCAGGGTTCAGTATTTATCATCGGTAATGCTTTTACAGAAAGTAAATGGCTTGGTCAGGTTATAGTGATAAAAAAATTAAAAGGCAAAATAACTTTTCAATATCAGATTGATAGTGAGCTATATGTTTTGCTTAAGTGAGTGCTACACATGATGATGGATTATAGACTGGAAGGCCATGGTTCAGGAGAAACAGAAGTCAAGGGACATATTGTCCAAGGGAATATTGGGCAATACTCTCTCGGGTCTTATTTGTTTCTAATGAAAGCTGTATTAACTTTCTCAGGACAAAGTATTGCTCTAATTCAGGATTTAGTGGCTGCTGCCTCTGAATGCCAATGGAGCAATGCTCTTCTCTGGGATCAGTTGTCATAACTTAGAAAAGGAAAGGAAAGAAAAACATTACATGGGGCTATAATAATGAAGGGTATATGTCTGAAGTAAAAAAAAAAAAAAGAGAATATGCATCTTGGAGGAGTTGCTTAAAATGATTCTGAAATGGTCTCAGGGCCACCAAACAGTATGAATGACATTGACTTCTTCTTTTCAAATTTATTTGTACTATTGTAATTTATAAAGAGCAACATATTTCAAAAGTGTTTCCAACATTGTTCAAGAGTATTTTTGCTATAGGTAAAAATATGTGCACTTACCTTTTAAATACATATATAGGTTTATGAAATAGGTGTTGTATTCTGGTGATTAAAAAGGTGCCTAAGAAAGATTGTTGCTGTCCCTAAAGGATCCCAGTTTAGATAGCACCCATCTTTGGCACATAAGTACTCTATACTTCGAGATGAGCATGAGACTATGGAAAGTATCAAGCAAAATTAGATGACATAATTCTTTCTTTACTACCCAGATAGTTTTCTTCAGAAAAAAAGTATTTCTATTTGAAATTGTCCTTGAAGACTGAATTGAATTATGCTGCTCAAGTATGGATAAGTGTACCCCAAAGGCCCACATGTTAAAGGCCTGGCTCATGATGCCATGGGGAGGTAGTGGAAACTTTAACAGGTAAGACTGAGTGGGAAGAAGTTAAGTCATTGGGGGTGTGCTTTAGAAGGGGGTATTAGGAACTCCCATTCCTTCCTGTCCTTTTCTTTGTTTCCTCGACACTTGTGAGATGAGCAGCTTCTCTAGCCATGTGCTCCTACATGGTATAATGTGCCACCACAGGCCCTAAAATAACAGGGTAAACCATTTATAGACTGAAACTTCCCAAACAGTGAGCCCAATAAACCTTTCTTCTTTATAAGTTAATTATCCTAGGTATTCTGTTATAGTCGTGGAAAGCTGATGAACACACATGCCTAATAGAAAGGGAGATCTAGGCTGAAGGAGCAACATAAGAAATGCTATAGTTTATTGTTATTGAAATGTCATTTTGCTTTCCTTTTCATAAGCTTAAACAAGAGATTCCAAATTCAACATCCCACAGAATCTTCCAAGTAATATAATAGGGATACCTATTCAAATTATTATAAAATATGATTTAATTATACTTTGAAAAGAACCCATCATATTTTAATCATAAATTGAAAAACATTATTATCTATTAGAAATAGAGAGTAACAATAAACATATAGACAACAAAAACCAAAATAATTTATGCAAATTTTATATTTAAACACAAAGAATAAAATTTAAGTGACAGTACATCTGGTCAGTTTCTAAAATGAGCTACTAAAATGAGAAGAATCGAATTATTTATGAGCTGTCACTGATAAAAGTATATTCAGCTTAATGTCTCTAAATTTCCTAGGAAAATTAGATTTAACTCAATAGACAACTCCAGCTCTTAAAAATATTAATGATCACAGAAAGTCCTGGATCATATTATTCCCCAACCAAAACTCTTTGATGATTTTGTTCAGCAGATTTTTATTTATAGGAACTTGTTGAAGTATAGTCCAAAAAGTACTGTTCTGTAGTGATCAAATTACTAGGTAGCATCCTCAAAATGTTCTCTCATACTTGCTGCTGCCTTCAAGTTAAGAAAAATAAAACTTATAAGGATCATTCTAGCATTGTCTCACACATGAACTTTTGGGGACAACACGTATCCAAATCATAAAAATACATATTTTTGCAAGCATAAACATGTATACTAATGATGGTAGTGACTGATAAATGAGGATAGTGGGAACTGGAGGTTAAGGGAATAATTCTATAGAGTGGTCCCACTGTACTGACCCCCACATGCTTTCTTTGCCAAAAAACAATTTACCTGCAGCCCCTCCTGGCCTAAGTGGACAGGATATGTCACATTCCTCAGCCTGTTATCTGCAAGGAAATGCAGGAAGGAAATAATGTTGATAAGAGGAACCCAAGTTACTTTGAAGGGAGAGACTTTTGTGACCCTTTTCACAGACCAGATTTTGGAAGATAAGGATAATTCCTCCTAATTATAAAACCTATAAAGATGATTAAGGATCCAGTTAGAACTAGTCAACATGGGCCAAGGAAACATAGGATTGTCATGGCAGTAGGGACTTGAAAGTCTGATGTCACCCTACTGTCAGTCAAAAGTCAAGAGGTGGACCTAGGCAGTATTCTCAGGAAACGTCTCTGGAATCTCCAATAAAACTGAAGTGCAGGAGAGGCACATTGTCCCTATCCTCCCAAAGAGGACCCTCTCCCCTTTGATAATGAGTGTCCCTGTTAGGGTCCATAAACAAGTCAAGATGGCGCCTGGCATTTTGCCAGCAGGAGTGGGAGCCACTTTATTGCAGGACAGCAGAGGTATATATACTTAACTAATTACACACAGCTTATCTTAATTAACATAAACTAGATACAGCAGTCAACCAATGAGGAATCCTCATCATCTTAATGATTACACACAGCTTAATTTAATTGACATAATCTAGACACAGCAGTCAGTCATTAAGGAATCTCTATCATCTTAATGGCTCCCTGGCGTTACTTCACAAACCACTCCCTCTGGCAAAATGCCAGGCGCCATCTTGACTTGTTTATGGACCCTAACATGTCCCCTTTCCCCTTTCCTATCCCTTCAATAAATTTATGCTGGTTACTCTGGGTGATATGTCTGAAATCTTTCTGACTTGATTGCAAGAATCATGGTTTGAAGGGGGTCTTCACATTGTCTCAGTTCTTAGAAGGTCCCAGCTCTGTAACAGAAGTATAAGCATAACCATTATGAACAGACAGACCACACTAATAAAGAAATAGTTCAAAATGCAAAATATGCAAATGTATACCACTATGGCTGGTAATGTGTGCACCCAGTTTTGTAACTGCAGTCATCTGAAACAACACAATGGACAGCCTAAGTCTTCTGACAAGAATAATTAAAAACTACAATAGGTTACCAATACCCATGCAATTGTCCTAAGAGCTGAAATCTTGAGAAATTTTATCTTCGCAAATGCAGATGTGGAAGAAGGACATATTTTCTTTTGCTGAGGTTTCCATGTTTTGTACATGCAAAATGCTTCACACAAAGACGATGTCATGATTTGAACAGAGTCAAATTTGTAAAATATGCATAAAATTAATTAGAGATAAAAGTTTTTAAACGATTTATGACTCTAGTATTTGGAAGGATGTGAAGATAACATGTATATAACAGTGAATTGTAGAAAAATAATTCCAATAACTTAAAATAGTGAAAAAAAATCCTAAGAAAATGAAAACAAAACTAATTACATGAAAAACAAAAAACTAAAAAGAAAAAAATTGGTTTTCTGGATTTTAATACCTGGGATTTTAATATTTTGGTATTATGATTTTGGGGATATTAGACTCCAGAGATTTTAGATTTTAGGGATTTTAGAGTTTAGGGATTTTGATCTTTTTGAGATTTCAACATTTGGGATAATGGTATTTGGTGCTATCTTTTGGGATTATGATTGCAACAATTTCAGTTGACTTGAGGAAAAAAAAAAAGATTCAGTTCCAGCCTGCTCAAACCTTTCTTATGACAATCTGGGACTTATAAAACCTGTCACGTGAGTAAATTCAAATGAGCAAGTCATTTTAGGATTATTGGTATCACCAACCTTGTCAGAATTTAAAATAAAATGGCCCTCTCTCATTCTTCAAGCTCCACAATTATACCCTTTATTTCATAAGTAAATTCACCTCGAATAAAAATGGTATAAAATTCTGGAGTTGGAGTCCTCTGTTCTGATTCTCCAATTCTAACAGAAGGAACTTGAAGTCCAAGTGAGTCAGATAATTTTCCCCGACTCTGCTCCTTTAACCAAGACTGGGTCTACAAGCCCAGATAATTTCAAACTGGTGTTTTCCAAATGTGCTCCACTAGCACTTTGGAAAATCTCTCTATCAGGATAATTGATTGACATACTCTTTCTAATTACCAGTACTAACAGGGTATTTTTTTAAACTCCAAAGTTAATTATGTGCATTTCAAAACAACAATAATGGGTTTACTATGACTTAAGTTCAACAGCATGCCATCATGCCTCCTAGTGAGTGTTCCCTGATGGTCTTGCATAAGGGGGGGATTCCAAAGTTCTGTGGGTGTGAGTGGTTTCCTCTCTGCTGATTCCCACTTGTTGGGTTTTGTTAAGATCATCTGTGCACAGATCTGATCCTAACTAGTCCTTTCTCTCCCCGAAGGCCAAGTGTATTCTTCCCACAGCTGAGGCATTTGCACCTTAAATATTAGAAGGGGGAGCTGAACCTACCCACTTGGTAGATATCCCAGTTACTTTCCAAGACTTTTCTGTTTGGAGTTTTAACCTTCTGTTGATAAGTCAGCTGTCTTCTATTCACAAAGTTTCTTTTCTCTACACCAACAACTGAATGTCTAATTAATTAATCAATACATCAGATTCTACATGGAGACGTTTCTCATTTAGAAGACTAAAGGAGTGTAAAGGCATGGGTGGGTGCAGGAGCAGGTGGCAAAGGTGGGAAGCAGCTACAGAAGTGGGTGTAATGGCAACAGAGACCGTTATTAGGTAGAGTCAGGGAGACTTTTTCAGAGGAAGAGGATATGGTTTTGTACCTGTAACTTTGAAATCTAAAATATGCCATTCCCTTTGTGCCTGTCTTTCCCTTTTTCTTTTTCTAAATATAAGTTATAATGGAGAAGAAACCAAGTATTAAACACATGGTTTGAATCTCTGCCTGAATCCTCTCCAGCTGCTCCTGCTAAATAAAACCCTTTTAAAAGTCCCTGTCTCCTCATTCCTTATCCTATAATCAGTGGAAATGTTGCAACACACTCTGAGCACTTCAGATGTTCTTCTGACAGGCCGCTGGAGCAGCAGCAGTACAAAGCAATATGGGCAGTTCTAGTGGCAATCAGTATCAGCTGAGAGACCATGGTGAGATTATGTCAAAATTCAACTTTATTTCTTTGGGGGTAGAACTGGGATATAGGTAAAGATAAAATTCATGGTGATATAAAATTAATAAACTAAAATATATTGAATATTTACTGTATTAGCCTTCTACCATTATGACAAAATTCTTAAGCTAATGCACTTTTAAGGAGGAAAGGTTTATTTTGGCTCACAGTTTCAGAGGTTTCAGTCCACAATCAGTTGGCCTCATTGCTTTGGGCCTGTAGCAACGCAGTATATCATGGTGGGGAGCACATGGCAGCAGAAATTGCTCACCTCATGACGGCTGGGAGATATAAAAGAGAAGAAAGAGCTGGGGTCTTAATATGTTCTTTAAGAACATGTCCTAATGATATAAGTCCCTCTCACTAGGCCCAACCTTTTAAAGGTTCCAGCACCTTGTGGTAGCACCACCCTGGAAACCACGCCTTCAATACGTGGGCCTGTGAGGACACTTAACCCAAGCCACAGCAGTTATTCATTCTAGAGAGTGTGAGGTAGGTATTTGAGTCAATATTCACCATTTCACTGAGGAGTGTACCAAAATCTATGAAACGAGAGAAATAAGACTGACTTTTGAGAGATAATCCTATACAACTGAAAAAAAAAATTCTAAAATGAAAAAAAAAAGTTTCCTAGACCTAGAAGACTTGTTTGTAAAATAATAAAAGATTTAAATGCCTGTTCTTCTGTATTGTGTCAATCAAAAGGGAAGTTTATAATGGAGGAATAGATAGAGGAATACATAAAAACAAAAAGTGGAATACATAGAAACAAATACTGAGAATGTCCATTTAAATATGAATCAGGAACCCTCCAGAATGGCTGGAATATTATGTTGACATGACAAATGTAGCTATATGGTGAAGATAGGTATGTCCAGTTATGTTTTACACTCCAGTCAAATACCAACTTTCTTTGTTCTAATCCCTCACTCTGTAAGAATCTTTATGTTTACTTGGCTTCTTTCCATTCAGTTCACCTTCGGTTTCTGAAGAAGCTCTTAGGAAAATAATGTTCAGCATGGTGACCATAGCTTAGAGGACTGTATTGTATACTTGCAATTTGTTAAGAAATAAGGTATTAGATGTTATACACACACACACACACACACACACACACACACACACACTACGCACAGTAACACTGTGAGGTGATGCCTATGTTGAGTAGCTTGGTTCACTCTATAGACTTCAAAGATATACAACTTGTATTTATCAGTTATATACCAATAAAGCTGGAAAAATTAACTCTAAAAATGAAGGGAAAAACTCCTAATGCACAAATTGTATACTTGCTGTACTGTATTTTGACAATTTAATTCAGAATTGCTGAGGCCAATCCAATCTGTGACCCTATAATTTTTTAATCTGATTGCAGTAGAGTCACTAAGGTCAGAAGCATTTGTGGATGAAGATAGATATGTCCAGTTATGTCCCAATGGCCAGCTACCTGGCAAGGATTGCCCTGGTAACACCCTCTCTGTTTACAGATGAACAGGAAACTCAAGATTTGGAAGTACAGCATTCTTAGGTTTACCCAGATAACAAGTGGCAGAGCCAGAGTTTGACCCATGTCTCTAAAATGTGAGAGCCTATTCTCATCATCTCTACATTGTAGGCCCTTCATAATTGATATGGAGGTGTCTAGAAACAGCGAACAACAGAAAGTCACCACAAATTACTGTTCCATGTGGCCAACCTTGTTATACATGTTTGTGGATCTTTGATCTACTGTGAGAAAAGCTCATTGTTGAATATCATAAAACAAACAAAGTAAATATTCATCAGATAAAACAGAATATATAAAAAAATTCTAAATTAAATAAACATAGGTGATATGGATTCATATTTTAATCCTGATTCATGCAGCAAAGATAACTTTGCTTGGAACATCCATGAAGTTGTACTTCTTACATATATTTTCTAGGAAACCTAAGTATACTTCATTATTGCAATGAGCACATCATAATGGGAACCTAGTATTACATCCCTTAGTTTACATGATAATGTATTTCATCTGCATTATTTCCCTTGTTCTTCCAAGTAAACTTCTATACTAGGAAGGGATGATATTTTTACATTTTTTTATATTGTAAAAACTGAATTTCAATGATCAGAAATGGTCCTCCTATCCTTTTTAAAAATCTTGGGTATGGAATTTTGCACAATACAATCAGTAAAAATTGTTTTGAATAACTGCAGGTACATTATCTGCTATTGTGACTTGCATCTGACATTATCTTATTATCCCAGCTGTTGCTTTTTGTGGTCTCCCTACAACCCATGTATTTGGAATTTTTTTTTTTCTGAATTCATCACTGTTCTAATGATTGCTAAGTTTCATCTTCTGCTTAAGCCCTCATCTTCTGCCTCTTTGTGACAAGTCTCTAGACTTTTCCCATTCCCATTTCTTTTGGAAAAACAAATAATAAATGTTAGGGAGAAATTAATAAATTGAATTGATTTGTGAACAACTTGTCTCATTATAATCACATATTCTGCCTGTGTTAGGCAAAACTTTATTTACTGGCAAATAGTGTGTCTTAATAATATATGAAGAAACCAAACCTCCATGAAGTTAATTAAATTTTTTTAGTGCTATACTACTATTAGGTGCCATGATTGAGATTGTAACTTTTGTTTCTCTGTCATCAAATTATATATTCTTCCCATTAACTAAACTGCAAATGATGGTTATATGGAGAGTTTTGAACATGTATCTTTACTAAGCTTTGTCTTCTAATGATGTTGCTTTTTGAGCCTACACAAATTCTTACCTGTGTTGTCTCAGTGTAAAAGACAGGGAACAACAGGGTTTAGTCAATTGTCAAGCAATATTTTAAATTGGATCCAGCAATCATTTACATTCTCACCAGTTATTCTTCATGCCTCTGGAACATCATCACAGCATGGACTGATTTTAAAGTTTTGCCTAACACAGAGAACATAGAACATGGAGTATAGGCAGCCCTACTGCTAAGGGAATATATGATTATAATCAGACAAGTTGTTTGCAAATCAATTCAATTCATTAATTTCCTCATGACAATATTTATTTTTCCTTTGTTACAATCTTTGAAAATTTCACAATTTTAGTGGAATCATGTTTGGAATTATATTAAATAAAAAATATAGATATCTCTTCAAATGAATTTTTTACTCAAAGAAGTTAGATCCCTCTTCTATTTGAGAATTTAGATTTCCTTTGTGATTGGCTTTCTGTTAAACCAATTTAGTTCAAATTAATCTTGTGCTTTTGAAAGCTATAGAGTAAGAGTTAATTCATTATTCTAGTTAGGTAATTCACTATTTTCACATTTCCCATGAGAAAGTGACACAGTTTTAATAAAACTATCCCAAGGGAGAAAAGCTTGTAAATGTTTAACAAACACAACTTTCACAAATTAAGCAAAGCAAAACTTCCTGAGCAAGACAGGTATTACAATTACTGCTATTCACTTCACCCAGTAGAAACAAAACAAGGCTACTCTTTGGCCAAGCTGTCCTTTATATTTGTTTTATGAGAAGACAAATACTTCAGGGAATGATTTGATAGGTTATTTTCTTTGTATATAGGTTAACTGTCTTTTTGTGTAGAAAGTTTCATAAACATTTCTTGGTTTTACTCAGGCGTTTGATTTTAAGCCTGTTAACTCTGAGTTGTGAAATAAAGCATGCCCCTTGAAAATGGCATTTCAGGAAATAACATATTTGATTTCATTAAGAACAATAGATCGTATGCCTCATAGTGATTTTATACCAAGAGATAATGTAAGGGAATTGTCAAAAGTGTATATTGGATCCACACTAGCAGGCTCTGGAACTTATGATTACTTCTTTGTGTGTCAGTGTTTTAGAAAATCCATAAATTGAGAAAATCATGGAACTATGTCATAAGCTTATTGTGAGGATTTTGTCTCAATAACAGAGAAATGTAGCCTGGTATACAATCTTGTAGTTTGGACCTGGAAAGTCCTCCTGTGTTAAATGAAGGCTTTCTCCCTAGGGAAGTTCTGTTCAGAGGTGGGACTTTTAGAAAGTGATTGGATCATGAGGGGATGTTGTCAGCGGCTTAATCTATAACAGCATTATTGGGAGGCGGTAGAAACTTTAGGAGGTAAAGCCTAGTTAGAGGAAGTAGATCTATCTACCTGGGAAGAGTATATCTTGTCCCTGGTTCCTTTTTTACCCCCCTTCTCTCTGCTTCTTGGCTGCCATGAAGTGAGCATCTTCCACCAGGTGCTTCCCACCATGGTGTTCTGCCTTGCCACAGCAGACTGAGAAACAATGGAGCCACATACCCCTGGACTAAGATCTCTGAAACCATGAACCAAAATAAATCTTTCCTTCCTTAAGTTGATTTTGCTCAGGTATTTTGTCACAGCAACCAAAGCTGATTAACACAATAATAAAAATTTAAAAGTGTTATTACTCTTCTATATGAACATAGCAGGTTAATGTGACCACATCAGTTCAATACCTAACAAAATAATGAACAAACAATGATATGACTTTGATATATTGGAATGTTATATATTCATCAAAACGCTTTTGTGGCATGTTTTCCAATGTAGGAAATACTCATGTAAAATAAGTAGAAAATATATTTATATTGTATAGTATGATTAAATAACTAAGATATTCTTAAGAAGCAATTAAACTAAACAAAATAACATGTTAATACTGATAATCAAAGGGAAGTGGGATGAGATGGATTATTCTTTTTTTATAATCATTTATACTTCCAACTTGTGTACAGTGTGCAGCGTGCTCCTTCAGTTACCAGAAAACAAACAACAAAACCATGAGAGTACACCGAAACTATTTGATATAGGTTATTTATAAATAATGAGTCTAGTAATACCATAAATAGCAGATAAAAGAAAACATTCAATAACTATTTAGTGAATACTTAATCTGTACTCACTATAGCATGGTTCTACAGCATAACCTAGTAGGATATGGCTAGATCTCATTTGAAAACTAATTAGATTATTTATTCATACATAGTTATTCATACCCTGTCCTATGTAAATTCTTAGCTTAAGAAATTAAATTCACTCTCGAACAAAATAAATTTTACTTGTATTTTTTAATGTATACACCATATGTAAGCTGAACTACAAGTGTAGCTTTCCCCTTGGTCTTGTTTTTTTCCCCTTTTAATTACAGATTTAATAGGCCGTAAATGAAGTTCACTCATTCCCTAAGCTGGATAAATTGCTTAGAGCAGTGCTGTCAAATATGGTAACATGTGGGCTATTAAAGTTAAAATTCATATGAATCTAAGTGGAATACAATTTTTAAAACTCAATTTCTCAGTCACACTGGTAACATTGCAAGTACTCAAAAGTGACATATGACTAGAGAGTACCATATTGGATATACTGAGAGAGAACATTTCTAACTTTATAACAAAGTTCTGTGGGATAGTGCTGATAAGTGTTTGGTATTACATTATCTCTCTAGTGTCATCCTAATATATATTCAGCATAACAGGCTTCTAACTTAACAAATGAGATACATTCTGAAAGTTCATTTGCATGTAGGGGGAGGTCTTTGAGTACCCCACTCCCCCCAATGAATTATATTAAAATTATGGCAAAAGAAAGAATATGAAGAGACAAAGGGCTAACAAAGGAAAATGTTTAAATGCATTAGAAATGAAAATGGCAAAAATGTACTTAGTTTGCTTATTCAACTGGAAAGATTAAAGTAATGATCAGTCAATGCTGGTGAGTTTGCAGAAGGCAAGTGCTTTTTGGTCAGTTGGTAAAACTTAACTGTAAAACAGTTTGCCAACACATATCAAAAGTCTTAAAATTGTTCATATTCTTGGCTCTGTGATGCATCTTTTAGAAGTCCAACAGAAGAAAATAATTGGCATTTCTTCTTTCTATCATTCATTAAAAGTTACTACTAACACCATTAATTACAATAATAATTGGAAACAACCTAAGTATCTTACAATTAAATAATGATAGTCTAAGAGATGTGGAATGATATGATCATTTTCTTTTTTATAATAACTTATGCATTCAAATTGTCTACAGTGTGCATGTGCTTCTTCTATTATCAGAAAGCAAATCAATAAAACTCCAAGACTACAGTGAGACTATTTAGTGAAGATTATAGTCAAATAGTGAATCTCGTAGTACTATAAAAACAACTAATCAGACAAAAGGAAAAATTCAACAACTAGTTATTAAGCACATAATCTGTACTCTATTTTGTATGGGATTCTCACTATGGGATAGTGTTCTTAAAGGTTTAGTATTACGTTCTCTCTCTAATTAACATAAAAAATAAAATTAAATATTAAATAAAATGAAATAAACATGAATAAATAATCTGGTTAGCATTTTTCAAAGATGATAGAGCCACATCCCACTAGGTTGTACTGTAGAAACTAAAGTACCCAGGTCATGGTTACTAGCAGCAATGATTTATTTTTGTTCATGTTGCAAGTCTCTTTGGAGAGGGTGGTGGCTACGATCCATGTCCTCTTAACTTGGGGACAAAGGTTAAAGGAGTAGTCCTTGTAGGAAACATTGGTGATTTTCCTAGCATAGGGAGGAGAGACAGTAAAACCCATATGACTTTTACAGCTTTAGTCTACTTAGATTTCACTGGCCAAAACAAGTCATATAAGTTAACATCATATTGGCAAGGTAAGAAATACAGTATTTCCTTTGAAGTATAGATGATTGGTATGGAGGAACATTGAATGCTTTGATGTCCCTACATTCTAATACCTCCAGCCCTGGAGACTTGAATTTTATAGATAAGCCTGCAAGAGGCTATACATTTTTTTTTTTTTTTTGGTACTGAGGATTGAACTCAGGGGCACTCAACCACTGAGTCACATCCCCAGCCCTATTTTATATTTTATTTGGAGACAGGGTCTCACTAAGTAGATTAGAGCCTCTCTGTTGCTGAGGTTGGTTTTGAACTCGTGATTCTCCTGCCTCAACCTCAGGGCCTCTGGGATCACAGGCATGCATCACCATGCTGGGCAAGAGGCTATACTTTATAACAGTGTTCTCTAGTATTCAATGAGCCCAATGAAGGGTTCCAGGTTTGTGGATAAATAAATTAAAATTAAAAATTATTACTATAATTTGTGGCAATCATGATATACAAGTGAAGTAACCATAAGTCCTCATTCACTATGTCTTACTACTTAGTCTAGGGTACTTAGCAAGAGTAACCCCTTTATTGTCAAAAGTATCCTATTTTATGTGCTAAATCATAAGGTCATTCAAAAAATAGACTTATTTTTACATGGTGTTCACAATTGCTTACCTTTGTACATTCAATAATTCTCTAGGCCAATCATGAAAACAGTACCTCTTTGGTTCTGATAGATGGTAATTTAGAAAAACTCTAACCTCCATCTCCCCTTAAAATTCCCTTACAAACTATTTCTTGGAGTCTCTAGAGACAGCATACATTTACTAAAAACAAACAAAAACTAGTTCTCTTTGTCATTTTAATTATTGTGGTAGATTGTGTTAAGGACAAAACACTTTCTGCCTCTCTCTACTGGACCATTTCCTATCAGGTGCCTCTCTTTTCATATTTCCGTGTAAAATAAATATATTTTTTTACCACTATGTTAATCAACATTTCATTGATGTGACCAAAATACCTGACAAGAACAACTTAGAGGAAGAAATGTTTATTTTGGCTTCCAGTTTCAGAAGTTCAGTCCATAGTGGGCTAACTCCATTGTTTTGAGCCCAAGAGGAGCCAGAACAGTGTGCCACAAGAGTATGGGGGAAGAATCCTGCACACCTTATGGCAGCCAGGAAGCAGAGAAGGAGGGGGAAGGGGCCTCAGGGAAGATGTACCTTTCCAGTACTTGCCCCCAGGGACCCACTTCCACCAGCCACACCCCACCTACTCTAGTTACCCAGTTAGTCCATTCAGAGGAGGGTGGGCTAATTAGGTGAAAGCTCTCATATCTAATCTTTTCACCACAAGCATTCCTGAATCACAGGAGCTTTGGGGGACCTCATATCCAAACCATAGGCGCTATTTGTGATTGGGTTTACATCTGGAATGTTCCTGAAAGAATCATGAGTTGAAGACTTGATCTCTAAAGATGGCGATGTTTAGAGGAGGAGCTTTGGGAAGTGACTGGATCATGGAGTCTGACCATTGGTAACTGAATGAACTATTGGGAGGTGGTGCAAACTGTAGGTGGAGGGGCATGGTGGGTAGAAGTACGTCACTAGGGGTGTCCCCTGGGAGGGTATATCTTGCCATGGCCCCTTCTTATTTATTTATTTTTTCTCTCTCTCATTCCTGGATAACATGAGATGAGCGACTCACCTCTACCATGCTCTTTGGCCATGATCTTCTGCCTTGCCCATAGCAGTAGAGTCAATTCTGGACTCAAATCATGAACCCAAATAAATCTTTACTACTATAAGTGATTTTCCCAAGCGACAAAAAGCTGACTAACACAATGGGCCAAGATATTTACACTGACCAGTGAGAGGTGAATGTGAATGGAAATGATGGTTTCCCTTGTGAAGTTTCAAGCACCATCACTCAGTTCTGCCTTCTCAATTTCCACTCTGCTGTCAGGATATAATGTTCCAGATATAATCTGCTACCACCCTAGCTCCTATAATGAAGAGAATGTAGAACAAAGCCAAAATAAAACTTCAAAGCACATGTAATCTAAGCAAGGCATAGACCTTTTTGAGCAAAACACTGTGATTTTGAGATTATATGACAATGGAACATAACTAATCCTAAACTATACCATCTTCAGCATTTTAAAATTTATTTTTCACTTATAGTCTAGCTGTCTTGGTCAGCCTCTGAGGCCAGGAAAGAAAGATATGTTTTTTAAAAGCCATTGTCCTAATATTATTGCTATGTTGGAACAGTAGATACCACAAGATTTCAGATTTCTGTAGCAATGCCTAAGGTCTTGCCTCTTCTCTTCTAGGCCAGAGGTACTTATGTTGCAAAAGCCCAGCTGCACTGGAAATGTGCTGGTTTTGTTTGTTTTGGTGTGTGTCCTACCCTTCTTTGTGAAGTGTTTTTTCCCCTCTTCAATCATGGGCGTGACATTCACGGATTCTTGCCTCCTTACACTGGAATTGATACATGACTTAGGCCCACCATTCATAGTTCTCATTCCTTTATGCCTGGAGATTGGCCCAAGGATAGCACGTGGCAAAAGTCTCTTGTAGGACTTTTTATCTTCTAGCTGATGTAGAAGCTGATTTCTTATGAAACAATGGAGCTTGAATGATAGGTAGCTGGAATTGCTTGTCAGGTTTTACCACCATGTGCACATAACCAGTATAAGGACAGAGAAAATAAAAAAAAAAAAAGCAGAAATAATTAGGGCTAAGAAAAAATCACAGAAAATTTGGAGAAATAGAATGGAAAGGATTAAGATGGCAGAAAAGGGAAAGAAAGAGTACCCACCAGCTCTTAACTACCAGACCTTAATAACACACTACTTCCTTGTTCCCTGTTTATATAAACTAAGCAATATCTACTTAACCCCAACTGGTTTATGTTTTTTTTTTTTTTCTTGCCATTGATTTAAAAGAGACCTAACTGCCTGATGAGCTGGCACAGCCATGCAGAGGTCATGCTGATGCCATTAACTCTTCAGCCCCAATAGAGTCTGCCATTTTCCCTTTTGGTATTGCTGGGGATGATCCTGCTTTATTCAACTGTGAGTGATACGAGTTTCAGAGAAGGACTGTTGCTCCAATTCTGACTGGGATTTTAATAGAAGGAGTTTAGTTTTCCTTTGTATTTTCTTTTTTAACCTCAGACATATAATCAGGGGAGCTGGATCAGAGGATGACCTGAGCAACAAGCTTCATAGAGTATCTAATCCCAAGGCTATTCATTTTTAGGGTTTTTATTTTCTTTTCAAATTTTCTAATTCTTCTTTAAATAGATGACTTATATTTCTGATTTCATCCTTTTTTTTTTTTTCTGAAAGAGGTACCTTATGCGTTTTCTGAAAAACCTTAACTAACAACACTTTATTAGAGAGTGAGAACTAAGGTAAGGCTGCCATAAGGAAATCTGGAAACCTTCTGGGGGGCCTCTTAAAGTAAGAGAGGTGTGGATGTTTCATCTTTGTTTCATCTGATGGAGACTCTTCATCCAGGGAAACAGCTGCTGAGCAAAGTGAGAAGATCAGAGAATAACAGACAAATGAGGAGCTTTGGGTTACAAACTTTCTCCCTGAACCATGTCCATCTTTTGCTAAGGGATCTCTTCTCTCTCTGAAGGGGAAACAAGAAAAGATGAAAAGAGCCAACCCACTGGGATTAAAAAGCAGTAGACCTAGAGGGAAAGATTCTGGAAGAAAAAGGAAAAGATTTCCTAGTGGGAAAAAATTCTGGAAGCGATGACCAGATTTGATGTTGATTATTAACCCCAGCCCCTCCCTACAATATTCCTAAACAAATTCACACTCAAATATAACAGCCTCATTAAAACATGGTCTTAAGAAACGTCTACCATGTAAAAATTATTTAGATACTACAAAACAGCAGGGAAAAAAAGCACAGCAGAAAAAAGGGACAATAGCTAGACCTAGTGGTGCACACCTGTAGTTCCAGTGACTCCAGAGGCTGAGGTAGGAGGATCATGAGTTCAAAGCCAGCCTCAGCAAAAGTGAGGTGCTAAGCAACTCAATGAGATCCTTTCCGTAAATAAAATACAAAATAGGGCTGGGGATGTGGCTCAGTGGTTGAGTGCCCCAAGTTTAATCCCTGGTACAAAACAAAACAAAACAAAAAGCCAATAAAGAAAAAAACTAAACAATTATTTTCAGAGAATAAGAGAATTAGACACTTTTTAGTTTTAGATATAATTTCTAAGTAAATGAAACTAGTCATTTAAAGGAAGAATTGATTAAAGGTTTTGACAAGTACAAAATAAGTTATCGTACCTCAAAGCAAGGTAATACATGAAAACTAATGGGAGCATTGAGGGGCTTCTCCTAGTTAAATTTGGGGGAATATAAATATCAAAAATGATGATTACAATGAATTTCAATGCAATGAACACCAATAGATTTTCACAAGTCCACAGAAAATGAGAGAAGAGGTAGAGGAAAAGTTTTATTTTTACAAAAGAATGCTGGTAATCAACATGCAATTAATGATATAATTACAAAATATCCTTTGGCACCTATTGTTATAATAATTTATTCATACAAGAATTAACAATGGGTGCTCAAGCCATTGGTTGAATATGACCAAAGAAAAGGGTTTTGGCCTGAAAATGCAATACGCAATTCTGATGAGAACCATCTTAATCAAATTATCAAACTCAGTATCACCCACAATGTTGTAAACTGGGATTATATATTTTTGGGAAAGAGGATGACAGCCAGCATCTCTTTGTGTTTTTTTTTTTTTTCGTGTGTGTGTGTGTGTGTGTGTGTGTGTGTTCAGGGGAATCCAAGTCACCTGAAAACTACAATCTCAGACAATTAGCAAATAACAAAACACAAATACTCAGAGATATATTTACACAAGATGAAGCCCCCCGATAGATCTAGTCCACATGGTTTCTGGAACTAGACAAAGGGAAAATGGCTTTGGTGGTTTATTTAAGGAGGTACATCAAAGACAGGGATAAGTTTCAAGGATAGAGTCTTACTTCCTGATGTCTTGCAGTCAGCAGGTTGATTGACATCTTGGCGGGTCACACCCATCTCAGGAACTATGTGGGACATGGCTGAGTGGGAAAAAGATTCACATTGTCCCTGGGCAATTGACTAGAGAAAATGTCCACTGGCCACTCCCAGACACCAGATATCTCTATCTGTGAGGCTTCCATGTGCAGTGACCCACATGCGACCCATGGACAGATCATGACAATATATTTCTTCATGTGATGCAATGTGAGTAAACAACACAGCTATTGTGTTCTAGCAAAAAATAAGATAACAAGCCTAGATTATTTTTTTAACAAAAAGTTGATATTATTTACATATAGACAATATTAAGAAGACAGGTATAATAAAAGCAAACTAAAGAAATATGTTAAATTAATTTCATGTGTAAATCTTGAATCAATTCTGGGTCCAAAAAAAGATAGATACAAAGGATATTATTTTAATAATAAAAGTAATTTAAATATAACCTCATGTCAGTCATTTATTGCTATGCAATAAGCCAAAATTTGGAGGATAAAAAGATACTATTTTTCAGGATTTTGTGTTTTGTTTGGGAGGTTCTGCTGGTTGTTCTTATCTCAACTGTGCTTATTCCTGTAGCTGAAGGCATGGCTGGATGGCTAGGTTCTCCTCTTTGTGTGCTCTCAATCTCAAGGGGGCTCCCCCAGATTGCCTCTGTGTAAGCCACCTCCCGTGAAGGCAGACCTCAGTGTGATACGCTTATCTAGTCTCTGCTTGTAGAAAAGTTCTTTGTTAATAACTTATTTAGATATATTATAAAAATCAACCACAGATAGTATGTAAAATATTAGTTTTGGATCACTGTGCAATTTATTGGATGATTAATAGTATTTTAGCTATGAAGAATGTCTTAATCTTAAATAAATGCTGCAGTAGAGGTAATGCACCATTATTTCTAGCATTTACTTTAAGATATTTCAGAGAGATTGAAGGAGGAAGTGAAAGATGGGAAAGGGAGGAAGGTAATCGAGTAGGGAGGGAGAGAGAGAGAAGTAGAAAGGGAAAGATGTACTGTAAAGGGGACAAGATGTGGACAATTTTTAGAACTAGATGAAGAGTATTTAGTAAGTAGTACTTTAAACATTTTAAATCTAGGTTTGTTGTTTAAAATTTCAATGAATTCAAAATTTTGCAAAATAAAATTTGATATGGCTAAAAGAACACTTGGTGAGATTGTAAAAGAGCAAGCCCAACCCTTCACTATCGCTGAGATGCCAATTTAGTAGGTCTTGGATCTGCTTGTGTGATAAGGACTATTATTCTATTGTTATAGTTTAGATTTGGAGTGTCCGTTCAAAAGACTTTGGTTGCCAGCCTGTGGTATTGCCAGGAGATGTAGGAATCTTTAGAAGGTGGTGCCTCATGGGAAGAAGTTAATATGGGCACACACTTGAAGGGGATGTTGAGACCCTGGCCCCTTTCTTTTCTCTCACAGCTATCCTCAGGCAAATAGCCCTCCTCTGCAGCCTACTACCATCTATATGTTGCCTGACCATAGGTTCAAAGTGGTAGAGCCAAGTGACCATGGACTGAAACCATGAACAAAATAAATCCTCTTTACATTTATTCATCTCAGATATTTTGTCACAGCACCAAAAAACTAACTCACACATAAGATTAGTACCAAGAAGCCCACTTTTCTTTAGCTGTACCTCATGATATGATTAAGAAGCCTTTGGAATTGGTTGGTGGGAGGAGTTTAAAAAGGTTTGCAGAAGCAGGATAGAGAAAGCCTAAAATGCTGCAAACAGAGCTTCAGGGGTGATCTGGTGAGACCTCAGAATACCAGAATGCTGATAAGAATGTGGAGAGTAAAGACGAGGCACATGAGGTTTCTGGTGAAAATGAGACATCTACTGGGAATTTTTCCAGAGGCAATTCATGTTATATTCTCACAGGGAACTTGTGTAAACTTTGTCTCTACCTGGACACTTTGTAGGAGGCTGAATTTAAAGGTGATGGACTAATTAATCTGGCAGGGGAAATTTTAAAGCAGCACAGTATTCAGGATGTAGCATGAGTATTAATGAGTATATCAGCCAGATTTAAAGTAAAAAATCTGGAGCAAAAAGCAGAGTGGAATAATTTGAAAAACTTGCAGTTTGGCCAGAAAAGGAACACATTTGAAGTTTCAGTAAAGGAGGGTGCAGTTGTTGATTAGCACCATTAAAAAGAAGTCAAGTACTTTTCAAACTTATTGTTTGATAAGAAAGCCCAGGGTGCCTCACTTACACAGAGCCATATAGGGAATTGTTTTACCAGGAGTTTTCTCTATTCAGGCACTTATGGTAGGTCAAAACAACTGTGGCCCAAAGTGATGGTGGTTTGTCAGGCATGTGTAATGCAAGAGTTGTCATGGAGGAATTCACCTGGAGGAATGAATAGATTTTGCAGACCAGACTATGTGTGGCAGGGTCAGAGTCCCTGCGAACAGCCTCCAAAAGGTGATGCAATGAAGAACTCAAAAAGATCAAGATGCCCGGAAAGTGGAAGACCTGTCAAGGGAAACTGGGGGGAAAGAGTAGTTATGTAGATTGCAGCCAGCAAGGCCACAGGAACAAGACTTCGTATGCCTGTGAGGGCTCACATTTTGTCAGTATTACTCCAGGTTCTAGAATGGGGCTGCAGTAGTTAGTGTTTTCCCTGCTGGTTTGATCCCTCTTTTCCATGCACTTTTTTTTTAAAATTTCTATAGGGTCTCACAACTAAGAGCTTGCCTTGAGTTAAGGGAACACTTTGGACTTGGGCTTTCTAGCAATGTTGGAAATATTAAGAATTTGGAGACTCTTGTAGATGGGCCAAATGAATTTTGCATTATAAAATAGACATGAGCACTTAGGGGACAGGGATGGGATATTGAATTTCGAATATGGAATCTTCTCCAAAGTCCCATGTGTCAAAGTCTTGATTGCTGACCTGAGGTGCTAATGGTGGCTTTAGGAGTTAGGGTCTAGTAGGAGGAAGTCGCCACTAGGGCCATACCTTTTTAAATTTTTTTTTCATTTGTTTTAATTAGTTATGCATGGCAGTAGAATGCATTTATGCACTTTGCTATATCATACATAGATGGAATATAATTTCTCAGTTTTCTGAGTGTACATGTTGCAGAATCATATTGGTCATGCAGTTACATAAATACATACAGCAATAATGACTGTTCCAATCTACTATCTTTTCTATCCCCACATCCCCTCCAATCACTTCTCTCTACCTAATCTAAGGTAATTCTATTCTTCCCTATTTATCCTGCCTTATTGTGAATTAGCATCCACATATTAGAGAAAACATTCAGCCTTTGGTTTTGTGGGATTGGCTTATTTCACTTAGCATAATATTCTCCAACTCCAAACATTAACTGGCAAATGCCATAATTTTACTCTTCTTTAAAGCTGAGTAATATTCCATTGAGTATGTATACCACATTTTATTTATCCATTCATCTATTGAAGGGCATCTAGGTTGCTTTCACAGTTTAGCTATTCTGAATTGAGCTGCTATGAACATTGATGTGGTTGTGTTACTATAGTATGCTGATTTTAAGTCCTTTGGGTATAGACTGAGGAATGGATAGCTGGATCAAATGGTGGGTCCATTCCCAATTTTCTGAGGAATCTCCATACTGCTTTCCATGGTAGTTGCACCAATTTGCAGTCCCACCAGTTATGTATAAGTGTACCTTTTTCACCACATCCTCACCAACATTTATTGTTGCCTGTTTTCTTGATGATTGCCATCTGACAGGAGTGAGATGAAATCTTAGAGTAGTTTTGATTTGCATTTCTCTAATTGCTAGAGATGTTGAACACTTTTTCATATATTTGTTGATCAATTGTATTTCTTCTTCTGTGAAGTGTCTGTTCAGTTCCTCAGCCCATTTATTGATTGGGTTGGTCCAGTTTTTTCCTTCTCAGCTGTAGTGAATTTAACAGATATCTTCCACCTTTCACTCTCCACCATGATATTCTGACCCATCACACACCCAAAAAGATAGGTCTGTGTGACCATAGACTGAAATCATGAGTTAAAATTTTACTCTTTAAAGTTGATTAATCTCAATTGTCACACTGACAGAAAGCTGCCTAAAACATCCATGCAACGTGGTTTTAGAAACATTGCATCTAATGTGCTACATTTTTTTTTTAAATGAAGAGAAGCCCTTGTGCTTTCTAAGTTAACAGGGGAAGGAAGGATTCAAAGGAAGGATTCAAAACCAAACATACTGCTTATAGAAGATATGTCAAGATCATTGTATTGTCTTGAGCAACTAATAAAATATATATATATATATATATATATATATATATATATATATATAGTAAACTCATTTATTAACTAAAAATACTTATACAGATTCAAAACTCAATTGTGAACTGATTTACTAGAATTTAATACAGGACACTCAAACCAGATCAGGGACTCAGGAGATATTGTATAATAAAATAAGAGGTAAAGATCCCCAGCCCCACAGCTGGGGTAGCAGCTGGATGTGCAAGTCAGAAAAGTTTCTACATGAATTCAGTAAAGCAATAAAGGAATTAAAGGAACCCCCATTCTCATGAAGACTGCGGTGTGTCAGGGTACAGAGAACTTAATGATCAGAGATACTGCTTGAAAAAACAGTATGCTGTGTAGCACAGTATCCATGTATGGGAAGGAAGCTGCCATCTCTCTTGGCTGTATTTGAGGAGGACAGCAGAAGGAACCATTTTGCAGCTCAGGGTCCAGCAACTGGGGGAGCTAACTACTGGAAGACTGAAGTCTGGTCCAAACATGAGCTGGACAAATCCATGCTGCATATCAGAGAGTGTGCGTAAGTGACCAGGAAAAAAGCATGGAGAGAGGTTCACACAGGGGAACACTGGTCGCAGAAACCCACCTAGCTTACTCTTTCCCCATCTCCTCCAATCTGGCTGCTTGCAGGACTGGCTGAGAGAGAAGAGCCTGACTGGGAATTTGAAAGGGCAGGTGTGGAAGAGATTGAGTTTGGAAGTAGAAATCAGAGAACAGGCTCCTACACTACATGAGTGGAAACCAAAGGAGATTCCTGGGTGAAGTCTTCCAGTGTGGACAGGGAATTGCTGGGCCTTGGATGTGCACTGACTTAAAATCTCCAGATTAATTGGCACCCAGCAAAAGGACCAAAGGATACATGCTGCCTCCAGGAATTCTGACTCCAGGAATAACCCTCTCATCCTATCAACCCAATCATCCTGAAGGTGGAGATAGTATCAAACTTCAGACAACTCCACCTAACTTCTGAAAAGGGAAGCTGAGAAACTTTGAACTCCAACCAAACCAATTGTTCGATTTTTCATTGAGATACCCCCCTGCTTTTTTTTCTTTTTTCATTTTCCTTTTTAACTTCACTACCATTTTTGAAACAAAGTATTTTTCATGCATCATTTTATTGAGGACTCAGATGTCTGAATAGTATATTAATGTTTTGCTATGTATTCTTTTATTTTTCCTTTTCCTTTTCCTTTTTTCTTTAAAATTTTTGTTTTTTATTTTGTATTTTTCCCCTCACTTATCTGCTTTCCTAGATTCTCTTTCTCTCTTTTCTCCTGCTAAGAGCCAATGCATGTTAATTTCTCTCTCACTCTTTCTATAATTTTTTTATCTCTATATTCTCTCCTTCTTCATAAACATCACATCCTACACCACTTGTGTTCTTTGTCCAACATTTGAAGTTGTAAACACTTTTGCAAACTTACTGTTTACATTGTAGACAATAATTGAACACACCATTTCTTTTTATTGCAACAAAACTGTACATGTCTTAAAAGGAGCTATTTGGTTTAAGGCTATATATTGTTGCATTGAGTGCTGTTATAATTTGTCTGCCCCGTAAAGGCAAGGTATTGGAAACCTTCAGGGACACTGTAAGTCCACAGGGTAGAAACTGTAATGCCTCAGATCACTGCTGGATGGGCAGACACATAAACAATATGAAAAGACAAGGGAACAAAATGCCCCAAACAAACCAAGATCCTCCAATGATAGAATCCATTGACAATATGGTAGAAGAAATTTCAGAGAAGGAGTTTAGAAGGTACATAGTTAGAATGGTCTTCAAAATAAAGGATGGTATCAGAGAGAAAATACAGGAAGTGAAAGATCACTTCAATAAAGGGGTGAGATTATAAAAAGGGAATCAAGCAGAAATCCTCAAAATAATGGAAACAATAAAACAAATTAAAAATTCAGTGTAAAGTGTCACCAACAGACTAGACCACTTGGAAGATGGAACCTTGGGCAATGAAGATAAAAATATATAATCTTGAAAATAAAGTTGACCACATAGAGAAGATGCTAAGAAACCATGAGAAGAACTTCCAAGAATTATGGGATAACATGAAAAGACCAAGTTTAAGATTTATTGGGCTAGTGAAGGCTCAGAGATACAAACCAAAGGAATGCACAATCTTTTCGATGAAATAATATCAAACATTTCCCAAACTTCTTTAGATGTGGGAAATTCATTAATGAAATGGAAAATCAAATACAAGAGGCTTATAGGACCCCAAAATGTACAAAATTAAAACATATCCACACCAAGACAAATTATAATGAAAATGCCTAAAATACAGAATAAAGATAGAATTTTATAGGTTGTGAGAGAAAAATATCACATTACCTACAGGAGGAAAACAATTCAGATCTCAGCTGATTTCTCAATCCAGACCCTCAAAGGTAGGGGGTCCTGGAATAATATATACAAAGCTCTGAAAGAAAATGGATGCCAACCAAGAATTCTATATGCAGTAAAATTAAGCTTCAGATTTGAAAATGGAATAAAAACCTTATATGATAAACAAAAATTATAAGAATTCACAACTAGAAAGACTGCACTACAGAACATTCTCAAAAAAAAAATATCCCATAAAGATGAAACGAAAAAAAGTGGAAACCAGTCAAGAGAGGAACTATACTAAGGGAATATTCAATCAAAAGAGAAAATAATTCAATTTAAAACTAGAAATAAACCAAAATTGCTGGGAATACAAATCACACCTCAATAATAAACTTTAATGTTAATGGCCTAAGCTCATCAATCAAAAGACATAGATTGGCAGATTGAATTAAAAAACAAGACCCAACAATATGCTGTCTCCAAGAGACTCACTTCATAGACAAAGACATCCACAGACTAAAGGTGAAAGGATGGGAAAAAAACATATTACTTGCGTGAATTGTATAAACAAACAGGGATTTTTATCCTCATATCAGATAAAGTGGATTTCAAGCCAAAGTTAATCAGAAGGGACAAAGAGTGATATTTCATACTGCTTAAAGCAATTATTCATTGACAAGACATAATAATTGTAAATATTTATGCCCCAAACAATGGAACATCTACTATCATCAAACAAACCCTTCTCAATTTCAAGAAGCAAATATACAACAACACAATAACAGGGTGTCTTTAACACATATCTCTCACTACTGGATAGATTCTCCCAAGAAAAAATAAACAAAGAATCTATAGAACTAAATAATATAATTATTTACAATAATAATAATTCAGACTTAATGGACATATACAGAATACTTTATCCATCAACAAGTGAATATACTTCCTTCTCAGCAGCACATAGATCCTTCTCTAAAATAGACCATATCTTAGGCCACAAAGCAACTCAGCAAATACAAAAAAATAGATATAATATCCTGCATTCTATCAAATCATAATGGAATTAAATTAGATGTCAATTATCAAATAAAAAATAAAAGCTACTCTAATACCTGGAGACTAAATAATACACTATTGAATGATGAATGGACAGCAGAAGAAATCAGGGATGGAATAAAAAATTCAGGTAAATGAGAGCACTGATAAAACATAACAAAGTCGCTGGGACACTATGAAGGCAATGCTAAGAGGAGTATTTATGGCATTGAGCTCATTCATTAAAAGAATAAAAAGTCATCAAATAAATGACCTAAGATTGAATCACAAATCCCTAGAAAAAGAAGAAATCAATACCCAAAGCAGTAGAAGATAGGAAATAATTAAAATCAGAGCTGATATAAATGAAATTGAAACAACAACAAAAAATTTCAAAAAATTTCCAAAATGAGAAATTGGGTTTTTGAAAAAAATAAATAAAATTGACAAACCCTTAGCCATGCTAATGAAGAGAAAGTGAGAAAAAACTCAAATTACTAAAATTCATGATGAGAAAGGAAATATGGTAGACACTATTGAAATGCAGCAGATAATCAGAATTCATTTTGAAAATTTATACTTCAATAAAATAGAAAATCTTGAGGACAATGACAAATTTCTAGAGATATATGACCCTACAAACTGAATCAGGAGGGCATTCATAATTTAAACACATCAATTTAAGCAATGAAATGGAAAAACACCATCAAAAGCCTACCAATTAAGAGAAACTCAGGACCAGATGGTTCTCAGCCAAGTTCTTATATGACCTTCAAAAAAGAATTAACACCAATGCTCCTCAAATTATACCATGAAATAGAAAAAGAGGGAACCCTTCCAAACTCATTCTATGAAGGTAGCATCACCCTGATACCAAAATCAGACAAAGACACATCAAGGAAAAAAAACAAAACTTCAGACTAATATCCCTGATGAGCAAAGATGCAAAAATTTTCAATAAAGTTCTGGCAAATCATATACAAAAATCAAGTTAAAAAGAGTGCACCATGATCAAGTGGGGTTCATCCCAAGGATGCAAGGTCGATTCAACATATGGAAATCAATAAATGTAACCCGTCACATTCATAGAGTTAAAGACAAGAATCACATGATTATCTCAATAGATACAGAAAAATTATTGGGGAAAATACAGCACCCCTTCATGTTCAAAACACTAGAAAAACTAGGGATAGTCGGAACATATCTCAACATTTTAAAAGCTATATACACTAAACCCAAGGCTAACATCATTCTAAATGGAGAAAAACTGAAAGCATTCCCTCTATGAACTGGAATAAGACAAGGATGTCTCTTTCATTAGTTCTATCAATATTATCCTTGAAACTCTAGCCAGAGCAACTAGACAGGAGAAAGAAATTAAAGGGATATGAATAGGCAAAGAACTCAAACTATCACAATTTGCTGATTACATGATTATATATTTAGAAGAGCCCAAAAATTCCATCAGAAAACTTCTAAAACACATAAATGATTTCAGCAAAGTAGTAGGTTACAAAATCAACACCCATAAATCAAATGTATTCGCATTTATCAGTGATGAATCTACTGAAAGAGAAATTAGGAAAACTACCTCATTCATGATAGCTTAAAAAAACTTGGAAATCAATCTAACTAAAGAGCTAAAAGATCTACAATCCTACAATGAAAATTGCAGACCACTAAAGAAAGAAATTGAAGAAAACCTTAGATTATGGAAAGATGTCCCATGCTCCTGGATAGGCAGAATTAATATTGTCAAAATGGCCATACTACTGAAAGTGTTTTACAGATTTAATGCAATTACAATTAAAATCCCAATGTCATTATTCATAGACCTAAGAAAGCAATCATGAAATTCATTTGGAAAAATAAAAGATCCAGAATAGCTAAAGCAATCCTCAGCAAGAAGAGTGAAGCAGGAGGCATCACAATACCAGACCTTAAACTATACTACAGAGCCATAGTAACAAAAATGGCATGGTATTGGCACCAAAACATACATGTTAAACAACAGTACAAAATAGAAGACACAGAGACAAACCCACATAAATAAAGTTACTTCATAATAGACAAAGGTGCCAAAAATATACACTGGAGAAAAGATAATCTCTTCAATAAATGGTGTGGGGAAAATTGGAAATCCATGTGTAACAAAATGAAATTAAACTCATCTCTCTCACATTGCAAAAACTTAACTCAAAGTGGATCAAAGACTTAGGCACTAGAATAAAGACCCTGCACCTAATAGAAGAAAAAGCAGGCCCAAATCTTCACCTTTTCAGCCTAGGATCTAACTTCCTTAACAGGACTCCTAAAGCATAAGAAGTAAAATCAAGAATCAATAAATGAGACAAATTCAAACTAAAAAGCTTCTTCTCAGCAAAGGAAACAATAATGTAAAGAGAGAGCCTACAGAATGGAAGAAAATCTTTACCACTTGCACCTCAGACATGAGCATTAATCTCCAGGATATATAAAGAACTCAAAAAACATCAAAGAAACAAATAAGCCAGTCAATAAATGAGCTAAGGAACTGAACAGACACTTCACAGAAGAAGAAATACAATCAATTAACAAATATATGACAAAATGTTCAACATATTTAGCATTAGAAAAATGCAAATCAAAACGACACTGATTCCATCTCACTCCACCCAAAATATCAATTATCAAAGAATATAATCAACAATAAATGCTGGTGAGGATGTGGTGAAAAAGGTACACTCATACATTGCTGGTGAGACAGAAAATTAGTGCAACTACCTCTGGAAAGCAGTATGGAGATTCCTCAGAAAACCTGTAAAGGAACCACCATTTGACTCAGTTATCCCACTCCTCAGAATATACTCCCAAAACTTAAAATCAGCATACTATAGTGACACATCCACATCAATGTTTGCAGCAGCTCAATTCATAATAGTCAAGCTATGGAACCAACATAGGCACTCTTCAACAGATGAATGGATAAAGAAAATGTGGTATGCATACACAATGGAATATTACTCAGCCTTAAAAACAAGAAAATTATGGCATTTGCTGGTAAATGGATGGAACTGGAGACTATTAACATGCTAAGCAAAATAAGCCAATTCCACAGAACCAAAGGCTGAATGTTTTCTCTAATGAGTGGATGCTAATTCACAATAAGCAGGGTACTAGGGAAGAATGGAGGTACTTTGGATTAGATACAGGGGGTGAATGGGGGGGTATGGAGGTAGGAAGGATGGTAGAATGAATCAGACATTTTTACCCTATGTTCATATATGATTACATGATTGGTGTAATTCTATATCATGTACAACCAGAAGAATGAGTAGTTATACTCCATTTATGTATGATGTGTCAAAATGCATTTTACTGTCATGTATCACTAATTAAAACAAATACAAAAGAAAGTTATTTGAAACTTAAAAAAAAAGTACACTGAGATTTCATCTTACTCCAGTCAGAATGGCAATTATGAAGAATACAAGCAACAATAAATGTAGGCAAGGATGTCAGGAAAAGGAGTACACTCATATATTGCTAGTGGGACTGTAAATTGGTGCAACCACTATGGAAAACAGTATGGAGGTTCCTCAAAAAAAATAGGAATGGAACTACCATTTGACTCAGCTATCTTACTCTTTTAGTATATATCCAAAGGATTTAAAATCATACTACAGTGATGCAGCCACTTCAATGTTTATAGCAGCACACTTCACAATAGCTAAGCTATAGAGCCAACCTAGGTGCTTTTAAACAGATGAATTCATTAAGAAAATGTGGTATATATCTACAATGGAGTATTGAGTCACAGAGAAGAATAGCTTTATGACATTTGCCGGAACATGGATGGATCTGGAGACTATCATGCCAAGTGAAATAAGCCAATTCTCCAAACCAAAGGTCAATTGTTCTCTCTAATATATGGTTGGTAACCCACAATAAGGTTGGGGGAGGGGAGGAGTAGAAGTTCAATAGATCAGACAAAGGGGAATTGGAGGAATGGAGTGAGGAAACAGAGGAAAGACAATGGAATTAATCTGACATAACTGTATACATATATGAAAACACCACACTGAATCCCACATTCACAAGATTGGGGTCCTAATTAAGAGTAATTTATGCTTATATAATTATATCAAAGTTGATTCTACTGCAATGTATGACTAAAAAGAACTAATAAAAAAGATAAACCATTATATACCTATTAGAATGGCCAAAATCTAGAATAATTATAACACCAACTGATAGCAATAACGTAGAACAATAGGGACTCTCTTTCACCACTGGTGGGGATGTAAAATGGGACTGTCACTTTAGAACACATTTCGTCAGTTTCCTACAAAACTAACCATCCTGTTACCATATGACCCAGCAGTCATGTTCCTTGGTATTTGCTCCAATCAGTTGAAAATTTATGTCCCCACAAAAACCTGTTCTTAGGAGCTTATAGCGCTTTAGATATAATTGTGGAAGATGTCCTTTAGTACTTAAATGAAAAAAATAAACCTGTGGTACTCCTAGACAAGGGAATGTTACTCAATACTAAGAAGAAATGAGTTATCAAGTCACAAAAAAAGACTTCAGTGCATATTGCCCACTAAAAGAAGCTAATCTGAAAAGGCCACATCCTGTGTGACTCCAAGTATATGACATTCTAGGAAAAGCAAAGCTGTGGAGATGGTAAAAAGGTCAGTGGTTGCCAGGACAAGGGAGGAGGGAAGCATGAATAGGCAGAGCCCAGAACATTTTCAAGGAGGTGAAACTTCCAGTCTGATACCATCATTGGTGACACATGTCACCATACATTTGTCCAAATCCATAGATCGTACATCAACAATGAGCCCAAGTGCAAATTACGGACTTTGGGTGATTATGATGTATCACTGTAGGTTTATAACAAAAGTACCACTCTGGTGAGGGTGTTGATAATGCAGAGGTGATGCATGTTTCAGGCAGAGAGTGATAGGAAAAATCTCTGTACCTTTCTGCTTAATTTTGTTGTGAAACTAAAACTGCAGTAAAAGGTAGAAAATTTTTTAAAATGAGAATGATTATGATCGTTATGAGTAACAAATGAGCAATGCTAAAGTGGCCACAGTGTATATGCTGTAAAATGACAGGGAAATGTTAGCATGGATATTGTGGCTTCATGGTGTTTTTTTGTGGGGTTGGGGCATAAATGCTGCCAGAGAAAGGGGTAGGGCTCAAAGTGACCAGATCTCTTCTAGCAGGAAGACTCTCCCAGCCAGATGAGAAAATTCCTACCTCTGAATACTGAGGTCCTTGTACGCATTTCTCTAGCAGTGTTTGCCTCAAAGACAATAGTTTTGTCTGATTTTATTAGCTTAAAAGACAACAAGATAGTTTCCTGATTATCAAGTAATCATGATGTGTTGAGAACTGTGTTAAATATATTTTCAGATAACACCCTCATATTTCTGTTAGAAAACATATTAAGAGATTTTTTGAAATGTAGGGGAAAAGAAAATTCCTTTTTGTTTTCCTTTCTAGTGTAATTCAACTTTACCTGTCTTAATCATTGTCTTTGAGCTATTTTTAACTCTGAAAGGTGTAGACAATTGATAGCAATACAAATAATTTTTATACTTTAAAATGCAAATAAAGCATGTTTCTTGGAGATGTACTCGATTATTGTCCCAAACTAGTTATTGAGTAGTTTTGCAATCAGTATTCCTGATGGACCACTTGGTGTTCTTTGACTTCTACCTTCATTTGAATCTTACAGGTTTTCTGATTAACTAATGAGTTGAATAAAATAGATGACACATACTCAAAAAATAAGTATTAAAATGATTAAAGCATAAATATAAGAATTAGATAAATAGTTGAATTGACAAATAAAACCAAGAATTTGTATTTGAATTCAACATTAATAATAGAATAGAAAACCATATGGCAGTATAATGAAAATGTTACAAAAGTGTACAATAACATTGAGTCTTGTTTAATAGGAAAAGTCAGTATTTTAAAGATATCAGTTATTGGGCTGGGGATGTGGCTCAAGTGGTAGCGCGCTCGCCTGGCATGCGTGCGGCCTGGGTTCGATCCTCAGCACCACATACCAACAAAAGATGTTGTGTCCGCCGAGAACTAAAAAATAAATATTAAAAATTCTCTCTCTCTCTCTCTCTCCTCTCTCACTCTCTCTTTTAAAAAAAAGATATCAGTTATTGCTAAGTTAGATTTGCAAATTCAGATGTTCAACCAACAAGTATGTTTATTTGTTCGTGATAGTCTTGTTCAAATTCCTCTGGAAAAGTAAACAGGAATAGTCTGGATAACCTGAAATAGAAGAGTAATGATGTGGACCAACTAAACAATTTAAAGACACTGTCAAGAGAATATTTACAACTACACACACACACACACACACACACACACACACAAATGATCACCCAGAGTAGGAATTGATTTAAGTACCTATAGGAATCTGAAATATGTCAAAAGTATTTGGAAGGCTGGGGATGTAGCTCAGTGGTGGAGCACTTGCCTAGCATGCCCCAGGCCCTGGATTCCATCAATACCCAGCTTTGCAATAAACCAAAATGAGGATTTTAAGAAAAACGGAACCACTCACTGCCAGGTCCATGTTGCTAGGTGGCATCTTCTGCCCGTCGTTCTCCATAGTCTTGGGAGTGCAGGTGGAGACCAGATACCCAGGAGACCTGCTCCTTCCTGAAGTGGATCTTCATGGTGCACCACCCTGGGATGCTTGCAGATGGAAAGAAATTTGATTTCTCTCAGGACAGAAATAAGCCTTTTAATACTGTGCAAGGCAATCAGAAGGTATCTGAGGCTGGGGAGAGGGATGGTCCAGATTAGTGAGGCTCAGAGGATCAAAATGACTATCTTCCCAGACTGTGCCAATGGTGCCACCAGGCACAGGGCATCATCCCACTACATGCTGCTCTTTTCTTCCATGTGAGACTTTTAAAATTGGAAGGATGGCAGTTTTCTCCTAGCTTAGCTCCCTGGTCTTGGATCTGCCATGGAGGAATCTTGTGCCTCCAGACATGTTCATTACATTGAGTCTACACAGCACTTCTCCTGTGTTCTTTCCATTATACTCTTGGAAAGTGTTCTATCAGCTTTTCTTCCCACACCTCCATCTCCTCTTCCCCTTTCTCCTTGTATGTGTGTTTACCTAATCTGTGTGCCATAACCCTCAAGTTACTCATTGTATTTAGTTTTCATTTTGGGGTAAAGATTCAGCTTCAATCTTCTGGATCTTGGTTTCCAATGAAGTATGTTCTCAGATATTCCCAGCATAAGTGATGTGTTAAAGTTAAGATAAGACCTGGTGGTGTGGGGTGAGGGGTTGCAAAAGTCTTTATTTTTCAAAATTTTTTTTCTATTATATATTCAATATTCTTGCTGTTAAATTGCAAAGCTATGGCAGATTTGAGAACTTTGGAAGGCTGACTCATTCTCCATTGTGAGAGACGTTGTTGGGTTAAGTGAAAATATTCAAAACTGAAATGCAGAGGGACAAAAAGCTTAAAAATAATAAAATTTAAACTTTGTTTTTTATTCTAAAATTAACTCTATAGAGATTAAACATTTAAATGTGAAACATAAAAATAAAACCACTAGAAAAATGTAGTAGAGATTAAAAATAATTATCTTGAAAGTGTGACCACACATCTGTTAAAAGGGAGTGTTTAGTACATTTTACCACATAGGATTAAATGATAATAACCATCCACAAACATTAAAAATGAATTGGGAAATATATTTGCCAAAAATTACACTACAAACAGAGAGATTATTCTTCTTAATATTCAAAGGAATCTTACAAATTATATTTAAATCCCAAAAACTTTCTAGAAAAAAATGGTTGAGAGAGATAAATAGGAAGAAATGTTACAAAAAGGGGAAATACAAGGAGCTGATACACAAAGAAAAAGTCAATCAATTCTGAATCCATCAATTTTGCTTATGAACTAACACAGAGACACACATAGACTCTTAGATATCATTTTATTCATATCGCATTGGGAAAGATTTAAAAAATAATTTTGACAAGAATGTTCAGAATCTGTTAGGGCAAAAGTTACATTTTTTTTGGTAGAGCATTATGGTATATTCAACTCTAAAATTTAATGGTATCTTTCTCATGATACAGTTATATTTCTTAGAATATGCCTTGTAAACATAGTTGCTTAAGAACATAAAATAATATGCAAAAAATTAATTGTATCTTTATTGGGGGGTACCAGGGATTGAACTCAGGGGCACTTGACCACTGAAGCATAGGTAGGTTATTATTTAGAGATAGAGTCTCTGTTAGGGTCTGTAAACAAGTCAGGATGGCACCTGGCATTTTGCCAGAGGGAGTGGTTTGTGAAGTAATGCCAGCGAGCCATTAAGTGTGGAGATTCCTTATTGGTTGACTGCTGTATCTAGTTTATGTTAATTAAGATAAGCTGTGTGGAATGTATATATACCCCTCCTGTCCTACAATAAACGGCTCCCACTCCTGCTGTATCAATGTACACAAGTTCCTCATCCCCCCCCCCCCCCCCCCCCCCCCCCCCCCGGTTATTTTGCTGCAGCCAGACTGCGGCAAGTCTCATCTTTGTTGAGGCTGGCTTTGCACTAGTGATTTTCCTGCCTCAGCCTCCTAAGTACCTGGGATTACAGGCATGTGCTGCCCTGCCTGGCTTAATGGTATCTTTTTTATTTTAGTAACAAAATATTGGAGACAATCTCTAAATTTCTTTGTGTGTATATGTGTGTGTAAGGTAGAAATTGTAGAGACTGGGAAAGAATAGGAATGTTGTTTAACTTTCAGTTAATATTTTTTTTCATTATTTTTAAGATGAACTTGTTTTCTCAGTAAGCAATAAACAGATGTAATTAAAAAAATCTATGTACATTCCAGAGAGAATTTAGATGCAGACTAGAAGAAATATTAAAAGAGTCAGAATCCTGTTCTATAAATAATTTTCTTTTATTGTAATTTAAACTCCAACCAATATGAATAGCGATTTTATTGCTGTGCTTCTCTCTCTCATGGGTAAACAAAGTGCCTAAGTATGGGCCATTTTGGCTCTGACAGATTTCTTGTAGCTTTTTCTGAAAAGTTTGCCTGAATGAAAAGTTTGCAGGTGCAGAACCCAGGAAAATCACACAAAAGCTGAGAAAGATTACATTTTCTCCTTTGATTTATGATCTTGAAACATATTTTCAGACAGATAAATTAATCTCATAAATCATAGATGTTAACAATGATTACACAAATTTGTAACAGCCATTGAAAAGAAAAGAGATACACATTTACATGAAATAGTACATCCTGTGTAGTCTAGTAACTGCGAAGATCTCTTTTATCTGAAAGTGTCTAAAACCAAATTGCCTTCCATTCCTTCACCAACCCCATAAAATGCACACAGATCTATTGGAATATATTGTGAAATTTAGATTTCTTTTCTCACCTCGTATTTAAGAAATATGTCACATCCCCAAGTTAAAGTTTGTGATTTTATTGATAGGGCAGTATAAATGTAAGATGATTTTGAATTTCAGATAATAAGAAGCACCAATACTAAGGCAGCATAAATGAGGGGATAGGATTTGAACTGATTTTAAGTATATAAATGAAGAAGATTCTGGAAAACATTTTCAGCTTATGATTTGAGCATTTTTAGACACATACAACTTTCCTATTCCAATGGAGTTTGTGTCGTGGTGATTTTTCCACTAGGCATTTCAGCACTGAAATAAACATCAGGCTCATTTTACTACCCAGCTTATGTCAATTATTTACCTTCATCAAATTTAATCCATAACCAGAGAAAAGGAATGGGAGATGTGCTGTTTTCAATTCAGTCTACTAGTGATGAAAAAAACTTGTAGGAATTAATATTCATTGAACATCCAATTACAGCAAATGATTGACTTAATGAGCCTACTGGGAAAACATTTTGGCCTCTTGATTCCAAAAGGTCTTCCAAAATAACAGGGCAAATAGTCCCAGGTCTCTGTGACCTTAAGAGTCTAATTAAGCCAATGAATTATTAGTGCATCTTAGAGAAACCTGAGGCCACTCAGCTTACTGATTTAGTGGTGATGTTCTTGTCACTGGGTCAGAGAATAATGTGGCTTCTAGCTTGTTATTTGGCAATGTCATTAAGATTGGTGGCACTGTGAGAATTCTATGTCCTGACTATTCTAGGACAAGAACATACTCTTCTGTTTAAATAACTCTAAAAGTGAGCTTATTTTATGACATTTTTAACTTTTATGGAATTAAATACTAAAGTCCAAATAATAAAGTAATGAAAACTCAATGACTGAAAGTCAGCCATCACATTGAGAATTAGATTGATAGTATGTGAAGCATGACATATACAATAGTTTTATAAAATATATCTAATAGCTTTCTTTTCTAGGTCAGATTTTAAAAAGCTATAAATGATATAGTCATTCAGTGGACAGATACAGGAAAGGGAGAAAGAATTTAAGAGCAAAAAGGTTGTAAGGACTATCACAATTAAACCTATACCTCCCTCTAGTGGTCAAATTCAAAAATGTATTTGTAGAGATGAATTAATTGAATGACTATTTGATAAACATCCGTAACTAATGGTCAGACAACTAGATTACCTCATATTTTGTGAACATTTTAACCAATTCATCTGACTACCTTTTCTCTCATTATTAAATTTGAATGACTCTTCCTTGTAGAGGTTTCAGTTCTCATAAACATTCCAGACTATGACAGGGTCTATATGCCACCTGTACTGCATGATACTATTTATATACTTGGAATATGGGTATTCATATAAATTGCAATTTATGAAAAATGAATAGGAAATAATATTTTTCTGGATATCTATTAGTGATGCTAAAACCTATAGAGATTAATATTCTTAAATTTTATACTCAAATTTTAAATATACTTAAATTTTAAGAAAGTAGACTATGAGTTATTTGATGCCATATTTTGTCATGTATATTAAAATGGAAAATTTTAGGAGCACTGAGACAGACGCTATTATCAGAATGTCAAGATTTATAAGCTTAACCCAGAAACCAAGGATATTGTTTTTTCTTTTTTTTGGTACTGGTAATTGATCCCAGCGGGTACTTAACACCTGAGCTACTTGGAGACAAGATCTTTCTAACTTTCTTAGGGCCTCACTAAGTTACTGAGGATGACCTTAAACTTGCAATCCTCCTGCATCAGTCTCTGAGTTGCTGGATTATAGGCATGTGCCATCATGTCCAGCTGTCTAGTGTTTGGGGGTGGTTGCTGCATATAAATATTAAATACATTTCATTGTACTTATCCTTTTTATTGTCATGTCTACAATGTAGAATTTGTTATAGCCTCAGCTTGGAATATTATTTTTTTCTCTCTGGAGAAAATATAAACCTGTATTTGGTTATATTCTCCTTGACTATTGAGTTTTAACATCACCTAAGATAATTTTACATGGGAGCCAACAGAATTTATGTGTACAAATGTACTCCTTGATCCTCAAAGAGAAAAGCAAAGAAAACTTTCTAATTTTATTTGGTACTCTTTTTATTCTAAAAATATTCTTTTAACTGAGGAAGATAGGACAAAAATAATAACTGTGTACTTTTGCTCTGTGTGATAACTAATGAAGATAAAGTAGTTTTTCAATAATCATACGTTTCATGCTGGATATTAATTGAATTGTGAAATGACAACTACACCGTGAAACTATATATTTTCTTGAAATTTTGCTCAAACTGCTTGTTTGATGTGAAACATAAACCAGAATATGAGGCAATTTTAGCATCAATGAAGCCTTTAGGATTTAGGTTATTTAAACTTGTTCAGTAAATATTCACTGTGCATCTATTTTACAAAAGCATGGTGTTGACTACTTGTTATGGTGAGATATGGCTTGTCTTCCCAAAAGCTCATGTGTGAGAAAATGCAAGAAGGATTAGAAGTGAAATGATTGTGTTTTGAGGGCCTTAACCCAACTAACTGGATGGTAACCATAGGCAGGTTGGGTGTGGCTGGAGGAGGTAGGTCATTGGGGGTGTGCCTTTTCCCCTGGTGAGCGGATTCTCTCTTTCTCTGCTTCCTGGGCCATGTGCCCACTACTTTCCTCTGCCACACACTTCTGCCATGATGCTCTGCTTCACCTGGGGCCAGAGGAATGAAGTCTGTCTATGAACTAACCTCAGAAACTGTGAGCCCCCAAATAAACTTTTTCTCCTCTAATTACTTTTTTAAAGTCATTTGGTCACAGGAGTGTAAAAGCTGACTAAAACATTACTTAAATTAGTGAGAGAAAAGCAAAAAAGTAAACCAGAAATATACTGTGAGATCAAGATGCTGGATGTTTCCGGGAGGGACAAGAGGGCTTAATGATAAGGAAGGTGTGAAGAAGAAGGTGAAGAAATGTACTGTGAGGAAGGAGAGACTTTAGACCAGGGAAGGGGGAGGAGCTTCTTCCTTCTGTCAAGAAATGACATCAAGCAGGCTATGCAAGCTGTCCTTTTCAGGGTGAGTTCATTGTCTCTTCAGGTCCCTGTTCTGTTCCTTAGCCTCACATGTGGTTGGAATCTAGTGACTATTAAATGATTGAGTAGAAAAGTTCTCAAAGTCGTGACTTCATCATGTGCTTGCATCATAAACAAGGGATAGGAACTCTAATTTCCTGAGGCTCAGAGCCTTGATCTGTAAGGTAGATTTAAAGATGGACATCAGATGTCTTTATGCATGCGCGATACTTTCTTTATAAACAGGTGAGATGCGTTAAATTAAGGTAAGAGGTACTGAACGCAGGGACCATGTGGAATGTGGATTCAGTCCATCATGAGCATAGTGACAAACACAGGAAAATGTGGGTATTTTCAGTGTAGCATGTTGAAAATGAGATTTTTTTCCTATTTTTATCAGTGTTATGACCTCAGAAGGTTGTGAGTGCCACTCATATTTTAAGACTTATAAAAAGTGTCAGTGCCTAGTCACTGAGTTCTCAAATCCTACCCTGTCATTCACTTCAGACATATGTAAGTTCATAAACTGATGCTGGGAGGAAACTGGGATCAATTTAGTGACCTCTGGGAGTGGAAGGTGTAGAATAAAGAGACCCCATGTACAACATGTAAAATGGGCTCTAAAAAGGTTTTTATAACCAAGAGGAATGGCCCAACCAAAGTGGTGGCGGGGTGGGGAGAAGGGACTAAATGTTTATTCTACTTGAGGGTGATGCTATGGAAATATATTGATGGACATGAAACTATGTCCATAGTATATTCAATAACAAAATGATATTCCAAAATAATAAATGCAGTATAATTCAGTTTTTGCCACCTACGTGTATTTATATATCTGAGTAGAAAAATTCTGGAAGGATTCATATCAATATATTACAGTCATCTTAGATGAGCTTCTTTGAATAGCAGTTTTAAATTTTTCTAACTTAAAATTTATTATTTTTATTCAGAAAATAAACTTTAAAAATAAAGAGGTTATTAAATTATTTGCTGAAGTTTTCACTGATGGTTGAGTGTAGGTTTGTTCAACTCAACCCAGTGATTTTCCTATTGTTTGCTGATATATTACAGTATATTAGCTATTACAAAAATACATGTTGCCTTTGAAACTGAGTTACATTAGAACGTCCTGCTGCAGCCTGCTCTTGGTCATCTCTGATGCTTGTCCCTCGGGATGAGTGAGTACACAGGTATTTGGCCAATGCCTGTAGGGGCTCCCAGAGTTATTCCTGTTAGATTAAAGACGAAACCATCTTAGTGAAGACAATATGCTTGCACACTTAACATGTTGAGCACACTGCCTGGCACATGGTGAGCCTTCTGTGTATATTATTATACTATCCTAGGACTATTTTATAAAATAGGGCCAGTAATGGAGCTTGTCTCAAAGTTGCTATGAGAAGTCATTAAAAAAAAGAAAGCAATGTTCTTAACATGTCAAGTATCTAGCACATACTGAATAAATACGGTTATTATTGCTATCATCCTATTTGGTTCTCATAACAGCCCTATGAAGAAGGTAACATTATATTCTACTTTTCATAGATGAGCAAGGCAAGGATAAGAGAGGACTTGCCCAATAAGTATGTAGAAAGAAAAAAAAAATTTCCTGTCTGCCTTTTCCCTGGCACATTACTGGAGGCATTGACAGATTTCTACTCCATTCATTGGCTCTAATATAGAGATGAAGAAACTTCTGTGGATGTCTATATGCTGAAAAGGAATTCAAAACTAATTAAGATCTGTTTGCATGATTAGACAAGATCAACTTTCCATGTGTTCTTTGCCTGCCTTCCTTTTCTACATCAACAGAAATTTATAGTAGTTGTTGTTGAAGAAGTTTCACTTCAACTTACATAAAATGGTGCTTCTCTACTCCGTGTTTGATCAACATGCAAATTTCACAAAATGCATAACATTTCATATAACATGTCCTAATATAGTGTTTCTCTCAAAATTTGTGAAAATTTATTTTGTTATAGTAAACATTTTATATACTTAAAATGTATTATGAATGAATTTACCACCAATGGCATAATACTGTTCCCAGCAAGTAAATGCCAACTGACCTGACTTTTTCATCTTTCAGGAGATACATATTATGTATGTTTCAGTTAAGAAACACATTATTGTATATGGAGAGAATGTTATTTCTTTTTTCAGACTGCACACAAATTTCTTAAAAACATCTAACCAGTGTGTGTGTGTGTGTGTGTGTGTGTGTGTGTGTACACACTGGGGATTGAACCCAGGGCCCTGCACATGCTAAGCATGTTCTACCACCCAGTCACACCCAAGATATTTTATTTATTAGGCCCTTTTCCACCCATTCTTCTAGGCATCTTATATTGCCTTTGAGAAAAGGGAGCAAATTTCTACATAATGTCAGGTCAGGTGTGATCCAGAGAAAAACTTCCAAAGAATTAAATATTCCTTTCTTTGTTTATAATAACCATGTTGTTTTTATTATTGGCTTAGACGGAAAAAAATCCCCACAGAATAATATTAAAAAACAATGTATTCAACTGTTTAAGCTCAGATTCTTTTTATGGTTCAACAAGTGAAGACTGTAAAATGGCTTACTATATGACTATTCACCACCAAGTTCTTGCAAACATTTGTAATAGAATAGAGAAGTTAATAAAGAAGATTCTTGGGATAGAGCAATATCTGCTAACTAAGAGCAATTACAAGTGAAGATCAGCATTTTCTTGTTTTATATGGAGTTATTTTTAGCAGCTCTAGGGAGGCTAAGTTTACCCCAGCATCAATGTAAATGAAAGATGGGCGAGTCGTACACACATAATACAATACTAGATTTTAAAATTTTCAATTTTTCTTGGGATCACTAAAATAGAAATGTAACTGCATTCCAAAAAGGTAGCTTGTCTTCAATAAGGAAAAAATTGACAAAAATGACCTGAGTTCCCACACACAGACTTTAATGGCGGAAAAAAACCCAAAAACAAAAAACACTGAGTTCACTTGTATGCCCTATTTGCTAGAAAAATCTGATTTTCAATATTAGGAAACTTTAAAAAAAACCCACAATATTTTTCTCATCTAATTTCAGCCACAGCTTTTTCTGCTCTGACATCTGCCTGAAATGTTTTACACAAAATTATAGGTCATCTAGTTTCTTTCTTAAAAATAAAAATAAAAATCATTTGACATCTGATTTTATTATAGAGAGGAAAAGAGTATGCCCATCCTGTCCTCTTTAAAAATGCCCAGTTGTGTTGAGACAAAAAAGTCATTTATTTGAAGTCTTTGTGACATGTAAGTTTTTACACCTATTGTTTGCTCTGCGGTGTTGCCACCGTCTTTGGCTCAGCATGAGCTGCATGTGTGCACCTTATTTCATGCAGTGTCTTCTATGCTCACTGGATTGCAGGTGCCTCTGTTAGTTTCCTAGAGATGTCACAACCAATCTGCACAAATCTATCCTCTCATGGTTGTGGAGTCCAAGAGAAAAATAAATGTGTCAGCAAGGTCAGTCCCTTCTGAAGGCCTGAGGCAGAATCTATTCCATGCTTCTCTCCTTGGGTGTGGTAGCCTTAGCCATCCTTGGTGATCCTTGGCTTTTGCTCTGTAACTCCAATTTCTGCCCCTATCTCTATATGTCCTTCTCTGTCTCTCCAAGTGTTTCCAATCTCCTTTCTCTGATAGGGACATCAGCTACTGTATTTAGGGCCTACTGTAAATCCAGAGGTTCTAATCTCAAGACCCTTAATTATATCGGCAATGACCTTATTTCCAAATAAAGTCATATTCACAGGCACCAAGATTTAGACCAGGGTATATTTGGGGAGGAGATATTATTCAGGTTGCTATAACACCTACTTATTTTTGATGCTGTTGATGAGAATGTGACCAAATAGAAGCTGGAATTAAAATATAGCAGAATGCTAATTTCAGGACTTCTGCTTTTGTTCAAGAAGAATAATAGAAACCAGATTTCTTCTGTTACTTTGAAGAAATTTTAAAAATGAGTAAAATAAAAAGGATTTTACATTAATTCATTTTATATAAGTACAACAAGAAAGAACACAAACAGAGGTGATAAATCCACACCAGTTGAGAATTTGGGAAGGCCAAGGCAGGTAGGATACATAAATCCTGATACCGGTCTTGGTGATTAGGAATGGGTCCTTGTTCCCTGGTATTGAAAATAAAACCCCAAGAAATGCTGAGGCAAGTATAGAAAGCAAGTTTTATTAAGAAAAGGACAGAGACAGATTTATCTGGAGAAAAAGGGCCCCAGAGCCGGGTATCTGTGGAAGAGGATAGGTTTTTCTCTTTTACAGACCCAAGAATCCCTCTTTCAATTATTGCATTCTCTTTCTTCCCCATATATGTTACCAGGGGCAGGGACAAGAAGCTAATTTTTAGCAACCCAGAGTGACCTGGAGCATGATCATGGAGGTTAATAACCCATTGTTTTTGTCTTTGATAACCAGTCCTCAGTTTCTTTAGAGCCCATCATTTATTACCTACTGACTACTTGACCTTTGTATCTGCCTAGGCCAGGTGGGGCTGCAGGCGGATTGTTTTTTGATTAAGAAAGCCTGTAGGGGGTTAGTACAGTGGGACTGTTCTTTTTGGTACTGGGGATTGAACTCAAGGGCACCTCACCACTGAGCCACATCTCCAGCCCTATTTTTTATTTTACTTAGAGACCTTACTGAGTTGCTGAGCGCCTCCCTGTTACTGAGCTGGCTTTGAACTCATGATCCTCCTGCCTCAGCCTCCTGAGTAGCTGGGATTACAGGCATGTACCATGGTGCCCACCACAATGGGCCTATTTTATAGAATTATTCTTTTAACCTTGTGTTCCCACCTTCCTCATCTATCTGTCCCCTTACAGTACTAGAGTGAGGGTGGGGAGAGGGAAGGAGAGAAAGGAGGGTGCAGAGACAGAGCTCCAGGGCTTTGCAGTGGGCTTCACAAAATTTTAGTTGACTAATTACCAGCCATGTATGGGAGGAAAATGCTAGAGACTGGACAAACAACTCCCCAGGAAAGGAACAGATGGAAACAGTCCCCTCAAAGTCCAAGAGCTTAGAAGAGTTCTAACTTATTATAGCAAAAGTAAAAAACCAAACCAAAACAAAACAAAAACCCCAAAATCAAAAAACAAAACAAACTCACTTATACTATAGAAAGCATCTGAGTTCCAGGCCACACAGCAGGATAAACCACAGTGGTGCCAATGGGGGGAGGTGTCCTTGAAGAGGATGGTGAGACCCTGGCCCCATCCTCACTTTTGCTTCACACTCATGAGACGACAGACAGTTTAGCTCTGCCACAATCTCCCTGCAATTGCCATATTGTACCCACAAATAGAGGACTAAAAGCAATTGTCAACCTAATCATGAACTGGAACCACTAAACTGTGAGCCAAAGTACCCTTTTCTCTTTATAAGTTAATTCTATCTGGTATTTGTATATAGTAATGGAGAGCCGACTAACATAGTATCTCAATGAATGATGAAAACTTCACAACATGTAACATCCATTCATGATAAAAACTCAGTAAACTACAAACAGAAGACAATATCCTTCATCTGAATGGTGTCCCCATTGTCATTTTTATTTAAATAGCAGTGGAGGGCATTGATAGGGGAATAAAGCAAGAAAAAGAAATGAAAGACACCAGGATTGGAAAATATGAAGTGCCTCATAATTGCTACTAGAAATATATTTTTAAAACTATTAGAACTAGACTAAACAGCATAGCACAGGCTCTGGGATGAGGGATGCCCTTTGGCTGTGTCACCTGATGGCAGGTGGCAGAAGGCTATGGTGGGAATGTGTATTTGAGCAGGTAGTCAGATCTTGGTAACAGACTCATATTTTTATAATTGTCCTCTCATGAGAACTACTGAGGGATCCCACCAGAACTACTGTGCATCCTCCATGATCTAAAGAGCTCCTGTTAGGCTCCACTTCTTAAATGTTCAGTTACTCCTCCTCAGCTCCACCCTGGGGACTGATTTTCCAATACACGAACCTTTGGACAGGACACAATTAAACCATAAACAAACTATAACAGATAATGATAAGATGTTCTTCGATGGAAAAACAAAGAAATAACAAAAAAAAAATCCAATTTTTTCCCACTTGTGTCATGCACTGTGCTAGGTTCTTGAGATATAAAGATGAATAAAACAACTTCTCTCAAGGAGTTCCCAAGTAATTTTAGCTCTCCTATACATAAGGAATTGATATGATGCTCATATATTTTTGGAGAAGAAGATGATAGAGACTTTGTTGGAAAAAAATTTGAAATTAATTTAATACAATCAAAATTTTATAAGTGAAAGGGAAGTTTATAAAATCTTTAGTTATGTAAATTATGCCAAATGATAATGTGTTTACAAGTACCTTGCTGGTAAGAGGAAAACACAAAAACATGATCTGAGTCTCAGGAGAACCTATGAGGGTCTTGGACTCCCATGTGGATGCTGCAATCAGTCACAGTGTCTGGCCCATCTTCTCCACCTGGGAAGGAGTCTCACCTTCTCTTCTAGTGATTCATTTCTTTAGGTCTTATGGGAAAATCTCCATTTAGAAATTGGGATTTATGTTTGCTAAATCGTGAAATCTTGTCAATATGAACTGTGTTACAAATCTTATAGCTGGAGTAACAAATAATTTACCTTAAGGCTATGAAAACAGATCTAGCCACCAACCTTTTGGATATGATTTAGCATTGGCAAGTTAAGTGCTCTGAACCAAAAAAAAAAAAAAAAAAAAAAAAAGGAGAAAGTTTAGTTATTATTATTATTTTTTTTGGTACTGGGGATTGAATTTAGGGGCACTTGACCACTGAGCCATATCCTCAGCCCTATTTCGTATTTTATTTAGAGACAGAGTCTCACTGAGTTGCTTAGCACCTTACTTTTGCTGAGGCTGACTTTGAACTCATGATCCTCCTGCCTCAGCCTCCCCAGCTGCTGGGATTACAGGTGTGTGCCACCGTACCTGGCTATAATTATTATTATTATTTTTTTGCCAAATGAAATCCACTTAAACAAAGATTAGTTTAAAGCATTTCCTTTGACCTCCTTAAAAAATTATAAAATTCAATGAATTATCCATTCTTTTACTTTCTTTTTTTTTCCTCTAGGAATGTAATATAGAATTATTATCTAATTTCAAAATACAATATTCTCCTCTTATCAACAGGGAACATGTTCTAAGATTTCCAGTAGATGCCAGAAACCATGGACAATATCCAACTCTACATACAGAATGTTTTTTCCTGTATGTATATACCCATGACAAATTTTAATTTATTAATTAGACACAATACGAGTAATATACGTATATTCTACTTTTAGCATAAGGATTTTTATAAAATGTATATTATTTTGTTTATTGATAATTTACCTAAATGACATCATGGTCCACCCACAGATATATAGTATGGGATTCTTCACTCTACATGTTTTTCAATATTGACAAGAACAGGCTTAGTAAAGTCAGTAACTCTAGGTTATATCAGTACAATAGGAATAAAAGAAGGTTGGGTTGCTCAGGGGCTGCTACTTCTACTTAGTTTAGTACCGTCTATATATACAACATGGCAGGGGCTCTATTATAAAGGTTACCATTTGAGATAAAGTAAGAAGACCAAGCTATAAAAAGTTCAACACAAGAATCTGGCTATACTGGTCAATGCAAAATAAATCCTCAAAACTGCAAGAGAGTTAGGCATTCACTTCCCTAGGTGAACGTACAGAGGGGATTTTGCAATTGTCCATTTAGACTAACTTCTAAACAGTAAGCCTTTTAGCTATCATTTTGAAAAAACTTGGGTTTTTTTTGTATACAATTCTTATTAACACTACAGGTATTGTATGGCAGCAGACAGTACAGCAGTATATAATAAATTGTCTTCTTTTCCACCCATTTTTCTTCTGCAATTATTTCATGCTTAAAATTTTGCATACAAGTTCACAATCTCAACTACAAAATAATTAAAACTGTCCAATATAATGTTTTAAAATATATTTAAAGAATAAAAATAGTTTTTTATCATGTTAATTTATTTAAAAGTTATCAGCATAATTTAATGACAGGTTAAAATTAAAATGGGCTTAAGGAGTTAATAAGCAAATATTTATTTATATTAGCAGTTCAATAATTATATAGGGACTCCAGTGTCCTTTTTTATATGGAGGAACAAAAGGTAATTGGATGGAGGTTAATAAAGATAGTAGCTTTAAAAGTTTTCCAATTTGTAGACATTTTCCCTTCAAAAAACATTTAATAGCAAACAATTATATAGTGCTTCCAAATACCAGGAACTCACAAACATTACAGATTGTAACTGTATACTAGTCATATGAGACAGGTACTACCATTAACCCCACTTTGCAAATAAGGAATTTGATAACAATGAGCTTGGGAACTCGTCCAAAATCAAATGATTAAAATGAAGCAGAGGTAGAATTTAAACTGGTGCAGGTTGTCTTCTGAGTTTATGCATTCATACAGTATGTTGTTCTGTTTCTCTAGCACACACAAAAAATAATGTGTTATCAGGTGGGAGCAGGTGAAATTTACATTTGAACAGTAGTTCTATTGTGTTAAGGGTTTGAAAACCATGTCAATGAACATTGTATTAGTAATTCTATTTCCATTTTCCTAAATAAATAAAACTATTGCCATATCATTTTCTTTCCAGTGGTCTATTGGAAACCACTAGTTTAAACAGGAATAAAACAGAAAGCCTCCATTTAAAATTATTTCAGATAAGTATATTTTAGAAAAAAAATACTGTAAATGAGTGTTGGTCCCTTTAAATTGCCCCAATAAGCTAGAACCTTACTTTACCAACTCTAGAATTTCCCCCAAATTCATAACTAGACATATGCATAGGTGTGCAGTTAAAAAGGCATCTCTGTGTGTACTTATGTATACATGTGTTACATTTTGTACATATCCTCAGTGGTGGAAAACTTTTGTTTTCTGAGGATGGATTTATTTGGAGATAATCAAGGTATTTTAAGCTAAGATGGGCCGATGATGTAGAGTTGAACAATATTAATTGGAAGTAAAAATAAGTTTTGAATCATTTTTTTTGGTTAAAAATAATTCAATGGCCTTTTAAACATGTAATTATCAACTGTGACATTTACTTTTGCTAGTAAAATATCCAGGTACAAGTATCTTTGTAATTTAATTCCATATGGTAAGTCTTCTCCCTCCCCCTCCCCCACAGGTATTTATTTCTGTTTCTCTTCATTAGTAAGTTAGAAATTTGGATGGTAACTTCTTTGTATATGAACTCCATGCTGTTTTCTAGATTATGCAACACTGGGTATACTTTGTGTTAAAAGAAACAAAACAAACAAAAATCAGCACTGTTAGATGTAATGCTACATGAATGTACACATTTCAGTCACCTCGTAAAGTCCTATCCTCATTAACAGTTCATCAGGAGAATTTTTCATTTTTATAGTAGACTGAAACATAATTTTCCTCCATTTTCACATTTATGAGGGGAAAAATCAGAAGTGGTTGAGATCCATTTGTTGCATGAAAGTGAAACTCTTCTCAGCATAATCCCTCTCTTGTCCAGTAAGGGAGTTCTCCTAACCACTGCTGCCATCTGCTGGTCTTGCGATGTTTAGATTTTAGAAAAAGCTGTGCATAAAGTTCCACTCAAGATGATGCAAAATGCAAGTATCATTAATAGGTAGTTTCGTAGACCCTGAAAAATAAAATAGAAGAACAGCAATGAAGAGACTGGAATCAAATGCACAGAAAAACCAGATTCTTTCAAGATTACTTAGTATCTTACTATCTGCTCTACACACCTGGTATTTTTTTTCCCCTACTCTCTCCTAGTAATAATCCAAATTCTTTTGAAAATTTGCAGAAGTCTCACTAATTCACCCACAGTGAGCAGCAACTATGCATGCCCTAACCCAGTTAATCACATACTACAAGTGACAGGGATTAATCAAGTAATTACCCAGAGGAATGCTATAACATGAAAGGGGTGTTCATAAAGGAAACCATTGTGGTTGTCTGAGAGTGTGTTATAAGACTCTTTTAAAGCTGGTTTGGAAGGTGGGGAGTTAGACTTCTAATTATGAGTATCGATGGATTGCCCAGGAAAATAGGGCTGCAGTCAAGACTCCAAGTAGAAGGAATTTTATGTGCTGTTGTAAGAGAAAGCATGATACTTCCCAGAGACTAAAAGAACAGTCTACTGGAGCAAGGAGAGGTAAGTGGAGCTGATAAGGTGGAGGGCTATGGATCTGCTTGAGCATTTGGAACTTCTTATGCTTTGGGCTTATTATGCAATGGGAAGACATTGAAAGAATGGACAACTGTGGGTGCTTTTCAGATCAGGATGCATTTTGTAAAGCTTATACTTTTTGAAGTATGGGGAACAGATCAGAGAGGGCCAGAATGGATGCAAGGGGACCAGTAAGGAGGCTCCTGCAGTCCTCCAGGGAAAGATGATGAAGAGTAGATGGAGAGATGGACACCAAACTAAAGCATGAGGAAGAAACATAGACAGGTGTGAAGTATGATGAAGACTAATTTTCCCAGCTATACATGGGGCACTGGTGTTAAAGATGGGAAACTCAGAGCACCAAATCCCAGTGTAGCTCAGTCCATTTTTGGACTCAGAAAGAAATATCTTCCTGTGTTAAGCTGAAGTATTTTATTTCCTACAAGATCTATCTCTAGGGGTACAGAACGATTGATTTTAATATCTCTCTCACAAGATAAACCCTCAAATAGTGAAAAATAACTATTTTATATCCCCGGAGGCATCTCTTTTCCTAGTCAATAGTTTAGCTCCTTTGTGCATTTTTCACAAGGAATGGCTTCAAGCTTCCTCACTGTCCTGGCCATTCCCCTCTGAATGATTGCTAGTTGGTATATATCATTCTACGGAGATGAACCCCAGTACTCTAAGGCCAAGATCGTCCAAAATAAGATAGGGCTAATAACCTCTAATTTTAGACATATATTCTTGGATCATTTTTAAATCTTCTAATAATGAAATCACATAATTCTAATGGTAGCTCCTCTTTAAAGGAAAAAATAACAGTTATTTAATTATGTCACATGGAGGACACACGGGTTCTGAGAGGAAAACCGAAAAGAGAGAAGAGGCAACTCTAAGCAGTCATATACTGCTTAGAGTTGCAGAAAACGGGGCTGATGGCCTCCCTCTAGCTAACAGTGTCAAGCTACACAAATTTGGGACAAAACTTCAGGGAAGGCTGTGGGAATGGGGTGCTCTGTCGACTGACTTGTACAGGGAGTAGGTTCACAAAAGCAGTATCCTGAGGCCTGTCAGGGGTTGATCCTCAGGGCTAAGCTGGACTCCTAAGCATCTCCACCAGTGCTATCCAAGTCATCAGTGAGGAGCATGCACCATTGGGTTCCTGTGGACAGCCAGGCATGCACCACACAAAGGCCTAGGGAGATTGCTTGCCCTTGCAAAGATCGCAAGGGGTGCAGAGATTTTTCTGTCTTGACTGCCCTTCTGTCAGATCTGCTTTGAGTGATACCCAGAAAGGGCTAATTGGGCTCCTCCAGGAAATAGGGTCAGGGTGGAATAGGCCAGGCTGGCAATGTATGTATCACTTTGTTTCCTGGCTGCCCAGGGAAACTGTCATGGCAAAGGGTGGCTTTTGTTTAGTCTCACTCTACCTCCTTCACTGATCCTTAGAGGTCTTAAAATGCAGAGATCAGAGGTAAATGTGTGTATAGACATTAGACAAAGCAGAAATGATATCCAGGATGGGTCAGATGTGGACTGCCAAGGAAGCTCTTCTTTCATATTACTAGCTCTTATAAAACCTAATGTCAAGTAATATATAACCCTAAACAACCAAAATTGCATGTACCTTTTTTTCAACTTAATAAAGAATTGTGTCAGAAAGAATTTTTTAAAATTCCCTCTGTTTCATGGTCAGAGATAGATCTTGCTAAGCTGGTTGAATCATCTGATTCTCTGTGAACATCTTCACTCCTTGAAGTCAGTTTAATCACAACTTATACAAGAGAAACAAAACCTTGCTAAGTACAGAGCTGCTAACAAATACACATCCACACTGGCCAGGCGCAGTGGCTCACACCTGTAATCCTAGCTACTCAGGAGGCTGAAGCAGGAGGACTGCACGTCTGAGTCCAGTCTCAACAATTTAGTGCAACCCCGTCTCAAAATACAAAATTGAAAGGGTTGGGTATGTATCTCAGTGGTAAATTGCCTTTAGGTTCAAGCCCTAGTACCAAAAAACCAAACCAAACCAAACCAAACAACCATACACACAAATCTTGCACTAAGGTAAGATATTTCCCAATATCTTTTTCTTAGCTTTCAGAACTTTAACCTTCTCCTAGATTATAATGCTGCAGCAGAATAGACACTCAATACAAATTTGTTCAAAGAATGAATACATTCATGTGGTTTGTAAATGTGGTTTGTGAATTAGAAATTGATGTGATTATTTAACTTAAAAAATGGGGCTTCAGTTATAAGCACTCTACAACTTAATTGTGTGAACACTTTGCTAAGTTCTGTTTTATTATCTACAGAGCTAGAAGAATAATGTTCTCAGGCAAAAAAAAAAAAATCCCCTTCAAGATTAAGAATCAGAATCAGCCCCAACTGTCTAGTCTCCTACAGAAAAAGACCAACTATATTTGGGCAGCACCAAGTTTTCCTTTATTGAAGCGAATATTAACTCCTGGAAAGTACACTCTAAGAACCAAGCTGAAAGCTTTTAACTTTGATTTCTGAAAGAGTTGCTAAATAATAGATCATCTCATTCTTCATCTGAGAGTAGCTACTAATGTATAAATTGTGGGAATCATTCTTTGCATTGGTATTACTGTAGACATACTGACTGGAGTGTTTTGGTAAAAATGTGATCTATAACTTTCTTAGCAATGTAATTGTCTGTTACTTCTCCCCAAGAGTAATGGAAATCAAGTACAAAAGAGCATCAGAAGTGCAGAAATGTCCAACTGATGGCTTTAAACTAAACCAAATCATTAAAACTCTTTCACATAAAAGGTGCTCTGACCGCAACCTAAAGTCCTGGCAGGCGTAGGTTGTGGAATTTTAAATATTTCCTAAGGACTACTTCAAGATACACATCTGGCAAGATCTAAAAGCCATAAAGATAAAGGTTTTGCTTTTGGTTTCTTTTACAGTTTAAATAGTTTCATCTTGTTTCTAACAAAAAAATACTTTAAAAAAATACTTGGGAGGATTTTGGGTCTAGTGTGTAGTGTTTATTTTTTGTAAATTGCATGTAAAGTATTTAAAAATCTAAATATCTGTCAAGAAGTAATTAGACATCTGCACCTAATGACAAATACCACTAGACAGCCCTTAAAAAAATGCTGTTTTTAGGGAGACTATTAAGTTTTTTTTTTTAACCCAAGAAATGTCAATAATCTCCTCTTTGCTTTCAGCTTGGTTCTCTCTCCCTTTTAATATCTGTAATTTTTATCGTAGTCATTTTTCTATAAATAGAAAAGAGCAGAGAGTCATTTCTATATTTAAAAATCCTCATTTTTATAAGAAAATTGTCCTAGCTAATCTAAATTGCATATGTTTTAAAATATGAAATGTGCTCTGTCATTTTTCTAATATTTATTTTTTGCCTATTTTTATTTACATAATAGACAAAACTTTAAAATCTACTCTGGAAATTGAAGACAGGGCTCCACTGGGACTTTATAGGAACCACACTGAATGTAATTAAAGAGAACTGCCTAATTATAACCATGAATTGTCCTATCAGGAATATGTCAAGTCTCCCATTTGCTCTGATTATCTATGACCTATAGTAAATTTCTATAGTAAAGTAAAATCCTTTATATATCTAGCACATTTCCTGTTGTTTTTCTTAGATTTTTGTGGGTTTTTTTGTAGTTAATAATGACATTAATTTTCTTCTTTTTAATTGGTAAGGGGTAGTGTATTAGAAAACTATTGAGTTTTTTCTATTATAAACCTTATTAAGTGATCTTGTTGAATCTTTAGATTTCAGCTCATTCTTTTAATTTTTTAAAAAATTTATATAATCTGCTAGTGATAAAATTTTCCTTTCCTTTCCTGTATCTATTCTTTTATTTCCGATCCTTGTCTTAACAAACTGTCTAGAAAATGCTGAATAATCCTTGTAGTAGAGAAATCTTTGACTTTCAACGTATAAAGAACTCTTTTTTCACCTTAGACATGTATTTTCTGTTGTTTGTGGTGCTGGGGATCAAACCCCAGGCCTTGTGGATGCAGGCAAGTGCTATACCACTGTGCTACACCTTTATCCATGTTGTGGTTCTTTAATAGTCATCCTATACTAACTAAAGTTTCTGTCTCTCTCTAGGTTATTAGGAGGTTAATGTAGTACATATCATCCCATTTTTCTCTGCTTATCTGGTATTTAGTAAATAATATTAATTGATTTGCATATCATGAGCTCTCCTTGCATTCCTAAAGTGAACACTAATTGGTCATAGTACAATGGTCTTAAAAGTTACTTTTCTATTTAGTCTGAGGCATATTTTTGAAGATTCTTTTAGTATTGTTATAGGCAATGAATTTCTGGATAAGATGCTAAAAGCATGGGAAACAAAACAAGAACTGACAAGTGGGATTACATTAAATTAAAAATATAGGAAACAATTGACAGAGAGAAGAAAGAACCTATACAAGGGGAGAAAATATTTGAAAGCTGTGAATCTGACAGAGAATTAATATTCAGTATATATAAAGAACTCAAAAAACTTAAAAACAAGTAATCTAATAAAAATGGATAAGTGATCTGGACACTTTTTAAAAGAAGAAATGCAAATAGCCAATAAATATATGAAAAAATGCTCAATAACTTTAGCCATCAGGGAAATGTGAGTCAAAGTTGAATTGAGATCCCATCCCACCCCAGTTAGAATGACTATTATTAAACAGAACAAAACAAAACCAATAAAAAAATTGGCTAGTTGGGCTGGAGATGCGGCTCAAGCGGTAGCGAGCTCGCCTGAGTTCAATTCTCAGCACCACATAAAAATAAAGATGTTGTGTCCATTGAAAACTAAATAAATATTTTTTAAAATTCAAAAAAAAATTGGCTAGAATTCAAAGAATTTTTATTTACATAATAAGCCATACACAATGTGACCTTTAAAATGAAAAAATTTTCATTTAGAATGATCAAAGTACTTGAAATATAAAACTGAATAATCATTTTAAAGATTGGCTAAGAATACATTTACTTTATGATTCCCAGAGAATAGCAACATCAAATCTTAGTAGCAGGATACTATATATTAAACAGAAAATATTGTTTATGATGCCTTGGCAGAAATTCTTTGTATTTATATTATCTTTAGTTAAAAAACATTATACAATTTTATTATCATATAGTCCTCAACTGAAGATTCTTTCCACTAATAAAGGTAAATGAGAAAAGTTCTAAATTATTTTGTAATGAAGCACACACACACACACATTTACTAGAACTATTTGATGAATGTAATTTATAGTTCCCACTATCACATTTGAAATGGGAATAGTAGCCATCTGTTACCAAACTGCTTTCCTAAAAAGTTGCTGGTTTGAACAGCTTATGGACCAACATAAAGACGCAAGACCAAATTCCATTTTCCTCAAGAGACTTTTTTTTAGAATTTTCTTTAATTTAAATATTTTATTAGTTGTTGATGGACCTTTACTTATTTATATGTGATGCTGAGAATCGAACCCAGTGCCCCACACATGCCAGGCAAGTGCTTTACCACTGAGCCATAAATCCAGCCCCCAAGAGACATTTTAACCTTTGATATAAGAAAACTTTCATGTTATTTATCCATATTATTTTACACTAAACAAATTTCTCTCTATTATGTTTTATTAGGTTATTTAACTATAATCCCCTTCAGGGAAATTAAAGCCAACTAAAATGGAAAGAGACCTGATAAATCATAATAATTATTATACACCTAGTATTTTCTTTCCTATTTAGATATTAGAACATTTTAAACATTGGTCTGTCAATTCATCCATGTATTGTCTACCTTAGGCCTTGAAGTCACATATAGTTTTCAGGAAATAACACAAACATAATATTAAATACCCTTCTTACCTGGCCATAATCCAGACATGCTCTTATACATACCTGTATTTCCTTAAAAATGAAAACACCCCACAATGCAGCTATAAATCCTGGTCCCTTAAATAAAAATAAGAACTTTTATTAAATTGGATATTTTTCTTACAAGTGTGCTCTATGTAAATATAGTAAGTTTGAGATAATATATAAATATTTTCATGGAAAACTACCCATAATCTCAACCATAACTTTATATTAAACTAAACATCAAGTAACATTAAGTAAAAAAAGAAGTCTTTTTCTTTATGGTTTTTATTTTTATTATTTTGATGATGCTATAATATATTTTACCATAGCATATTTTTCTTTAATGTGATACAATTATAATAAGTTATTTTAATATGCAAACAGCTTATTCTTATTTTTTTTCCTATTGAGAAAAAAAAATAGACAGTAGAAATGGGATTAACAAGATAAAGTACACCAACAAACTTCTTTCTTTGGCATAAAAGTCTCATAACTGAAGAAATTTCAGCATGTTCTTTGGGTCTCGAAAGCAATGTGCACATGAAAAAAAGCAGCAGGTACTTAAAAAAAAAAAGTTACTTCTGCAGAGATTTGAGAATGCCTAACACTAAACATAAATAAGTGCTGAATATAGTTACCTGGAAAGATTAAAAATATATATAATGAAAAAGAGTACAAAAGGAGGACATAACATTAACCAGGAGACAAAGACAAAAATGAAATTTAGAAGAAAGAAAATGAGAAGAAATGGGATGAAGAAAAAGAATGATTCTGCAATATGAAAACTTGAAGTTTTGGTTTAATTTGTTTTCAGTTGACAAGGAATAGAACAAAAGAGGAATTGGGGTTAACCATGGTCTTGGTGGAGAAGATGTGTCACATCGGCATGTTTATGATCCTTTTGGGACCCAGCAGGAGCTCTAGAAGAGTTTCAAAATAAATGATTCCGAAAAGTCTTCCCCCATTACTCCTCCACCTGTCTAAGTGACTGTGTCAACAAAGTTTGATTCCACTCTGGCACAGGAATGGAGCAATAAAAATATTTTACTCTGTGTTTATCAGCATCTGCAAAGTCAACATCAAAAGGGCTAGAGAAATAGGTCAAAGGGACTGTCTTTTATCAGTGATGCAAAATTCTGAGCCTCCAAATCCAAACCAAATGAGAAGCATATGGGTCTTTCAGGCAACTTCACACTGACTAGAGACAGGATGGAGGAAACAGTAGAAGAGGTAAAACATTATTGCTATGCCAGTTGCTCAATAATTTGTATCCCCTTTGCTCCCCAAATTCATTTCCCTTCAGAGAATATGGTAGAAGACAATACCACAGGTGTCACTGCCCTTTGAAGCTTTCTGTCTGATGATTTTCTAAATATAAGTTCAGACATGGCCTGAGCATTCCTGTAAGGAATAGTGTGCTTTGTTGAAAGCAGGCAAGTATAGATCAAAGTCAGTACACACACTGCTTCTGGCAAAGGGCAACCAGTTGTATTTTCTACCTGAGAGCATCTTAATTGAACATATGACTATTGTGAAAATTGGCACTGTATCTTTTCCTTTTGGAAATTAATACAATTAAATTTCAATCAGCCTTTGAGAACAAGGTGTGTGTGATTCTGTTTTAAGAAGTTGGACCTTCTGGATAAACTGATGCAGTTTTTATCAAACGAGATTTAGAGCACAAGTCTTTGTCCTTGCTAGATGTGTTTCCTTCCTTCCTTCCTCCTTCTTCCCTCCCTCCCTCCCTCCTTCCCTCTTAATTGAATATTACTTGCTAATAAACAAAAGAGATGCCACTATCAATAAACTTACAATCTAGTCCCCACAGGAGGCATGGATACAGAAATGGATACATGGAAATGCCTGTACCTGAGATGCTGGGATTTTAAAAGTATATTCTTGACTAAGTAATATTGACTGTATTCATAACTGTTGAAGCTGTGTGTTGGTGTATTTTTGAAATACTACCTTTAAAAAGTTTTTAAAAATTCAGCTTTACCAAAACAAAACAAAACAAAACAAACAAACAAACAAAACAAAACAAAAACTAAAACTAAAGTCAACCAAACAACAAAACAAAAGAATATAAACTCCTTAAGGGTAGGAACTGAGCCTTTTCTGCATGCAAATAAGGCTGTCCTTGAATAGAGTTGGAAAGGTGGAACAAGGAGAAAGCTAGGAGCAATGGAAAATGGAGATCTAGTCCCTCCTCTGCCCCACATCCTGTTTCAATGTTTAAGAAATATTCAGTTTTATAGGTTTTCACAGGTGTGCTACTAAAACATTTTTGCAAATTGTTTGCCATGATGACTTAGTAAGCAGAGAGGCAGGAAGATAACCGGCAAGTAATCTAAGATGTCTAGAGGACACATTAATGCATTCCTGTGGATCCAACAGTCCTAGTGCCATAATGGACCTGGACTGTATTTCACACTGCCAGCAGAAAGTAGCACTGTATACCTGAAACTCTGTACTTAGACATGTCCAGATTTCCACTAGTCATATGACTTGGATAATGCTCTTAGTTATAGCCTCAGTTTTCTCATCTTTAAAATGAGGATCATTCTATTAATACTCATCCTGATTATGCCTAAGGAAACATTTTTTTATATCAAATTATGTTTTACATAAATGACACCTAGAAAATCAGATGAAGCAAATTGTCTTAAGTATGCTATGATAAATGGCATCATTCAGGGATAATACTTTGCCTTAGTATTTTCTGAAATTTGTATTTTCTAAAAATAGTGGAACACCATATCAAGAAGTGTCTGATACTTTCAGCTTCAAGGACATCAGGAGATTTAAGTGGGATAATATACATACAACCATTTTCTATAAACTGTTTCACAAAGATTGATCTTATAAAGAGCAAATTATGATTTATCTAAGATAATAGGCAAAATGATCAAACAAAAATAGCAAGGATATTAAAGATTCAACATTAGTTAGCAAACCTGTTAAAATGAGATTATAAATGTCCCTTAACAATCAAGGACATGAAGATTAGAGGGAGCTTGTTGTAGATAAACAGACTCTGAATCTGGACAGTTTATTCCTAAAAAGATCAAATTCTATGACAGGCTTTAATGATTTGCTAAGAGTGCTCAGAAAAAATAGATTTGATTTGAAAAACAAAAATTTGGACAAACAATTTTTATACTTACAGAAGTGATTATTGGAAAACTGACCACAGCACTTAGAGAATGATTAGCTATGAACCAGCAGCAGGTAGCTATGGCCCACAGCACTCCTGACAGGAACCCTGAAACACACACAGACAACCCTCATTTGCAAGCTGTGCTCTGCTCCTGAAAAATTCACTCTTCCAACACCACAGGAGCATCAAAGTGCACAGACAATGCATTCCTATCAACATTGTTGACCGATAGGGGTTCTTGAACTGTGTTTTATGGGTCAATTTAGAGACCAAATTATTTCTCTGCTCTTGACTGCTTTCTCTTTGTTGACAATAAATAAAGTACCCAAAGTGGAGTTCAGGTAGAAATTGGGTAGTAGAGAGAGGCCTAGGGAAGTAGTGGATCTTATCATTTCCTGCAAAACCATTTACTCTGAACCATAAACATAAAGAAGAGGTGAAATTCAGAATGATGCTAGAGCTAAGGGGAAAAATTCATAGCATTTAAGTGAAAATACTGGCTGAATTCTCACAATACTTTGGGTAGTCAGTAAATATTCTACCATTTTCTAGAAGGTGATACACTTCAGCAAAAATGAATCAGGACTTCAAAATAAACCTCAAATTTTACTAAAAATATTTTATTAAAATTTTTACTTGTGGTCCTATATCTTCAATTGAATTACAGTAAACTCTTAAGTGAGAAATTATTATTTAAACTATCGGTGCCTAATGGTTTAAGAATGAAAGCATACGTATTTTAAATACACATTTTTTTGAACTCTAACAATTATTCAAGCTAAATGAATAGAGGATGATAGTTTCACAGAGTAATGAGATTTTTCCATAGTTAATATTCTTACCTGGCAAGACTGCCTCAGGATATAGTTTGGGACTATTTTTCATGGCTACACAGTAGGCCAGAAAGTAGACTGTACTCGTAAGAAAGATGCCACTGAAGTGTGCAAAAACATAGTCTAAATCTGAAAATACACATCATAAAACTCTTACACATCATTTTAATCACCCCAAGTACACTTAGCCTGAAAATAAAACAAACTCACCAAAATTAACCTTAATAGTAAAGGAATCATTAATTATATTTGATCATCCTCAGATTTTACATGTGTTTGTATAGAATATTAAGAAACATATTCATAAACAGAAATATTAAATAGTAAATTAGTTACTATAATCAAATCTAAACAGCAAATTTTTAAAAATTATTATCTTGGAAAGCTAAATAAGACATAATGAACATTATGTGACTGTGATGTTAACATTTCCCTTTAAAAAAATATTTTTTTTTGTAGTTGTTAGTGGACAGAATACCTTTATTTTATTTGTTCATTTATATGTGGTGCTAGGGATTGAACCCAGTGCCTCACACGTGCTAGGCAAGCGCTCTGCTACTGAGCTATAGCCCCAGCCCAACGCTTCCTTTTTTAAGAGTAGGTATTCATACCTCATTTTACTAATGACTGGCAATTGTAGCAAATCTTCACCTCAACTGTAGAGGAGGTATGGATAAAAACATCTGGGAGGTGCAAATTTTATATGGTCTATTAATCAATCTTGAGATCAGCAGCTCCACTGTGGATGACAACTATACAGAACGACATGCCAGAAGTTGTTTCAAAGAGAGTTTTATTTAATTGTTTACTATAAATGGAGCTGCACAAAAGAAAGGAGTAATAACCCCTGATGGTGCTGATCTCTGAGAAACCCTAATTCTACTGACAGGTTAAGCAGATGGCACTCTGGCCACACAGATGGATGCACTACAGGTTTTTGGCTGGCAAAGTCACTTTGGATTCAATGTTTCTGTCACCTAAAATTTTGACAAAGATGAGTGGGATTTCTTGTGGATGAATGCTGAAGGACAGAGAGTTTGTCTAATTCTTCTTAATCTTAAATTATACTTCTGGGTCATACAAGAATGATACTTCTGTATATAGACCTCCACAAAAGACAACATAAAATAGCAATTAAAAGTACTTAATGTGAGACTTGGGCAAATCACCTGATGTCTCTCTGACTTAATTTTGTCAGCTGTAAAATGAGGATAACAATGGTATCAATTGCTATGAGGGCTAACAGAGTATTTGCAAAGATCTTACAATGGATGATACATATGTGTTTGTTAAATAAATAAAATAAAAATAATGCCCCCTAGAATTATTTTTAATAAAGTGGAATAAAGTGTGTTCCCATCAGATTACATGCAGAATTGTGGTAAGGAAGATCTCTAAGAACCCGTTGTTCTATTTGTGTAAAGATATTGTTGAGGCATTGTTTATTATGTCCTGGTACCAAGAACAACTTTACTCCTGAACAATTTGTTCTTTTTATATTGTGTTCACTGAATCCTAGGACTGATCTAATTTCCCTCATGGCTACAAGAAATCTGAGAGCCAAATTTATGCTCATTTCTTGCAAGTGTGTAAGTGCAGTAGAAAGTTTTTAGACTTATTCCTGGTTCCCTTTATTTCCTCCCTCTTGCTTTTCCCTTCTCTTTTAATTTATCCTATGTTATCCTATTTTTATTAGTTTTCATCCTTTAAAAATGAAAAGAATACAAATATGAAAAAGTATTTGTATAATACCTTAGCAAGAAAGACAGAATTCAATAAAACGGCTGAGTACTGTATGAGGCTAAATATAAAAAGGAAGAAGGAAATGGTGGCATCTACCCAAAGTCTGTGTGCTCTGTTTAAGTCAAGTTCAAATCTCTGCTTCTTCATTAATCTTTCCCTCATGACTTGTGCTCTCCAAACTTCTCCCTTATCTGAACACAGGTCATGTTAATTTTCTGTACCATATGATCTAGAATTTTATTTCACTCGTGTTTTAATTCCCTTATCATTTCATGGTCATAAGGCATGTTTCAGTATGATTACAGAACCCCAGAGTACATCCTCTTTCCTCTCCTCCTGACCCTCTTCAAGGCTATCGCATACAGTGTTGAGTTTACCCCTGAGAGATTAATTTTACCATTAAATAGTGAGATATTATCAGGAAGCATTATGTTGAGCCTTTCAATGTACCAACCTGTGCTTGAAAAAATAATACCTTCTGACTCAATAGACTGTACTTTGACCTTTACTTGATTTAAAAGTATTATGTACCACACTTTAGCCTTTTCTAAAAAAAGCAAAAGAAGACAAATTTTCCCAGCGATCATCTAAATGGAAAATATCACCAAATCTTGCTGGAAAGCCAAAAATGATGTGCTAAGATCCCAATAGTTGAAATGAAGCCTGACTACAGCTGATTCTATTTGTATATTAAAGATCACATGAAAATACTCTCAGTCCTTTATTACTTTTAGTCTTCAGGACTTTTCTAAATTACCATTCACAAGTGAAAAAGTAAGGGGCTGGGTTGTGGCTCAGTGGTCGAGTGCTTGCTTGGCACATGTGAGGCACCGGGTTCGATTCTCAGCACCATATAAAAATAAATATATGAAATAAAGGTATTGTGTCCAACTACAACTAAAAAATGTTTAAAAAAAACCAAGTGAAAAAGTAAGATCAAATATACATACCAACATATACTATATCACATTGCTTTTCATATTCTTAAGACAATTAGGTATTAATGAGTTTGCCTATAAAGTAAAATAACATTTTATTCTCACCATACTGGCTTGCCCCTGCATATATGCTGTCATTTCTTTTGCTGTGGTCCTTAATATAAATGATTGGCACAAATGTAGACCCATAGAGTATTCCAGATATCACTGCAAGACTGCAGCCCCTTCGGAAACAAAGATAATTCACCATGAATATCGGCCCAGAGCAATATTGCTGACAAACACACAAATGGAATCATAAGTAAAGCAAGCTTCAAAATGCAGATCACAAGGTCTTTAGCAGAAATCACCCATCTAGCTCAAGCTCTGTGATTGGCAGAAGTCAAAGGAATATCCTGCAGTATTAAGTGGCATGAGCACCAGGACAGGCACAGTCTGTTGTCTAATTTTGGAAGAACACGAATTGCCAAAGTCAGAGTGGAACATTGCTATAAGCTGTCATTACATACCATAAGATGGAAATATTGCTTCCATTGTATTGTACAGTCTACATAAATAAAGTTGACTCTTCAATTAAATTATGAGCCCTTTATGGACAGACACTATGCCTCATGCGTCTTTTAAAAACACAGTATAATATCCAGCACAGAACTACGACAGACAAAGTACTAAGTATATTTTTGTTGAAAACAACTCTTGAGGCCCACAGACTTGTTTATGCATTCTTGGACTATGGCATGGTCAAGGGGAAGTGCTGCCTTAATCCAATAATCTGGATATTTCAGGTAAAATATCCCCTTTTTATAAGGAGAAAATGTTTCATATTAAGCACCGGAGTCATGCTGATTTCTCAGACTTGGGCATTGTTTCCACAAAGCAGAGATTGCCAGTGATTTTGGGGGAGAGGTGATTATTATTTTGCAATAATCCCTTTAACTTAATATAAATGGTAATAACATGAAACAGGAAATTTAGGCAAAAATGATTCCCTCCTAAGCCTAATATCAAATTCTTATTCAATTTTAATACTTCTTAATTAAGGAATCAATATAATTGATCTCCTTAAGGAAGAGGAAAAACCAAACCAAAACAAAAAAATCATTAAGGATTTTTTTCTCACACTGGAAATCCCTGAGCCATGTGAGAAATGGTTTTCATGGAGAAATGGTTTTCATGTCCCCAAAACAAACAAGACATAAGCCAGGCTTGCTTAATTATAAGACAATTAAAAATCTTATTTCTTTAACAAATATCCTCGTAAGTGGGGGAAGATGATTTATGAAAAACAAAAATAAAAACAAAATGCCAAACATTTGAAAATATTTGAAAAAATGTTTTATTTGAAGATTTCATACTGTGGCAAAATAGCAACATATTTATTTCTTTTACAGCTTGCTTATTTGTTCATTCTTTTATTCATAATTTTTTTAAACTGTTTATTTCTCTGCTTATTTCCACTATGAAGAGAGTATACATAAAATTAAAAGAAAAGCTTTAGTCTGGGGATGAAGCTCAGTGATAAGAGTGCTTGCCTAGCATGAACAAGGCCCTGAGTTTGATGCCCAGCACCACACACACACACACACACACACACACACACATCTATTTATATATACATATATAAACAAATGTATATGTACATACACACACACACACACACACACACACACACACACACATATATATATATATAGTTTTTTTCTTTTGGTAAAAGGGATTGAACCCAGGGGCACCTAACCACTAAGCCACATTTTTTTTTTTTTTTTATTTTGAGACAGGGTCTCACTGAGTTGCTTAGGGCCTTGCTACATTGCTGAGGCTGGCTTTGAACTTGTTATCCTCCTGCCTTAGCCTTTCAAGCCACTGGTATTACATGCAGAAGCCAATGTACCCAGAGGCTTTATATTCTTGAGGCCAAAAAAAAAAAAAAAAAAAAAGGTGTCACCACACAAAGTTCAAAGCAGCCATGAATCGTAAAATGCAAGCTGTATATTGTTACATATTTTCATATGTTTTTGTCAGTCCAAAAATTAAAAAAACAACAACATAAATCTCATAAAACCTTACACCATAAAATAAACAGTTTTATGTGAAACCTAATTCTCTGAGTCCTTGTGATCAACACAGTGAGGGTAGGACTCACATAGACACAAAATATTACTTTATATTTGACAACAATATCTTGGTATTTTAAAACTGTCTAACACCTGAATGTGGGGTGGGCATCCTGGGCACTGCTGTAATAGAGAAGTGTATTGCCCTAACTTGATCATCATTACTGAGAATACAATTGATACAATGGCCATTACACTATCCTGTTTTAACTTTTGGTGCAAAGTCTTGAAACATGAGGTGGACTTTGTCACCTGCTTATCATGTGGACTTTGTCACCTGCAATGGCAATAACTCCCTGAAGCAGCTGAGCTCATGGGCCTCTGTACCTAAGATCCAGCAGGGGACAAAGAAAACCTCACTCCAAGGAACTAGAAGTCAAAGCTTGTGTTATCTCCTTCTTGAACTCAGAGGAATCTCTCTTCACTCTGGCTACCCTGCTTTAACCAGATATGAGACAGAATAATAAAGAAGTAACCTCTCCTTACACTATGCGGTGGTATACTGTAGGAAGTTTATCCACCCAGGAATTATCAGGACAGGGATCTTGAGTTGTGTTGATCGCCTATTGAAAACATTGGCAGAAACCAAAACAAAAGAACATTCAAGTCATAATTGCTCTGATGACAAAAAGATTTCCAGTGATTTCCTTTCCTCTCTCAAACATACCTTAAAATATGAACATGCTATCCACACATTCTGATAGCTTGAGTTCATTTCTTTCTGATTCTGTCCCCTCTTTCATTCAAGAATGGTTTGGAAGTTGGCAAGTTCTCCACTGACATTTTTCACAGGATAATGTGTGGCTATTTTGATACAGCTATTGAAACTAACAAAGGTCATTAACTCTTGTGGTTCATTTGTATATTTCAACAACCTGTAAAGAAATAGGAGCCAAGAAAAACTTAGACTCCTAATATGAAATGCCTAAACTCAGTAAGTTTGTTTATTTCAATTTTAGGAACTGAATCAGTTAATAAAATATTTCAAGGAATGTTTCAAAATTAGTCTCGTATTCTAAAACAGGAAAAATTATGAGCAAATTCATAATAATACTTCTACTATTGACTGTAATTTTTTGTCTTTCTTAAACTCAAAGTGTCCTTGATGCTGTATCTACACTTTTGTATGAGATAAGAAACTAGGTTTGAATTCTTTGTCATGAGCTAACAAAGTTTTGCTTTCTGACTGAAAGGGCTCAGAACTCATGCCTGCATACTAACCCATTCTGCTCATTATGTGTCTTTAGACTTAGCTTGTTCATATCCTTCCTCCTTGTCTAGGAAAATCTACTTAGCCTTCTATGTATCTTTAGCAACTTCTATTTCTATTACTGTATTACTTTATTCCTCTGTTTGAAGGTTGGTTGGTTGGTTGGTTATCAGGGTCCTTAATGGGCAACAAACACTAGGAACCTCCCAGATTAAGTCGTCCATTCCCCCTGAAACACATCCCTGATTAAAGATGCTTACAAATTAATAAACCTCTTCTCTCTTATGCTTAAGCAAATTATTAGTCAACTTTAGTGCCATACCAGTCATTTTAGTTGATAAATGTTTAACAGGAGATTAAGGAAAGAAGAAAAGATTTATTTTGAAGTAAGGAATAGAAGCAGCATCTTTCAGGGAAGGTGTGGGGCACTGGACGCTGGGCCAATGGCAGGAAATCCTTGAGACACAGGAGATTAGTTTCCAGGTTCATGGCAGGGCTTGGCCCTAAAATAACTTCTTTAATATATAGCCAGTTACACATACGCATCGGTCTCTTAAAAAGGATGTTCCTGTTTGACTCAGATTTGCTCTTCCAGACTAATTTAGATTTGTCAATTTGAAATCTTATATATTTTGTCTCTGCCTTTATGTAGAACAGGATAATAGAAGAGAAATGGGAAGAATAATTAAGTGTCATTTCTCCTTTCACATGGTACGGTACCGTGGACTTGTTCATTGGTTTCTTCTGCTCTACTCCTTCTTCAAGACCTCCTCCACCCTGCTGATTTTCCTCTTTTTTAATGTGTTCTTTTTAGATATACATGACAGTGGAGTGTATTTTAACATATCATACATATCTGGAGTATAACGAGCCGTTCTTACAGTTGTACAAGATGTGGAGTTACGCTGGTCATGTGTTCATATATTAACAGAGGAAAGTTATGCCTGATTCATTCTACCATTTTTCCTATTCCCATACCCCTCCCTTCCCTTCATTCCCCTTTGTCTACTCTATTGAACTTCTATTCTTCCCTCCCACCCCTTGCTTATTGTGTGTTAGCATCCACATATTAGAGAGAACATTTGGCCTTTGGTTTTTGGGGATTGGCTTATTTCACTTAGCATGATAGTAGCCAGTTCTATCCATTTACTGGAAAATGCCTTTAGCAGAATACAACAGTCACTAATATGCCATTATGGAAAAATGTGAATGTGTAACCGATGTGATACTGCAATTTGTATTTGGGGTAAAAAAGGGAGTTCATAACCCACTTGAGTCAAATGTATGAAAGATGATATGTCATGAGCTTTGTAATGTTTTGAACAACCAATAAAAAATAAATAAAAAAAAAGAAAATGCCATAATTTCATTCTTCTTGGAGACTGAGTAATATTTCATTGTGTATATATACCACATTTTCTTTATCCAAATTGGTTCCATAGCTTGACTATTGTGAATTGCGCTCCTTTAAATATTAATGTGGCCACATCACTAAAGTATGCTGATTTTAAGTCTTTGTGGTATATGCGGAGGAGTGGAATTACTGGACTAATGGTGGTTCCATTCCAAATTTCCTGAGGAATCTCCATACTGCTTTCCATAGGGATTTCACCAGTTTGCAGTCCCACCAGCAAAGTATGAATGTACATTTTTCCCCACATCTTCACCAACATTTATTGTTACTTATATTCTTTATGATTACCATTCTGACTGGAATGAGATGGAAATTCAGTGCAGTTTTAATTTGTATTTCTCTAATTGCTAGAGATGTTGAAGATTTTTTTTTTTTTTTTTTTTTTTGGTATTGGGGATTGAACTCAGGGGCACTTCCGAGCTACATCCTTATCCCTATTTTGTATTTTATTTAGAGACAGGGTCTTACTGAGTTGCTTTATGTTTTCTTCCTATCTTGATTTCACTTTTACTGAGGCTGGCTTTGAACTCGTGATCCTCCTGTCTCAGCCTTCCTAGCTGCTGGGATTACAGATGTGTGCCATGGTGCCCAGCTTGAACATTTTTTTATATATTTTTTGACCATTCATGTTTTGTCTTCTGTGAAGTGTCTGTTTGATTTCTTTGCCCATTTATTGACTGGGTTATTATTATTAATAATCATCATATTGGTGTTAAGTTTTTGAGTTCTCTGTATATCCTGGAGATTAATGCTATATCTGAGGTGCAGGTGGAAAAGATTTTTTCCAATTCTGTAGGGTCTCTCTTCACACTCAATTATTTCCTTTGCACTGGAACTTTTTAGTTTGAATTCATCCACTTATTGATTCTTGATTTTACTTCTTTTGCTTTAGGAGTCTTGTTGAGGAATTTAGTTCTTAAGCCAAAATGATAGAGATTTGGTCATACTTTTTCTTCTAGCAGGCATGGGGTCTCTGGTCTAACGCATAGTTCCTTGATCTGCTTTGGGTTGAATTTTGTGTAGGGTAAGAGTTAAGGGTTCAATTTCATTCTGCTACATATGGATTCCAAGTTTTCCCAGCATCATTTGTTGAAGAGGCTACCTTTTATCCAATGTATATTTATGGCAGCTTTGTTTAGTATGAGATAATTGTATTTATGTAAGGTTTGCCTCTGTGTCTTCTATTTTGTAAAATTGGTCTTCATGTCTGTTTTGGTGCCAATACCATCCTTTTTTTGTTACTATAGTTCTGTAGTATAATTTAAGGTCTGGTATAGTGATACCTCTGCATCACTTTTCTTGCCAGGGATTGCTTTAGCTATTCTGTACCTCTTATTTTTTCCAAATGAATTTCATGTTTGCTTTTTCTATTTCTACTAGAAACATTATTGGAATTTTAATAGGAATTGCATTAAATCTACCTTACTGCTTTTTTAAAGTTTTATTTATATTCCTCTGCAGAATTTAGGGCTTCCTTATTGTACAAGTTCATAAATCATCCTAAAATATGGGGATGCATGCATACATCTCCTAGTAGGCATCTAACATTCATAAAATAAATAAACCTCTGTGCTTACTGAGGAGCTTTACTGTGCAAATATTGATTGCCTGCTGCACAGAGCTAGTCACAATAAGTAAGCTCTTTCATGCAACCATGAGTGAAAAGAAAACTCTACCTCCTCATCTGTATTTCAAATTTGCTGTTTTCCTTCTATCTTGTTTCAAATCAGTTGTCTCTACTGAGACTCACCTGCTCTGTCATTAGTGGGGTGGTATCCATGGAACATGTACCATTTGATATTTCACTTTTGATGAATAAGAATATGAAGGCGCTGTAAAGAAAACACATTTAGTGATATTTATCATAACATGTGTCCGAATTAAGCTTTTAAGCAAAAAAACACACTTTAAATCTTTAACTACCTATGATATGAACATAACTTCCAAATTGCCACTGCAGTGGTCCTGCCATTTCTTTAGAACTGCCTTTCTATCTGACGTCTCTCCTTTTGTTTTCTCCTTTCACGTCCCTATCATAATGCACTCTCTACCCACATCTAGTGGTAGACTTAGTATTGAACTGTATTCAATAAGCATTTATTAATCATCTATTATGTTTAAAACATGTTTTGGAAAAGTCTGATGATAATGTGAAAGGGTTGTTGTACATGGATAATAATGGATCTTGCTTCTTTCAGGATCTCATAGTTCAACATGCTGATGGGAGGGATGTGGCTAGAATTAAAAGATGCACAAGGTATTGTGCTTTTGTGGCAGCTCCAGTGGTTTCCAGCAAGTGCTAGCTCAAGGCAGAGGCAATTGATCCAGCAATGCCTGTTGGGCTGTGCTCTCCTTCCCTGTTTTGCTCCATGGGGTCAACAATACCTTCTATTAAATCCTCTGTTATTTAAAATTCCTAGTGTGGCTGGATGCAGTGGTGCATGCCTATGATTCTAGTGGCTCTGAAGACTGAGGCGGAAAGATTTCAAGTTCAAATCCAGCCTTAGCAACTTAGCAAGGCCCTAAGCAACTCAGTGAGACTCTGTCTCTAAATAAAATACAAAAAAGGGGATGTGGCTCTGTGGTTAAGTGCCTCTGAATTTAATCCTTTGTACCTAAATAAATAAATAAATAAATAAAAATACCTAGTGTGGTATTTAGTTATACAGGTTTTCACAGAGGGAAAATGTAAAGCTAGAAATTATCTATCCAATCTTTTAAAGATTGAATGGTACAGAGGATCCAAACAGTTGTTTTAATTTTAAATAGAAAAGCAACACTCTAAACCAGTGGAACCATATTCCAAGTTTCTTTACATACATCATGAAGCTCCAAGTTTATCCAATGAATGTTCTTCAGAAAAAAAACTGATTTAAATGAGTTAAAGTAATGAAATGACAGATTCTTGAAATTTCTCCCTGAAGAGAAAAATAGTTGGGGTCCTAGAGACCCCACAGGAAGAGATCATTGCATGGATTCAGATCTGAGCCAAGCTGCAAGAGTTCTCAAGTACATTGTCTAGTTTAACAGAAATTTGATCAGAGTAATGCTACAATTAGGCTCCCCCCCCCCTCTGCAGTACTGGGGATTAAACCTGGGGTGCTTTATCACTAAACTTTTTAATTTTAATTTTTTTAAAAAATTGAGACAAGGTCTTGCTAAGTTGCTGAGACTGATTTAGAACTTGTGATTCTCCTGCCTCAGTCTCTTGAGTTGCTGGGATTACAGCCATGCACCATCGTGCCAGGCTATAGTGAGGATATTAAATGTTTCCCAGAAGCCCATGTGTGATAGGCTTGGTCCCTAGCCTGTGGTAGGGGAGGTGGTGGAGGAAGTTAGCTCATTGGAGGCTTCCCTGGAAGGAGACTTTGGGAACTGGTCCTTCTTTTCTCTCTTGGGCCATGAGGTGAGCACCTTTGCTCCCCACCAAGTTACTTTGCCTCACCACAAACCCCAAAGCAACAGGACCGATTAACCATGGATTGAAACCTTCAAATTCATGGGCCAAAATAAACTTTCTCTTTCCAAGCTAATAATCTCAAGTGTGATTTGTTTAAGTAACAGAAAGCTAACACAATTATTAAAAAAATAGTGATCAAAATGAAAACTGCCTAACATAAATGAGCATTAACTATGGTACCTAATATTTTCAAAGCATTTAGCATATTTTATTTCATTTAATCCTCAAAATGTCTCATAACATTGGTTTTATTATTATTATTATTATTATTATTATTGATGAAGAAACCAAGACTTGGAGAAATGAAATGATTTGGCCAAGGTCACACAGGAAGAGTGGTAAAACATAAATAATTAATTTGCAATCTTAGAAAATGCACTCTTTCTATAGGAAAAAGAAACATTGAGAGAACAATCCTTAATAGACTGGGTAAACTAGGCTTAGATTACCATTAAGTTAAAACTAAGGCATGCTACATTACAATTTTAGGGTGCAAAGAAATTGCTTTTGAGAGAGCTATTCAAATGTAGAATATTGTAAGTCGTACAAAATACATAAAATAGCCTCTAACCAAAAAGTGTCCAGAATATACTACTTTAGAATAATCTACATTATTTCTCCTCTAGTTGCCCTAGGACTACTCTCTAAGGCAACATTTCAATGACAAAGAGATTGTTCCTGAATGTGGCTGGGGAAAAGCCATCATTGCTGGTGGAAAGGAAATATACTGTTCTTTCCCTGAAGACTAAAAATGTACTAAAATCTTTCTAGGCTGTGCTATTCATTTTGTGAAGACTGACAGGGAATATAAATGGAGTCTGGAGAGGATGGGGACTGAATTTAAGGTGACCTAATTCCTGTTAGAATTTTATTGAACAAACATCACCATGTAGAGATTCAGATTCATTTTTATCCTCACTCATATAGTGTGTGTATGACTAGACACAGATACATCCAAAAATAGGTATCCAAAAGAGCATGTGTTTTCCCAGGAGAGACAGTGATTATCTAGTTAGGTTAAGAAGAATGAGTGAGAAGTCAGAAATAGACACTGGCAACAGAGTGAGTACTATAGGCCCCTTTATCAGAGGTTTTGTTTTCCAAAGTTTCATTTACTTGTGGTCAACCCTGGTCTGAAAATATTAAATGGAAACTTACAGAAACAAACAATTCATAACCTTTAAATTGTGCATAATTCTGAGTAGCATGATAAAATCTCATGTTGTATCATCATGTCAAGCCTGGGGCATAACCCATCCCTTTGTCAATGTATCCATGCTGTATATGCTACTTACCAATTGGTCACTTAGTAGTTGTCTTGGTTATCAAACTGATTATCATTGTATTGCAGTGCTTTATTCAAGTAGCCCCTTTTTTGCTTAGTAGTGGCCCCAAAACACAAAGTACTGGTGTGGGCAAATCAGATATACCAAAGAGAAACTGTAAGTTGCTTCCTTTAAGTATAAAGGCAAAAGTTCTCAACTTTAAAAGGAAAGAAAAATCATTGTGAGCTGAAGTTGCTAAGATCCATGGTAAGAGATTGTGAAGAAGAGAAATTTATGATAGTTTTTCTGTCGCACCTCAAATTGCAAAAGAATTGTTACAGTGTGTGATAAATGCATAGTTAAGATGGAGAAGGCATTAAATTATAGGGTTTGGTACTATCTGCAGTTTTAGGCATCCACTTGGACTTTGGGACATATTCTCCTTGAATGAATTAGGACTATATAATAAACAGAAGAGAGAATCAATGACTATTTCAGGGCATCAGGAAGCCAGCATTTATTTATACAGCATGTTTGAGTTAGCAGTATACTTTAATATACCTTGATTGTAATTTATGAGTTATGTATTCTGATTTTCTACAAATTATAGATAACAGAACTGAGCTTCAAATAACTTAAATGACTTTCTCAGTGTCTCCACTACTGATAGCTACTGATGGTGTTCCTGAATCCAGATCTAGTATTTTTGTACTCTAAAACTGGTTTGTCATTATAAATGAAGAATATGAAGGTAAAAATCATGAAGATTTTATAAAATGTAGGCTCAAAAAAAGTAAACACATCAGGATCCTTAAAAAGCAGTTCAAACGTTTGGAAGAATAGCTAAAACATTAGAAATGGATGTGTACCTTACTATTGAGAGTCCAGCTCCAATATAATTTAGCAGAGGTTTTGGTACTTCTTCTGCATCCATTCCAAACCAGCCAAACCTGGAAATTCAGAGAGTCATATCAAATTAGATTTTGTTGACATGTTGTACCATATTGTTTAAGGGCATAGATGTGGGGCCAGATCCTGGGTTCAAACTCTAGCCCTTAATTCTTACTAACTCTAACTTTGGACAATTTTCCATGTTAAAAGTGGGAAAACAATCGTACTTATAGGTTTGTTATAAACATTAAATGGGTTACCATATGTAAAAGTACTACTTGTAAGTGTCCCTTTTCTATTAAAACTTAAGAAGGAGAAAAAAATAGTTCAAGTAAATAAGTGAATACTAATTAATTGGCTGCAATTTTGTATAGTATTTAGTTTTTTTTTTTTTTTTGCATACTGAATATTGAACCAAGGGTTTTGAGCATGCTAGGCAAGCGCTCTACCACTAAGCTCCACCCAAGCCCTTGTATAGTGTTAGAAACATATTTTTAAATAACTTGGTTAAAAACTTCTATTCTTTGCAATCACTTTAAATTCTTCTTTTTCTTTTTCCCCTCATGCCTTGACACTATGGTGATCATCACGAAGAATTACTGAGAACCATATAGAGGCAAGGGATAAGGAGGCAAGAAGAAGCAGAAAGTAGTTATTTGTAAAAAGTTCAGGTGGTAATGGGAAAGAACAAGAAAGAATGTACCCAGTGGAGGTTAGTAAATTAGTTTGCTTTCCTGGTTTGAGGTGGTAATAATGCTTTTGACTGCAAGGGGAGCCCACATTGTAAGGTGAGAGCAACATTCTTCATTTCCCCAAATTTGTCTTGAGTGTTCACATTAATGTAGACCAAGAGCAGTTAGACTGGTCCACGCACACTGTATGGTAGGGAAGCCTCCAGCCATCCATGACTACTGAGCACTTGAAATGTGGCTAGTACAACTGAGAAATTTACTGGTTGCTTTTCTCAATGTTTAACTCATAGCCTGTGGATTCAATATACATAGACTGTGGGTTGTGGCTACTCTGTTTGACAGCATTATTCTAGAACTAGGGTTTGCAAACTTTTTCTTAAAGGGCCAGAGTTAAGAGTTTCAGACTTCCCAGGCTTGAGGTTCTCTTGCAATGATTCAGCTTTGCAAGCAGCCACAGAGACAGAAGCTGTGGCCCACGCCTATAATCCTAGCAGCTCTGGAGCCTCAGGCAGGAGGATCACAAGTTCAAAGCCAACCTTAGCAACTCAGCAAACCCCTAAGCACCTTAGTGAGATCCTGTCTCAAAAACAGAAAACAAACAACAACAACAACAACAACAAAAGGAGGCTTGTTTAAGCGCCCCTGGGTTCAATCTCTGGTACCAAAAAACCAAAAGCCAAACAAACAAACAAATAAACAAAACAAAACAAAACAAAAAACCCACAAAGAAAACTAGCCACAGTTAATATTAAATGGATTGCAGATACTGCTTGTAAGGGAAGAATATGTGGTTTAGAATTGGAAGGCTGGGTTTGAATCCTGGCTTACTAGTCTGTGACCTGCATGAATCAACCTCTTTTGAGTATCAGCTCTCTTATAGCACTTAACTTGCATAATTATGAAAATAAAATGAGGATGATGCATATAGCCTTTTTAGTTAATTGTCAGGTAACAGGAAGAGGAAATAAACATTCAGTTTTCCTTCTCTCCTCCCACTTTTTTCCTAGATATAATTCTTTCAATATTTTTGTTTTAATTTTTTGGCTATATCTTGATCAAGTATCTAGATAATTTACTAAGAACTTAGAAAAATAATTAAAAGTGACATTTTATTTCTGTGAGAATAAGAATCATATCCTCAGCAAGCCCAATTCTTAGCACTTGTCTTACATTGGGTATGGGTGCAGGGAATCAGTTGAAAAAGTTGTCTTGTATTACCTTGAGCTTGCCCAGCCAGTTATAGCATTAAATGATCCCCAGATTAGGATTCCAAGGCCTAAACCAATGGTTTTGATAATTGGGACCACAGCAACGTTCCCTGTAGATGCAATACACAGAAAAAAAATTTGTTATTTTCAATATATAAAATAAATTTATAAATTAGTGTTTATTTATATTTAAAATTAGTGTTTATTTCAACTTCAACTGAAGTGCATGGGGTTTATATAAATTTAGTAAAGGATATTTCTTCATTTTAAAATAAGATAACTACTTTTTAGCATTAAATTTACAATTATGATTGCTCAAAGAACTAGGCTTAGGGGAAAATCCCATGAAGATATTGAATTACAGGCGGGTGGACCAATGGTACAGAATAGAGGACACAGAGACACAAAGTTACAACTATCTTATATTTGATAAAGGGGATAAAAGCATGCAATGGAGGAAGGATAGCATCTTCAACAAATGGTGCTGGGAAAACTGGAAATCCATATGCAACAAAATGAAACTGAATCTCCTTCTCTTGCCATGCACAAAAGTTAACTCAAAATGGATCAAGGAGCTTGATATCAAATCAGAGACTCTGCGTCTGATAGAAGAAAAAGTTGGCTCTGATCTACATATTGTGGGGTCAGGCTCCAAATTCCTTAATAGGACACCCATAGCACAAGAGTTAATAACAAGAATCAACAAATGGGACTTACTCAAACTAAAAAGTTTTTTCTCAGCAAAAGAAACAATAAGAATATATATATATATATATATTACAGTTTTCATGATGAAATAACAGCAATTTTTACTCTATCATTAGTTCATGAGAATTTGTTTTGTGTCCTCATCAATACTTTGTATTCTTTTTATTGTTGTTGTTTCTTACTAGAAATTTAAATCAGGGGCACACAGAGACTGGGTCACACATAGTTGCTTAGGGCCTTGTTTAATTTCTGAGATTGGCTTTAAACTCAGGATTATCTTGCCTTAGCCTCACAATCCAATGGGATTAGAGGTGTGTGCCATGGAACCTGGTTCTATTTTATTTTTATATTGAAATATATATTACTTCTGAAAATAATTTATTCTTGATATTAAGAAAGCATAAAATACCATTTTCCCCCACAAATAACTCCCCTTGTTTTTGGAAAAGATGTCGATTTTTTTGGAAAAGATGTCAGTAGTGCCAGATGTATAATTTATTAATGTCTAAATGGCAAGTGTATTATTATTATTATTATTATTATTATGCTATGTATTAGTTACAAAACTTTATCTGTTCATATTATTATAAGGTATATACTCTTTTCTATAACTTCATAGCATACATCATTGTGTATCAAAATGACCTTTTGGGGGTTGGGAGGTGAGGGGAGGGATCATGGGGTTAGACATGATGGTGGAATATGATATATATTGTTATATAAAGTATATGTATAAAGAAGTGAATTCATGTAAATATAATTTGTATAAAACCATAGAAATGAAAAATTGTGCTCTATATGTGTAATAAGAATTGTAATGCATTCTGTTGTCATATATAATTAAAAATATTTAAAAATTAAAAAAAAAAGAAACAATAAGAGAGGTAAATAGGGAGCCTACATCATGGGAACAAATTTTTACTCCTCACACTTCAGATAGAGCCCTAATATCCAGAGTATACAAAGAACTCAAAAAATTAAACAATAAGATAACAAATAACCCAATCAACAAATGGGCCAAGGACATGAACAAACACTTCACAGAGGAGGACATACAATCAATCAACAGGTACATGAAAAAATGCTCACCATCTCTAGCAGTCAAGGAAATGCAAATCAAAACCACCCTAAGATACCACCTCACCCCAGTAAGATTGGCAGCCATGATGAAGTCAAACAACAATGAGTGCTGGCGAGGATGTGGGGAAAAGGGTACTCTTGTACACTGCTGGTGGGACTGCAAACGGGTGCAGCCAATTTGGAAAGCAGTATGGAGATTCCTGGGAAAGCTGGGAATGGAACCATCATTTGACCCAGCTATTGCCCTTCTCGGACTATTTCCTGAAAACCTTAAAAGAGCACACTACAGGGATACTGCCACATCGATGTTCATAGCAGCACAATTCACAATTGCTAGACTGTGGAATCAACTCAGATGCCCTTCAATAGATGGATAAAAAAAATGTGGCATTTATACACCATGGAGTATTATGCAGCACTAAAAAATGACAAAATCACGGAATTTGCAGGGAAATGGATGGCACTAGAGCACATTATGCTTAGTGAAGCTAGCCAACCTCTAAAAAACAAATGCCAAATGTCTTCTTTGATATAATGAGAGCAACTAAGAACAGAGCAGGGAGGAAGAGCAGGAGGAAAAGATTAACATTAAACAGAGACATGAGGTGGGTGGGAAAGGGAGAGAAAAGGGAAATTGCATGGAAATGGAAGGAGACCCTCATTGTTATACAAAACTACATATAAGAGGTTGTGAGGGGAATGGGAAAAAAAACAAGGAGAGAAATGATTTACAGTAGATGGGGTAGAGAGAGAAGATGGGAGGAGAGGGGAGGGGGGATAGTAGAGGATAGGAAAGATAGCAGAATACAACAGTTACTAATATGGCATTATGTAAAAATTTGGATGTGTAACCGATGTGATTCTGCAATCTGTATTTGGAGTAAACATGGGAGTTCATAACCCACTTGAATCTAACGTATGAAATATGATATGTCAAGAGCTTTGTAATGTTCTGAACAACCAATAAAAAAAGAAAAAATTAATAAATTAAAAAAAAAGAATTAGCTTCTTGCCTAACTGTACAGATGTTCTTCATCCTTAACAGTGTTTCTATTTCAGGGCTCTTTGTAAAAGATGTAAATGATAAAACTATAGTTCTCTTTGAATCAATCTGGGGCCAACCACTGGAGAAGCCTTGACTCCAATATAGCCTCAGAATCTACCCTTCTACCTTCATGGACTTGTCTTCCAGGTTTCCACATTCACCTTCATTGACTTTTCTTCTAAATCTCCCAATTTATTACCTTGTGCTCTTAAGGGTCACTCAAGGCCAAATCCATGATTGCTTTTTACCAGTTCTTAACCCCTCATTAGCATGGCCTCAGCCCTGCAGTCTCGCCTCCTTCTTATAAGATTTTCTTTTTTGGATATCCAAGATTCCTTCAATTCCTGGTTATTCTCCTGTATCTCTCTAGTTCTTTCCAGATGTTCTTTCTCATCATGCCTTCTGGATTAAGTGCCTCCTACAGATTTCACTTGGAACATGCTCTTCTTGCTATATCTATATTCTTCATTGGGTACTGCACCTAATTTCATGATTTCAGTTGTCAACCAGAGACACATACTCCCAGCATGACAGCTCCAGCCTATACCTGCTTGAGTGTGAAGTGTTATGCTGATAAGTTTGCAGCCAGATGTTCTCTTTACTGATAAAACATTAGGATTTTCAAATTCAGAAGGTTCCAAGTTAACTCCATCATTTTCCCTTCCAAATATTTCTTTCTGTTTCCTCATGTATTAATAACAGCATCCTCCTAATCAACTATAATAAAGCCCTACATCATCAGTTCCTCCCTTTTCTCTGTGGTCCATATCCTATCAGTTGCTATGACTTGCACTATCCCAATCTTGACATATCCCCGAATTTGGGACTCCCAGTGGAATCTGCTGAGTAAATATAAACACCTACTGAGGTTGTAAAAATCTGTAGGTTGGATGGATGCTTGCTTATGAGCACATAAGATAATAGATGAGATTTGCTTAAAAAGATTGAAATATTTGAAATAATAATTTTCTATCAAGAACTTAAAAATCATTGAAAGGAACAAATCAGGAAATGTTCACAAATATGTATTGAATATTTAAAAGGAAGAAATTACATAGTTAACTTATATTATCTGTGACTACGTATCATAGAGAATTTCTGTTTGTGCTCTTTCTTCTCTTTGTGAGTTTGAGACGTGTTTTGATCATTATTAAATGATTATACACAAGGTTACAACATACAATACCTGTTGCCCAGATGCAGCCCCCAAGCATTGCAAAAGGCCAAAACTTAGGGCATCGTAATATCAGGTTGACCACCAAAGCAACCAACCAAATGGCAGCACAAAGAACCCACTGAAGAAACATTCCTGGAAACAAAAGAACTTGGTGTTAATGCTCCAACATGATTTGAGTGAATTTTTGCTGAGGAATATGGATGAGATAACACAGTAGGCATGGACACAGTTTACTAAACGTCTATGCAATAGGCACTTTGCACATTTCATTTTTACAACTACTCTGCATTGTAATTAACACTAACTTAAAGAGAAAATAAATCCCAGATTAAACAATATGTCCAAATAGCTGCTAGTTTGTAGATCTGAAATTTAAACGCAGGTTGTTTGATGCTAAGCCTATACACAGTGCATTCTGGCTTAATTCTTCTTCTTCTTCTTTTTTTTTTTTTTTTTTTTTACCTATCAAACAAATCAGGAATTCTCAGTTACAGAATGCTGGCCAGACCAAGTCTGTAATTCCATTCAGATGTGACATTAAGAGCCATCCACCCAAAACACGGCATTAAGACTTTAGAGTAGCACACAGTGACTTAAAACTTTTTAGGAATGATTTGTGCCAACTCTGGGATAAAAATAAAGTCTTTTATGGCCCCAAACTGGTCTCATCTAGAGTCGAATGCCTGTGATAAGCCAGAAATTACAAATCTGAGAATAAGCCTTCTAGATCAGGACTGCTCTCCTTTGTAATGTTTTTAGCTGATATTTGCTGATGATCTGAAGATCACCTGATGATATGAGATGTATCTGTACCTCTCTGAAGCTGCTGCACCATCAAGGATTTAGGAATTAAGACGATAAAGAAATAGTTGACATTGAAAGAAAAAGTCAGTTATAACTCAACCTGTCACTTTTGACTTTGAGGATGATTTTTGCCTATTTCTATTTACTCTCACAGTGGAGGAAAGGGAAAAAATTGGCTTCTAAGACAACAAAGTAATATCACCAGATGAAAAGGAACTTCATTTTATAAATTCTTCACTTTACAAGTGAGAAACTAAAAATGAAAGATCTGAGAAGATTTGCCCAGGGCTGGGAGTGTGTATAGCTCAATGGTAGAGCATGTGCCATATGTGAGGCCCTGGGTTCAATTTACAAAGCTCAAATAACTAACTAAATCACTAAATTAACTAATTAAATTTAAAGAAGTAGACTTGCCCAGAAGCACAAAGCTAATTGCAAGAAACCTAAAATCCAGGTCCTCTACTCTTCCCCCTCCCCCTCCCCCGCTTTTTTTTTTTTTTTTAAGTAGTTTCCATTCCTGTTTCAAGTCCAAATAAAAAGAGAAGAAAGACTCTGGAGGAAAAAGATTTGTAATCCTATGGTCTAGGCAGTATGAAGACATAAAAAATTAGGGAGATAAATGCTAACAGAAAGTTTCTTCCTAATAGATATTCCTCGTTCCAATATCCTCAATTCCTTCTGGCTTCCATATGGAGGGTATTAAATAAAAATAACTCTGACTTTTCATTCTCTAAAATAAACATCACAGGCAGTTTTAAGATGACATGTGCATTACTAAATATCACTGCAAAGCCTTCAAAACTATGCAAAAACCATGCAATACAAACCACAGAGCTTTTAGGGAAAACGGGTTTTGGGGAAAGAACACTGGAAAACTTCATCAGCGATATATCAAAAAAGAGTAGACCTAATGAGAATGACAGTTGTTTTTAACTGGTTAAATACATGAATGCTGCAATAAATATAGCACTCGAAATTGAAAAAGACTAAGTTAGCTATAGAAGTAGCACTGGAAGATGAAATTACTGTGAAGTTGGTGAACAGAAGATTTTGCCTTCAGATGCATGTAGTGTGATGCATAACACATGGGGTGAACTGAGGAAGCTTAGGGGTTTGAAAAGTGTGTGTGTGTTTGTGTGTGTGTGTCTACATGTGCATGAATTTTGTCTAATACTACACATCTGTATTCATCTTGGTGCAGTTTTCTTTGTTCACCTAGTGTTTTCTCAGAGACAAAATTGCATATGAGCTAGAACAAAACTCCTGTTAGGCTCAACACTGTTCTGTAATACATCAGTCATGTCGGAAATGTGTGTTTTCAAAACAAGTGTTATTAGAATTTACTGTGACTTTCTTCTTATGTACACATAGCAGATACTGTCTGAAAAGCTTTCCTGACAGTACCTAGCTCCACTGTTTTACCATAAAATCTTAAGGGTGATCCTATACTAACTCTCAGATAAACAGGTGTGGATACTGTCAAATGATTTATGTTAATACTTTTCATTACTTTTTTAGGTATAATTTTTTTAAAAAGACCCAAAAGATTTAAAAATAATTTTAGGTTAACAATGAAGAGAAAATAATTACCATCACCAGTATCATATTTTTTAAGTGGCACAAAGTTTGAGCCAAACAAAAGTACCGCTACAGAAGAGGAGAGGTAGCCAATGGCTAGATCTGTTCCATTATTGGTCATGGTTCCAGGAGTGCAAGAGAGGGCTGGTTCACTTTTGGCTCTATATGCTTTTCAAGAGTTTCTGAAATAAAAGAAATAAAAATGAAACAATCGAGAAGTGTTGAATCTCTGAACAAATTGTAATTAATACACAATATCATCAATCAAAAGTATGGACTCTAAAATAACTTCTTGAAGATGCTTAGAACATTATGCAGTTATATAATGTTCACATGCCACATGTTCATTCATTAATTTTTTTCATTTATTCTTCCAACAAGTATGTTTTATCACTAACTTACAAGTTTAAAAATCCAACATTTTTTTTTTTTTTTTGCAATTTAACTTCTTCCAAGATCTGGATGCAATTTTTATTATATTATATAAAAGATTCTTCTCTATAGGTAGACTAGTATAAGGGAAAGATTTGGGGGCTGGAACTTGGTTTACTTCAGTTGGTTGTTGTGACAATCAAATGCAAAAACACCTGCAAGGACTTCTAGAAAGCCTAAGTGCTTTCTAAGCAAAAGCTTTTGTTTTCTTTTCAACATCAGCTTCAGAGCACTTTAGGTTGTACTGCTGCTACAAACTCAGAATTCCCTAGGGGGAAAGGTACTTTTCTTTTCATGAGTAATACACCCATTGTAAGTTTTAGTCTAAATAGTTCATGAATCTCAGTAGGTATATATAATAGAGGTAGACTCTGTGCTGAGCATTTGGGAGGCAATGAGTTCCATCCCAGCACCGAGAAAAAAAAAATATATATATAAATGTCGTTCATGAACCTCTGTATCATTATGACCTTTTAAAAAAAATAAACAGATAGAAGACATGCTTCAAGAATCTTGTAAAGTGAAAGATCAGCAGTGGTGTGTTGTGCAATAATATCAACGAGTTGAAGTGTACGAGTCAACTACTTAGCTGTCTGTGTTGTGCAATCCAGGAGCCATTAGGCACATTCAAATAGCTAAGTTTTCATTAAAATGAATTAAATCAAATAAAAGAGTGAAAAATTCAGTTCCTCAGCCACATCAACTACATTTCAAGTGCTTAATAACCACATGTGACCATTAGCTACCCTACTGCACAGTGCAAGTTACAGAACTCTTCTATCACTGAAAAAAGTTCTAGTGGACAGCAGTGGTTCTCCTATGAAGAAAAGGACCCAAACTGCAAGAAACCAAGAGCCATTTTTTAAAAATAAGAAAACATTAGGAAAAGACCACTGAATACAATTCACCTTATTCAGCTGCATGAACTTCATGAAACACACACACACACACACACACACACACACACACACTTTTATCAGTTTTTCCACAATACCATTTTGTATTTGTATTCGTATATTGACCCTTTGGAATAACCTTGTGGAATACAATTCAAGATAATCCAGTTTTTCTTTTTTCTTCAAATTTAATATCTTGTTGATATGTATTGAATTAAAAAACACCTGAAATCAACTTTCCTTGTTATTTTATTTTTTAAAATAATAAATATTTAAAGATCCATGTAGTAGTTTTACTGATAGGCTCCAAGAAAGTTTAAGCCCTCGAAATGGCTCACAGGCATAAAGCTCAAGGGCCAAATAGGCAGAGCTGCCAAGATATGATATCAGAGCTAAGAAGGGTCAGAGAGATGAGAATTATCTGGGAAAGTTATCATGGGAGTAGAAAGACAGGATTAGGTGTTAGATAATAATATTTTTTTTTCCATTTTAATTAAAAAGAAACAAAGCAAAACAAAATCTTTGTAAGTACATTGATAAAAACAGATGACTAAACTTCAAAGACAGCAGATTATTTTATTGTCAGACAGCCTCTCAGATTTCACCCTGAATTGAAAGAATAATTTGAAGTGCTAATCAGGGTGCATGAACTGCAATTTGACTGCTGCATGACCATTAATCAGTTATAACCCATATATAAATAAAGTTTATTGCATACAGCATGTGATCTAATTTCAATGTGTATTGGTAATAACTTACTGTCTTTAAGAAAGAGTCTACCTCTTTCTAAATCAATGAAGGTTTTGTGGAAAAGAAAAGCACCATCACTTTTTTCTAGCATATTGATTGCTCTCAATTGCTTTTAGTCCAAATCTGTTAAGTCTCAAACTATATTTATTTTGGTGCTGGATGGAATTTCTCTTTGTAATTTTACATTTACTTTTTTCCTTTTTTAAATTTTTATTATTTGATTTTCTAACTGGCACAAAACATAAAAATTGTACATATTAATGGGGTGTAAGGGGATATTTCCATCCATGTATTCATTGTGTAATCTTAAATCACGTTAAAGATCTTTTTTCAAACATTTATCATTTCTCCATGATAAAAACTTTCAAAATTTTTCCTTTTGTTTGAACTTTTAGTGAAACCAACATAATTTTATAATGTTTACTTTTAACTGTCTGTTTTATTAAACTGTATTCTTTTTTAAAATTTTACTACTTCATCTCACTTATTAGTAAATATTTTCCCCCTACGTTTTCCCTACCAATTTAAACTTCTAATCATCCCCCTCCTTCTTTGTTAAATTAGTATTTGGTGGGTTCTGATCTATACTGCTAGTTCTGCTTCACAACGATTTCATTCTTAGTTTCATGCTAATTTCCTCAAATCTCCCGCAAGCCTTTGCTGATCTCTTGGTTAAAGTTAACAGTGTTTGCACGTATTTATTCTGAGCCTGGAGTTTTCTTTTAACCACCCCTCTGTTTTTTGAAAAGTCATTCCCGCCCCCGGCGACGCCACCCGGTCTCTGTACTCACCGCGTTGTGTTCCGGCTGCGCAGGGACTGAGTACTACTGGGCGCCCTGAGCTCGACCCCTTCCCTCGCCCAACCAACTCTCCGGGAGCTACTTCCTGCTCTCACAGTTCCCTTCCCACCCCAGGCTGAACCGCGACTTCCAGCACCTGCCTAGGGAGGCTTTCACAGGGCTGCAGGTTGGGACCGCCTTTTTTCCAGTGCGGGACTGGAGCGAACTGTCAGGTGACAGTTGAGGAGTCGTCAAGCCCTTTGTCAATCAACCAGCAAACCAGAAGAGTATTGAGTATAAAGACATGATTGTTCAGAGAAGGCTGGGCATGTCACCCTAAGCTCACAGTGTTATTTGTGGTGTTTATGAATAAAAGAAAAGACTGGGGAATTTCACAAGATTGTAAAATATTACCCCCAATGAACATAAAAAAAAAATCATCTAAACTATTGAGGTCACTAATATCTCCTGTGACACGAATTTCACTTGTAACCACTAATCCTTTCTAAATGCATTCAAACCATTGATTTGTATATTTATTTAATGTGTACTGAGTGACAGACGAGTATAGGACTTTCTACAGACGAGTATAGGACTTTCTAGGTTCTTAAGCTTGGTGGCATCATATTGCAATGACCAGGGAGGTGGTGTGTGTGTGTGTGTGTGTGTGTGTGTGTGTGTGTGTTTCTTCTTCTTTTAATACGAATCTCATACCAGACCAACTAAAATAGAATCTCTAGGGGCGTAGCTCCAGAATCATTTCCTTTTAAAACTTCCTTCAGATGACATTAATGTGAAGCCAGGCTTGAGGATTATGTTCTATATTTATATGATGTTCTGTATTTCATTGCCTGTAAATTGCCTGAAGAATGGTTGAAAATGTTGACATCTCTACATAGATTTTTAAGAAACATTGCTTTAGTTCTCTGTTGTCCAATATTTAAGTAGCCACTAGCAACATGTGGTTATTATTTAAATTAGAAAAAAAAGTAGAATAAAAAAATCCAGTAATTCACTTGCATTGGACACTTCAACTGCTAAAGCCATATATGCAGATTATAGGACATATTTCAATCTTGCAAAAGTTCTACTGGAAAGCATTGTTTTACACGGCCCTGGGAGTGTGTAGACAAAGTCCTAACTTCATGTAGGTTCCAGTTCAACAAAGGACACAGACATGAACTTCAAGTTCAAAAAGGGGAAGTACTAAGTTCTATCCCAGTCTGAGTTTAAGGAAGTCCTCTTTGAAATTAAGTGATATTTAACAGAGACCATCCAGTGGTTGTTGGTGGTTATGCAGTTCACAAAAAGAAAAACAAAACAAAACAAAACCAAAAAACATTAAGGACCATTCAAAGATGAGGTATCCTGGAGATTTTGCTTTCAATATTGCTCACAGTCATAAACTACAGTGTCATAAACTAAGCAGATTCGAAGTCAAAGGATTATTTCATTTTAGATATTTAAAGAAGCTAAGACTTTTCCCTTAAAGGAAAGGATTAATTTAGTAGTTCAGAAAGATTTTGAAAAAATAACATCCCTTTAGCAGGTGGACATACTTACTTAGCACATCTCTGTTTGTTGTGCTTTGCAGATATTGTATATTTTCACAAATTGAAGTTTTGTTAAGCAAGTCTGTTGATGCCATTTCCCCAAAATTATGTGCTCATTTTGTTCCTATGGGTCACATTTTGGTAATTATTATAGTATTTCAAACTTTTTTTCTTTTTCTTTTGTACTGGGGATTGAAACCAGGGGCACTTAACCACTGAGCTACATTCCCAGACCTTATTTTATTTTTTATTTTAAGACAGGGTCTCCCTAAGTTGCTTAGGGCCTCACTAAGTTGCTGAGGCTGGCTTTGAACTTGTGATCCTTCTGCCTCAGTCTCCTGAGCCACTGGGATTCCTGGCATGTGCCATTGTGCCCAGAAAACTTCAATTTTTTTTCATTATTCTTGTATCTGTTATGAGATCACTGATCTGTGATCAGTGATCTTTGATGTAACTATTGTAATTGTTTTGGGGTACTATGAACTGCAACCATAGAACACAGGAAGATTAATTGATAAATGTGTGTATTCTGACTGCTCCAGCATCTGACAGTTTCTCTCTTTGGACCTTCCTATTCCCAACAATATTGAAATTAAAGCACTTAATAACCCTGTAATTGCCTTCAAGTGTTCAAGCAAACATAAGAGTCACATGCCTCTCATTAAAAAAACAAACAAACAAAAACAAAAACAAAAAAACCCTAGAAGTAATTAAGCTTAGTGAGGAAGGCTGGTTGAAAGATCAGATAGGCTGAAAGCTAGGCCTATTGTGTCATACAGTAGAAAGTGAATGCAAAGGAAAAATAGTTGAAGGAAATTAGATGGGCTACTCTATTTGCATTTCTTCCTTTAAGAAGTGTTTCTTCAGATCTTTTGCCAATTTTTAATTGAATTACTTTTCTTATTGTAAAGTTTCATGAGTTCTTTATATGTTCTGGATTTTTAACATCTTTCAGATGAATAGTTAGAAAATATTTCCTCCCATTCTGTAGGTTGTTTCTATATTCTTTTATGTTCTTAGTTGCGCAGAAGCTTTTTAATTCAATGAAACCCCATTTGTCAAGTTTTGCTTCTGTTTCTTGTGCCTTTGGGGTCATCTCCAGTAAAACACTGCACTGAGGAAAAATTATTGTCTTGAAATATTTCCCCTGTCTTCTTCTAGTAGTTTCAGAATTTCAAGTTTTGCATTTAGATCTTCCATCTATTCTGAGTTTAATTTTATAAAAAAAAAAAGTTCTCAGTATCTTTAAGTCATTGGAGAAATGCAAATCAACACTACAATGATATTTTATCTCATCCCAGTTAGAATGGTCTTTATAAAAAAAAGAAAATGCTCCCCAAGAATGTGGAGAAAAAAGAACTTTTATATGCAGTTGGGGGGAATATAAATGAATACAGCCACAGTGGATAATAGTATGGAGTTTACTCATAAAATTAAAAATAGAACTGCCATATGATCCAGGAATACCACTCCCAGGTATATGTCTAAAGGAAATGAAATCAGCATACCAAAGAGATACCTGCATGTTCGTATTTATTGCAACACTATTCACAATAGCTAAGATGGGGATTCAGCCTTGTGCCCCTCAAGAGATGAATGAATAAAGAAAATGTGGTTTGTGTATCCAATGAAGTATTATTCAGCCACAGAGAAGAATCAAATCATGTCATTTGCAGGAAAATAAGAGGAACTGGAAGGCATCATGTTAAGTGAAATAACCCAGATACAGAAAGACAAGTACTACATGTTCTATTTCATATATGGAAGCTAAAACAAAGTTGGCCTTAAAGTATACTAGTGACTACTTGGGAAGGGTGGAAGGGGGAGGGACTAGAGATAAGGATTTGATCAGTTCATGCTATATGCATGTAAGAAATACCACACTGAATCCCATCCCAAAAAGAAAATTTAAAAAGTGCTATTCCAGTGAAAAACAGAATGGTAAAATGAAACAGCTTTACTGCTGATATGGAGACATTTTAGCCTCCATATTTTTTAAGTCTTATTATTTTTAGTGGTCTAAAAATTCTAATAATTTTAGCTTTCTAAAATTCTAAAATTTCTGGTCTAACATTTTCAGCTTTCAAGTCTTATTATTTTTAGTGGTCTAAAAATTCCCACAAGCCAAAGCCTAATTCAGAGAAAAGCTCTAACTCTCTTCAAGTCTATGAAGGCTGAGAAAGTTGAAAAGGTTGCAGAAGAAACATTGGAAGTTAGCAGAGGTTTGTTCCTGAAGTTTAACAAGTCATTTCCATTAAAAAACATTTGCAAGATGAGCAGAAGGGCTGAGGCAGAAGCTGCACCAAGTTATCCGGAAAATAAGAAAATCAATAAAGTTGGTTACACTAAACAACAGATTTTCAATGAAGACAAAACAGCCTTATCTTGGAAGAAGGTGCCACCTAGAACTTTCATAGCTAGAGAGGAGAAGTCAATGTCTGGTTTCAGAGCTTCAGATGACAGGCTGGCACTCTCATGGGGGGTTAATGCAGCTGGTGACTTCAGGTTGAAGCCAAAACTCATTTACCATTTGGAAAATCCTAGGACAGTTAGTGTATTGATTTGCTCTGCCTGTGCTCTAAAAATGGAAAAGCGAGTCTGGATGACAGATGTCTGTTTAAACATAGTTTACTGGATATTTTAAGCTCACAGTTGGGACCTATAGCTCAGGAAAAAAAATCTTTACAAAATGTTACTACTAATTTACAATAATTGTGGTCATTCAAGAGCTTTGACAGAAATGTAAAATGAGATTGTTTTCATGCCTACTAACATAGCATCCCTTCTGTAGTCCATGGATCAAGGAATAATTTCAGTTTTCAAGTCTTATTATTTAAGAAATACATTTCATAAAGCTATAGCTACTGTAACTCACCACTTCTCTGATGGAATTGAAAACTTTCTGGAAAGTATTCACCATTCAAGATGCGATTAAGAACATTTGTGACTCACGGGAGGAGGAGGTAGAAATATGAACATCAAAAGAGATCAGAAGACGTTGATTCCAACCTGCATGGATGACTTTGAGGGTTCAAGACTTTAGTGGAGGAAGTAACTGCATATATGGTGAAACTAGCAAGATAATGATGAGGAGTCACTGGTTTGAGATGAACAAAGAAAGGGATTTCTTGAGATGGAATCTACTCCTGGTGAAGATGCCATGAATACTGGTGAAATGACAACAAAAAAATTAAGAAGATTACACAAAGCTTTTTGATAAAGCAGTGAGTGGCAAATTTTGAGAAGAATGACTCCAATTTTGAAAGAAATTCAAAATTGCTAAAATGCTAAAACACAGAGAATGCTACTGAGATATTGGTGAGAAAAGTACCAACTGATGAGGCAAATACCATTGCCCCCTTATTTTAAGAAATTTCCAGAGCCAGCTAACCTTCAGCAGCCACCACCCTGATGAGTCAGCAGACACTGGCACTGAGGTGAGACCCTCCAATAGCAAAACAATAATTACTACTCACTGAAGGCTCAGAGGATCATTAGTATTCTTAACAATAAAGTATTTTTAGTTAAAGTAGGTATGTATTTTTTTTTAGAGATAATACTATTGAATACTTAATAGGCTGCAGTAGAGGGTAAGTATAAACTTAATGTGCACTGGGAAACTAAATAGTTCATGAGACTCACTTATTTGCAATATTTGCCTGATTATGGTGGTCTGGAACTGAAACCTCAAAAACTCTGGCATATGCGTATAGATACACACATATACCAACATGCTTCCATAGATAAAGGGCCTTAAATCTAAACTAGAATTGTTTCACTCCATGAACACAAAAAACCTCAAAGATCATGTGATTCATTATTGCTTCTGACTCACGTTGAAAAAACAGATTTCTACTGTTGAGGATTTCCTAAAATCTGAAAGTGAGTCAGGGTTGTGTCAGATCTGGGAATATTTATTATTTAATATCCCAGAGTCCAGTGCTTTGTACATTATGCCACAGAGGAGTCCAAATATGAATAACATTGCTTAAATTTTTTCTTTCAAATTTTTTTCATATGCATTAATGACTAAACATAAAGATCTATATATTAGAAGAGTCCTAGAATGCACTAAAGGATCCGGGTTCTAATTTGGGCTTTATCTACTAACAATATTTCTCTATAAAAGTAATTTAATTTCCTTAAACCTCAGTTTTCTTATATTACCATATTAAATGTAAGAAATGTGATCAAAAGGGACCATATATGATTAAATCAATAGGACTTATGGTTTCTGCTCTGACATTTGAAGAGCTTGAAAGTCAAGTCTTGACTCCCATCATGACAAACCAAATCAACAACTTTTTAGAGAAGTGAGGTTATGCCTTGAACCACCTTCCTGAAAGGTGAGGAGATAAATGAATACAGAGAATCACAGCTTATCAGAGAAGCAAAAGATGCTGGAGCCAGTAATAGGGCTGGGGAACATAAAAAATAATCATTAAAATGTGCAGGCAGACTGTGGACAAACTAAGAGTTAAAAACTCTGAGAGGGAAGGGTCCGGCCTTAGTCTCACTTTCAGAAACCCCATCAGATTCTGAAACTGAAGATAGGAGAAAAATTTCTTCCTTCTGCTACTAGAAAGAAACAATGAACCATTTGAAATACATCCACAGTGTTTTGCTTTCTGAAACAAAAGCTTACCTGCAAGGCAAACTTCACCAGAACTTTATTGCAATTATAAAAAGGGCAATTCGACAAAGCAATCCTTAGCAAGAAGAGTGAAGCAGGTGGCATCACAATACCTGACCTTAAACTATACTACAGAGCAATAGTAACACAAATGGCATGGTAGATTTGTAGACCCATGGTACAGAATAGAGAACACCGAGAAAACCCCACATAAAGTACAGTTATTTCATACAAGAGAAAGGTGCCCAAAACATGTATTGGAGAAAAGATAGCCTCTTCAACAAATGGTGATGGGAAAACTGGGAATCTGTATGTAGCAAATTAAGAGGTTTTATCAGAAGATTATAAAAATATTATCCATTCCTCAATATCTTATGACTTCATCAACAGTGCTCAAGTATAATGATTGAGAGAGCCTTAAGACACAGACTCTATTTAAGGACAAGTTTGTAAGAAAACTCAAAGACAACAGGAGAGAACAAAGGGAAATTAGAGGAAATTTAAAATATAGACCTGAAAAGATGCAGCAAGTATAAATAGCATGCCTAACTTTCATCCAGGTAAACATAAAATATAAAAGTCTATTTATTTCATTTCCTATTATCTGATGGCTGGCTATCATGGCTGGCTTTCAACAAACAATTGCAAAGCATGCTATGGGCAAGAATAAAGTTTGACAAAGCAAAACAGACTAAGGTATGGCGGAGAATTTGGAATGATTGGTCTGTACATTTAAATCTCCATGATTAATATGCTAAGAGATCTATTAGAATAATTGGACAACATGCAGAAACATATATGTAGTATAAGCAGAGAAATGAAAACTCTAGAAAGCAAAAACACCACAAAAGGATCAAATATAGGTCATGAGAATACCAAGAGGAAAAGAGATAAAGAAACAATAGATTTAAAATGTCAATGGCTAGGAATTTTCCAAACTTAATGCCAGACACCAGTCTATAGATCCAAAAATCTCAGAAAATATCAGATGGGATAAAGAAAAACAAACAAAACCTATATTTCATTTCCAATTGCAGAAAATCAGACAAAGATAAAACATGAAGCTAGAGGAAAAACTGCACCTTACCTATAAAGGAATAAAGATAAGAATTAAACAGACTTATTGTTTGCCTGGTTAGGCAAACAAAGAGGAGGTAGAGTGAAATATTTAGATGTGTTCAAGAAAAACTCTACCAACCTAGACTTCTGTGCAGTGTAATTATCCTCTCAAAGAGAAATGAAGACTTCTTACAGACAAGCAGTAATGAAGGGAGTATATGACCAGCAGAACTATCTTGGAAAAAAAGTTAGAAGAAGGTCTTCATATAGAAGAAAAATGGTAAATATCAGAAACTCAGATTGACATGAGGAAGAATAGAAAAAGAATAAGTAAAGATAAAACTATATCTTGTGTTTTTCTTTTTGTGGTGCTGGGGATTAGAACCCAGAGCCTTGTGCATGCAAGGCAAGCACTCTACCAACTGAGCTATATCCCCTTGTGTTTTTCTTTACTGATCTGTTTTTCTTTACTGATCTAACTGTTCAAAATAGTAATAGCAGCAATATGTTGAGTGATTTTAGTGTATAGATATGTGAAATGAACAACAATAATGCTTCAAGGGACAGGAGGGAGACACTGGGAATAGTTAATTAATGGCACATGCACTATTTGTGAAGCAGTATGGTGTTATTTAAAAGTGGACTTGGACTATTTAAAAATGTCTACCACAAACTCTAGGGAAATTCCTGATTTAAAAATAGATGCATATTGATATTCAAGAGAAGAGAGAAAATGGAATTCTATAATAAAATACTCAATTAAAACTAGAGGAGTCAGAAAAAGAGAGGAAGATAAAAATGAAGAGGAAGAGGAGGAGGAGGAGGAGAAGAGAAAAGAAGAAGAAAAGAAACAACTACAACAACAACAATAGAGTAACAAAAAGAAAACATTTACTCTATGGGAGATGTTATTCCAACTCTATCAATAATCACTTTAAATGTAAATGGTCCTAGTACATCAATTAAAAGACAAAGACTGGCAGAATGAATAAGATACAGAACCCAACTATATGTTGTTGACAAGATGTCCACTTTAATTATAAAGGCTCAGATTTAGAAACATGAAGAAACATAAACATGATACCTTTAGCCAAAAGAAAGATGGGGAACCTATTTTAATTTCAGACAAAACAGATCATTCTAGGAGATTATTAGATATAAAGAGGGCCAGTATATCTTGAAAAAAGAGTTAATCCTCCAAGAAGATGTGAAGGTGTATGAACTTTACAGCCCAATGTCAAAATATGTAAGAAGAAAACTGGTAAAACTGCAAGGAGAGTGGTTATAATGAGGGTCATCACTATTCCTCTGTTTGCAATCAATGGATTCAGAAGGCAGATAAACATAAGGATTTAGAAACTACATCTAGGTCTTATACACTGATCAGATCCAATGCACTGTACAACAGAAAGAGTGAACTCCAAAGTAAATTTTGGACTAGAGTGCAGTATAATGTAACAATGTTGGTTTATCATTTTCAAGAAATGCACTTTTTTTTTTTTCCCTAAGAATTGAAGCAGGCTAAGGCGAGATGCTAATAATAGCATAATTGAAGGGGAGAGCTGTACGGGGGCTCTTTCTTATCTGCTCATTTTTTTTTTGTGTGAGCCTAAAACTGCCTTGTAAAGTAGTCTATAAAATATTGTTTTAAGTTTGAGATTGTTTTCCAAGGGTTAAATTATTTCTCAGCCTGGGGAAATAAACCAACCAAACCAGTTACCTTGTTTCATCTCAATCCCTATCTCTACCTCCATCTCTATATGTACATAATTTTCTTATTTATTTAACTATATATTTAAGCCATTTGATAATCTTTTTAAATAATTTATGAAATGTAACAGAAGCACTTATAAAGTAAATAGTCTACTGTCAAGTTATATTTTATTCTTTTCTATAAAATCAAAGCCAATATTTTTCACATTTAATCTCTGAACACCTGTTTATCACCTTATGACCTTTTGGGGTATATAAGTGTGGGAGTTTAAAAAAAAATTTTGACTACTTGCTTTCCTCCCTTAGTTGCTAAATTAATTTACAGACTGAATGATCTTGCTCCCTATTTTGAGGATCTCTCTATATAATGAAAAATTATGAATTATATTCCTGCTGATTCATTTGATTATGTAATCATGCATGTTGTATTTAAAAGAACTCTTCTTCAATTTTTGTTGAAAGGAAGGAATCAATTTAACACATAATTTTCTTTATTCCTTCATTTTTTTTCCTCAAATAGTATCCTGCCAAAATCTCTACAATGACTTGGTATAGGAAAAAAAATAGTCACTGCTCAGGAAACTGTTCCTTAGTCCATAATTTATACCATGCATCATCCTACCCTAGCACTAGGTCAAATATTCCTCACTGTAAGTCTGATGAAATGAAGTTCAGACTGTTCTATCATTGCCCATTTATAGCTATAAGCATAGAAAAACCAAGAGAGTTACCAGGGAATACTCTATTGTCCTGTCTTTATAATCAAAGTGTTCTTTGGTTCTTCATAGTGGCCAGCATAAATTATTCCATTAATAAAGTGACTACTTTCTTTGTCATATCAATAAATCTTTCTCTGTGTAGGTTTGTCTTCTGCTTCCCCTCATGCAAAGAACAGAGTTTCACTCTTAACCTTGGTTCCACAGTTGCCAATAGTACATATTAGTTAGGTCTTGTCATCATTTGCAAGAGTATGTGATTTTTCTCTTGGAGAATATACTGTGTTTTCCCAACTCAGGTTGTGCTTACTCTGATCCTTGTTACTGGTGTGGAGGCAATGAAAAGAGAAGACATCTTGAAACAAGAAGCATTACCTTCCAGGGGATTTGCCTTGAGTTCTCTAAAGGCATCCAGGTAAGGGGAAGCTATAGAGAAGGAGATGCTTCTGCCATCCTCAATGGTTCAAAACACCTGGAAGTTTAGGATTTTCTAACTTGTCTCTCTAGTTGTCCTTGTTTCAGGTTACATGGTCCCATTGTTCCTGTTAGGGTCCTGACTTGAACAAATGAGACCTACCTCTGAGATCTGTGCCAGCAGCTCTGCTACTATTACAATTCCATGCTGGGCCTGGTTTCCATGTCTGCTTTGTGGATGCATGATGTTAAGAATCCCTCTTCTTTTATTCTAAACTTTGAGTTGTCAGTTTGCTAATCTGTGTCTTTTTTTTTTTTTTTTTTTTTTTTGTGGTGCAGGGGATTGAACCCAGGACCCCAGGTCCTTATGCATGCTACGCAAACACACTACCAACTGAGCTATATCCCCAGCCCATAACCGTAATTTTGTTTATTTATCTGCAGGGATACCTACAGCTATTAATAAATACCAGCTTACTGTAATATCTTTTATTATATAATTATATATATATATAATTTTCAAGAAGAGTCTTATCATACCATAGAAGCAAACACATCTACCAAAAACAACCTGTTTTAGTGAGAATTGATTATGCTGTGTTAAAAAGTGTTCCTGCCCTCAATGAAAGCATTTTTTCCACGCAAAATGTTTTACAATGAAGGGTTACTCCAACAATTAATAACATTATCAACTCTTGTTAACTTCTAAAAATAGGTTCACAAAAATTTAAAGCTTCATTCCTTAAAAAGTTCACTATTTTATAATAAGCCAAACCAAAGAGAGTGTTAATCACCTATTTTGAGCTTAAGGAAATGCTAATATTATTTGAGAATTTATTTGTACAGATACCTCAATACAGAGGCCCTGAGATATATTTGAAGGATGGCAAAGAGGTCACTTACGGCTGGATATGAGGTGGTAAGAAGGAGAATAGTAGAAGACAAAGTTAGAAAGGTCCTGGGTGTAGGCAGGATGAGAAGACTTGTGGGGTATCAAGAAGACTTTGGCTATTCCTCTGAGGGAAATAAGAAGTCACTGAAGTGTTTTGATCACAGGATGCATATTAATTATCTATTTTTTGTAACAAATATAGCCACCCAAAACAGTAACATGAAAGGACATTAAACATGTATTATCTCCCACAGTTTCTGTGGGCAAAGAATTGGGGATGGATTGGGTAAAGAGTTGTAGTCAGATGTGGGCTGGGGCTCTACACATCTGGAGATGTGAGTGGGCCTAGGGGATGCACCTCCTAGTTGGCTTACTCATGTGAGTCCTGAGCTGGCTCTGGCTGCTAAGAGGAGCCCTCAGTTCCTCTTCCTCTGGGCCTCATTGTAGGACTGCTTGTGTGTTCTCATGACATGGTGCTGGCTTTACACAGGGTGAGAAGTCTAAGGAGAATATCATTGTCCTTTGTGACCTAAACTCTGAAATCATACACTTTCGCTTCTTCTGTGTTCTATTCATTGACAGTTTGTCTCTGATTCAGCGTGAGAGGAAACTGCATAATGGTGTGAATACCAGCGGGTGAGGGTCACTGGAGGCCATCTTGGAGGCTGACTCTCAGGGAAAAGAAGGGAGAGGATTACTGGAATGATGTCCTTGCATGGACATCAATAGCCTTTGTTGGGTGCCCAGAGAAGCCATCAATAATAATAGCAGTTACAGGAAGTTGGGAAGATGTGGTGGTAGGAATTTGTGTACATTCTCTTCAAAATTTTTCTGCCTCTTTGTGAAATAGGAAATAGATCATAAGTTGAGTGAGGACCTGGAATGAGGAATTAGAAGTTTGTAAGTATTTAAAAATTTCCTATAGCTTTCAAGTGCTACAGTGGTCATTCTCACTAAACCTGCTTGGTCAGATTATCAAGGAGAATAAAACCCTTTTTATTATTGTTCTCCTATAAGTGGCTCATTCTCTCTGTTTCATTATACATTTATTTTCACTCTTAGTTTCAATAACTTTTTATGTTTATAGCATGGGAACTTCTAGGCCATGAGTATCCTGTGATATGCAATTAGACTACCTTGTTACTTCTGGCTTATGGAGCAGAATAAAATATAGAAAATTAAGGGTACTCACAGGATGCAAAATATTTTTTAAAAATATGACATAGTCTTATCCTCTCCCAATCAGCCCAAGATCACTAGGGACAAACTATAGACCAATTAAGTTAGGTTAAATGACTCATTGCAATATGAGTGCTTCACCAGATGAAGGAAAAGAAAATTAATACAGAACATTGTGAAAGAGTGCAGTTTAGACACAGTGCAAATGAAGTTGTGTTTTGATGGACTCAAAGCAAAGTAAAGTTATGTGTAAAGTGGGTCAGCACTAGTTCAGGACTGCAAAATGGAACTTAGGTTCTGTTTTCTTGGAAACTACATTAAGAAGTAAAATAAGTAAAATGTTGGGCTGGGGATGTGGCTCAGTGGTAGCATGCTTGCCTGGAAAGTGAGAGAACCTGGGTTCAATCCCCATTAAAACACACACACACACACACACACACATACACACACACACACACACAAGTCAAGTGTTTTGTCCAGGGACGCTCTGTCTCTAGGCGACTATATATCAAGGGCAGCTTCACTGCGTCATAATGACTTAATTTCTCTAGATGAGAATGGGGCATTTAATTCTTACTAAAATAGTTTCAAAGAGCAAAAATGTTTCCAATAGTTTATGATTTCACAGAATAAAATTTCTCAGTAAGAAAGTAGTAGCTTTCCAAGAACTGATTGTTAAGGCATTTTATGTAGTGTGTATATGGGAAAAATGATGTGTTGAAATAAATCTGTACATGACTTTATCCACAGCTCTCATTCTGGACTGATGAATGGCAGGGATATTTTTACTTTTTTAGTCCCAGAAAGTCTTCACTTACTATCGTTTAAAATATTGATGCATAAGTCACTCTCCCTTCCTGAGAAATCTGAGTCACAGCACATAAACAGCTTGTGTCTCACACTTTTAATGCCCAAATTGCAAAGCCCCCTGCAGCATGTTTACCAGACCTCAGCATCCAAGTGTCTCAGTTAAGCTTGCCAGTTTCCAGAGGGAAGTCTCACACTCCCATTGTGCTACTCTCATGTTCTTTCTTGTTCTAAGCTTGCCCTGGCTAAGAGGACTGCCATCACAGTAGTCTGAAGAAGGCCTCCTGTTGCTGCAGCTGGTGGAGAGTTTGCCACTCCTTATGCCCAAAGCTGCATCTTCCCAGGGGAGCAGGGCACTGTCGGATTCTATAAGAACCTCAGAGAGTCTCACTACAATGTCATTTGCACCTTGAAGCAGTGTGCTCATGTTCTCTCTCAGTAAAGCTGCTTCTCCTGTCTTCTGCAAGCAGGCCTCAAAACTTATATGCAAAACCAAAACCAAAAGCAAAACAAACAAACAAACAAACAAAACACACACAGAGAAATCAAAACAGCAAACAAAAATCAACTGATCAAACATAAAGAAGGAAGACAAGAAATGATATTTATTTCCCAGAGATCCTGCTCTGATTCTGCTTAGACAATGATCAGACCGCAACACTTAGCCCTAGCACTTGTTCATTAGTCTTTTGTCAAAAAATAAGGGCCTACCTTAAATTTGAATAAAGATCATCAATTTTCTAAAAAATATGGGAACTACCTATTAAGGTAGTTTAGAGTCTCCATGTTATTCTTGGAGGGGAATGTAAATTATTACAGCCCACTACCAAAATCAGTATGGAGTTTCCTCATAAAACTAAAAATTGAACTGATATATAATCTAGCTATACCACTTCTTGGTATTTATCCAGAGGAATTATGGACAGAATACTTTGGCAATGTGTGCATATGACATGTTTATCAGACCATGATCATGATAGCCAAGTTGTTGAATCAGTAGAGATGTTCACCAACAGATGAATGAATAAAAAAATGTGATATATATAAAATGGAGATTTATTCAACCATAATGAAGAATGGAATTGTGTTACTTGCAGGAAAATGAATGGAACTGGAGAGCATTATGTTAAGCAAAATAAGCTAGACACAGAAAGACAAATATATATTTTTTCTTAGATATGGAGGCTAGAAGGGAAAAAAATAAAAAGGGTGTCAGGAAAGTAAAAATAAAACCAATAAAGTAGAGGAAGAGGAGCACAGAGGGAGGAGGAAGAGGCAAGGAGTAGTGTTGGCGAGTACTACTGAACAAATTATTCTATGTATAGGTATGAATATTCCACAGAGAAGCCCATTGTTCTGTATAATTAGTATACATCAATAAGTAAATTTAAAAAAGAGTCTGTCTTTAGAAACCCACAAACCCCCCAAAAACCAAAACCCAAAAAATAACAACAACAAACAAACAAAAACCCTCTCATCTTGTCATACTTAAAGGTTTTACTTGATTTTACTCATTAAAATTTTTAAATCTCTTAGCCAGGCACTTACAGTCCTAGCTACTTAGGAGGCTGTGGTAGGAGGATTACTTGAGCCCATGAGTTAGTTGAGACCAGTCTGGGCAACATTTTGAGACCCTGTATCTAAAATATGAACCAACAAAAACCTTAGAACTCTGGAGTATCATCTTAGTGAGGGTATGCTATTGCATAAATAACCCTTAAATGCCCCCAACAAACATATGTGGCCTCTCTCACTTCGCTTGTTGTCATGACCATGTGATTTTCTTTAATTGATTTTAAAAAAATAAATGACAGCAGAATGCATTACAATTCTTATTACACATATAGAGCACAATTTTTCATATCTCTGGTTGTATATAAAGTGTGTTGACCCCCAATTCGTGTCTTCATACATGAACTTTGGATAATGATGTCCATCACATTCCACTATCCTTGCTAACCTCCTGTCCCCTCCTTTTCCCTCCACCCCTCTGCCCTATCTAGAGTTCCTCTATTCCTCCCATGCTCCCCCTCCCTACCCCACTCTGAGTAAGTTACCTTATATCAGTGTAAGCATTCGGCATTTGTTTTTTGGAGATTGGCTAACTTCGCTTAGCATTATCTTCTCCAACGCCAACCATTTACCTGCAAATGCTATGATTTTATTCTCTCTTTTTTAAAAATTTTTATTATTAGTTGTTCAAACCATTACAAAGCTCTTGACATATCATATTTCATACATATGATTCACGTGGGTTATGAACTCCCATTTTTACCCCGTATACAGATTGTAGAATCACATCGGTTACACATCCACTTTTTTACATACTGCCATACTAGTGTCTGTTGTGTTCTGTTGCCTATCCTATCCTCTACTATCCCCCCTCCCCTCCCCTCCCCTCCTATCTTCTCTCTCTACCCCATCTACTGAAATTCACTTCTCCCCCTTGTTTTTTTCCCTCTCCCCTCACTTCCTCTTATATGTAATTTTGTATAACATTGAGGGTCTCCTTCCATTTCCATGCAATTTCCCTTCTCTCTCCCTTTCCCTCCCACCTCTCATCCCTGTTTAATGTTAATCTTCTCATGCTCTTCCTCCCTGCTCTGTTCTTAGTTGTTCTTCCTTGGAAAGCTGGGAATGGAACCACCATTTGACCCAGCTATTCCCCTTCTTGGACTATTATCTAAAGACCTTAAAAGAGCATACTATAGGGATACTGCTACATTGATGTTCATAGCAGCACAATTCACGATTTTATTCTCTTTTATTGCTGAGTAATATTCCATTGTGTATATATACCACACTTTTTTTATCCATTTATCTACTGAAGGGCATCTATGTTAGCTCCACAGTTTAGCTATTGTGAATTGTGCTGCTATGAACATTGATGTGGCTGCATTACTATAGTATGCTGATTTTAAGTCCTTTGGGTATAGACCTAGGAGTGGGATAGCTGGGTCAAATGGTGGTTCCATTCCAGTTTTCCAAGGAATCTCCATACGGCTTTCCATATTGGCTGCACCAATTTGCAGTCCAACCAGCTATATGAGTATATCTTTCTCCCCACATCCTCACCAACACTTATTATTGTTTGTCTTCATACTAGCTGCCCATTCTGACTGGAGTGAGATGATATCTTAGAGTAGTTTTGATTTGCATTTCTCTAATTGATAGAGGTGATGAACATTTTTCTATAGAACCCTAAAGAAAGAAATCAAAGAAGACCTCAGAAGATGGAAAGATCTACCTTGCTCTTGGATAGGCAGAATTAATATTATCAGAATGACCATACTACCAATAGCACTATACAGTTTTAATGCACTTCCAATCAAAATCCCAATGGCATTCCTCATAGAAATAGAAACACAATCATGAAATTCATCTGGAAAGATGACAGATCCTGAATAGCTAAAGCAATTCTTAGCAAGAAGAGTGAAGCAGGTGGCATCACTATACCAGATCTTAAACTATACTACAGAGAAATAGTAACAAAAACTGCATGGTATTGTCACCAAAACAGACTGATAGACCAATGGTACAGAATAGAGGACACAGAGACTAACCCACATAATTATAATTATCTTATATTAGACAAAGGTGCCAAAAACATGCATTAGAGAAAAGATAGCCTCTTCAATAAATGGTGCCGGGAAAACTGGAAATCCATATGCAACAAAATGAAATTAAACCCCTATCTCTCACCATGCACAAAACTCAACTCAAAGTGGATCAAGAACCTAGGAATTAAACCAGAGACTCTAAGTCTAATAGAAGAAAAAGTAGGCCCTAATCTTCATCATGTGGGATTAGGCTCCAACTTCCTTAATAAGACTTCTATAGCACAATAATTAAAACCTAGAAATCAATAAATGGAATGGATTCAAACTAAAAAGTTTCTTCTCAACGAAAGAAACAATCTGTGAGGTGAATAGAGAGCCTACAGAATGGGAGCAAATCTTTACCTCTCATACATCCGATAGAGCACTCCTCTCTAGGGTATATAAAGAACTCAAAAAGCTAAGCACCACCCCCCCCCAAAAAAAAAAAACCCAAAAAACAAAAAACAAATAATCAATAAATGGGCCAAGGACCTGCACAGACACTTCTCAGAAGAGGATATACAATCAATTGACCATGTGATTTTCTTCAACCCTCTTCCACAGTCAATGGATTTACAAGTGAGAGTCCTATCAAACCTGTAGTGGAAGGACAGAGAAGGGACAACAAGGATGCTGATGAGAGTGTCATTGATGAGATCCAGCAGAGGCACTAAAGGTGGAGAAATAAGTGAGGAAAGAAAGGCATCGATGGAAAAGCCTTATACAAGAAAGCCCTCTCAATGGTGCTGATACACTGCTCATAATGAATAATCACTGGAGCATCTACTATGTGCAGGCCTTGCAGAAAGACCATGATTGGCCTTATCTTGTTCAATTCTTAGAACCACTTAGTCAGTTACAAGCCCTTATAGATTTTGTAGATGAGGATGCCAAGTTTCAAGGAGTAACATGCTCAGATCACATGGCTTATCAGTGATAGTGCTAGTTCTTAAAGCAAAATCTCTGATTTCAGTGCTTGTTATTAATTCTTGATTTACTTTCTGTAATATTGTGAGATATATGCCTTATTAAATAGAATTGAAATATACATACAAATATCTGAAGCAGGTAAAAAAATATCATGTATCTTTACCTGCATGTTCAGTAGTTCTCTATCTGAGAACTGTATCATCCACTGCCAATCGAGTACATCTTGCACTTTTTTGTTTCTCATTTTTGAGTTTTCCAATTTTTACCCTATTTCTACTATCTCTATACTTTTCGGATAAAATTCATTTTCAAACTTAACATTCTGAATTCTCCCTTTAGGATTTCATCTGGAAATATTCAATTTCATATATCAACAGTAGGAGATAGCTTTAGAGTTGCCAAATAATTGCAAGGAAAAGATCAGATCTGCTTGAAAAACTTTTCAGCTATAAGCTCTGAATATGACATGGGAAGCTTATTAGTGAAAATATATTGGAAATTCCACCCCCATGTAGGTCAGAAACTTAACACAGGCAACAAATCCAATATGAAGATACAATGTGGCTCCTTTAGTTTTATTTTATATAGTCGATTTGTTTTTTTCTGTACCCCTGCTGATAAGAAGAAAAACTGTTAACTTTGGTTGAAAGCTTAGTCCACTGTGCTAATTTAAACAAAGGCTTTATTCAGTATCCAGTCTCTTTTGGCGAAAATTTAAAAAAAAATCCACAAACCACAACTAGTGCTCAGTTTATCAAATGACCTCAGAATTCCCCAGTCATCTCCCTCAGATAGTGGCTCTGTGTATGGGGGAAGGATATGTCTGAAGATTATGAACACAGATGAGTCAGAATCTTAAGATGCTAGATGCTACGTCTTTTGAACCCTCTACCTTTCAGGACAATGTCCCATCTAATTTCTGTCTCTGCAGCTGGCAATTCTTGGCTACTTCCTGACTCTTGCCTTTTGCCCTCATCACTGCATGGGAACCGTCAAAATCACCCATGGCAGCTGTGTTACTAAAGCCAATGATTAATTCTCTGTCATTATTTATGTGACTTTTCTGCAGCATCTGTCGCAGTTGATTTCTCCCTTCTCTTTAATGTTTTTCACTCACATGGCTGCCAGGACACCACAGTCTTCTGATTTTTCTCCAAAACTCTGAAGGTTCTCCCATCTATCTCCTTGGATGGTTATTTCTTTTATTCTTGACCTCTAAATTTTAAAGTTGGCAGACTGCTTTTCTGAAATCCAGTCTTATCTTTCTAAGAGCTTACTCAGTGTCTCCACTTGGATGCCGGAGAGAAAACTGAGATGTGCCCCCAAACTTGCTTGTGCATGATTTTCCCTTTCTACTGGCATTTCCATAACCCCAGTTGTTCACATCAAGGCGAGTCCACAGTCTTTTCTCTTGCCTTAATAGGGAGAACATAGATTAGGATTCTTTTTTCTTAAGATTCTGCCTTTGCAGTTTATAACCTTTTCCTCTTAATTCATGATGTCTACCTTTCTAAAGTATACATTATAATGTGTAAATTTTATTTAAAAAAACTAGAAACCTAGGGGCTGTAGTTGTGGCTCAGTGGTGGAGCACTAGACTAGCATGTGTGAGGCCCTGAGTTAGATTCTCGACACCGCATATAAATGAATGAATAAAGTAAAGGTCCATCAAAATATATATATATTTATAAACAAAAACAACAACAAAACTAGAGACCTAGCCAGGCACAATGGTGCATGCCTATCATCCCAGCAGCTCAGGAGACTGAGGCAGGAAGATCACAAGTTCAATGCCAGCCTCAGCAATTTAGTGAGACTCTGTCTCAAAATAAAAAATTAAAAGGTCTGGGGATGTGGTTCAGTGGTTAGCACCCCTGGGTTTAATTCCATTACCAAAAACAAATGAACAACAACAAACAAAAACAACACAAAGCCAAAACAAACAAACAAACAAAAAACCTAGAGACCAGAGTAACTTTGGGATAAAAGTATATGCAGAATTTGAAGTTCATAGTTTAAGACCTAATTCATCAAAGTCAAATTCATAAATTGTCTCATGGATTTGAGTAATAATTTCACGTAATCACATTGCCTTAGATTTCTTTTGGCTCTTCATGTGATCTCAATTCAACATGTTTAAAACACCATCTCCTTGTAGGTGACACCATTTGCTACGTTTGGAATTTCTCTGCTTCTTAGTCTAACTTTGTGACTTTCTTGAACATCATCATTTTCATACATGACCCAACCTCACTCACCCCCACTGGATTGGTTTAGGGATGTCAACCTGGCTCAGCCAATTATTTCAAAATTACAATTTATTGATCCATTAGGTGACACAATTCGAGTCAATTACAATCCTTCCTTAAATTGTCTGAACTTGGAAGCATGGAGAGTAACATACAGCTCCCCTCTGGAGACAGAACCCATGAGAAGCAAAACTCAAGAGCTATTTGTGACCACATTTCCAACTATGTGAAGGAAAGAAGTCTGCAGTGAGACCAAATGAAACCAACATCCTGAGTGTTATAGATGAAATGCAGAGGACTAGACCATGGTGATATTTCTGTACCTGGATCTCATTTTTTTCCCAAGGCCCAGTTAGTTGGCCTTTTAGCAGATGTTAATGAAGAATCTTATGCTTTATATTGTGGAGAGCCATTGTTAACTAGCTTAAGTGGGGGGTGGTGGTGATGGTGAACAAATTTATTTTCTTATATGGTTGGAAAGGATATCAAAATAGCTAACATAACCAAAGCAATAGCTTCAGTAACCAGGTCTCCATTTATACCTATAACTGACACTTACTTTTCGTTTTTGATCCATCCCTCATTTCTGCTTCTCTTAGCTATTAGTTCCAGTCAGAATGCATGCTCTTAGGCATGATTCTAAATGGTGACTCCTCAAAACAAAGCCTCTAGGGCATAAGTCTGTGCTAAATTTCATGTAAAATTCTAAAAATGGCTGATTGGTGTAGCTCAGGTCACACATCAACCTCTGAACCAACCCCCTGGCCAAAAGCATAGGGTACGGCAGTCATATGCTATTTCTGTGGCTATGGGTCAGTGAGACATACATGAACTAAAAACAGGAGAAGTGCAGGACTGTTACCACAAAGGATATAATACTCTGAGGATACAACACTCTAGCTACCACAACCCACTACACCACTTTTTGTTGGTTTAATTCTTTCTTGGTTTCCTTGCCTAAATTTTCTGCCTAATCCAGTTATTTTTTCTCACTTGCAATCAAAGTCCTGAAGAATACATACTTTCTTATGTGTCTTTTCTTTTTTCATAGAGTCCTATTTCTCTGGATGTCTCTGTTTGTTGAATCACCCTAGTTAGAAATGTGAGAATCTTCCTTAATTTCTCTGCATCCCTCCGTCTCCATATCCCCAAATGTAGAAATTATTATCAAGTTTTGCCTATTCCTTCTTTGCTGTATCTAACCAGAAATTCTATGTCAGTCCAAACCTTACAATGTCTCTGCAACCAACCTCATTATTCCATCTCTGCTGTCACAATGGTTGACAATGCCTTCACCATTTTTGCTTGATATGACTCCTTAATTATTTTTCCTACTTTCAGTCTTGCTTCTTTGCTATCTTCCACCCTGTGGTAAAAATAAAATGATCTTGTTATCTCCCTGAATAATATTTTTTTATCTTGGCATCCATTGCCTTTAGAATAAAGTTAAAGTTTTTGTTGATGGACACAAGACCCTTTGTAAATGTTTACTAAGATACTTAACTTGTCTCATAATATTCAGGTCTCAGCATCTGTTTTCATTTGTGTACCTTTTACCTTGCTGCTGTGCCATCTTTGTCATTGTTATCCTGACCCTATCCTCTAATCTCATAATTAGGTGTCTTTTATTTGCTCTTATACTCCTTGTTATCCTGACTCCTTCTGCCTTTGATAGTAATCAGGTTCTCAACTGCATATTGTATATAAATCACTGTTGGAACTTTTAAGAATCTCATGTTTTCTTGGCCCACCCCACAAACAGTATATCAGAAGCAATTTTTTTAAAAAATTACCTCCTGAAGATTCAGAAGCAGATGGTTTGTAGAAACAGTCATTTAGCCAACACTGTGTTTGAATATCTGCTCCTGCCTGATACCAGAGTTCTCTGATGATGGTTCTTTTCACTGCCTGGATTTCTTCCTGGAGCTACTCCTGAGAAGTCTTCTGATTGGCTGGTATGACTTTGAAGTCTCTTCAGATGTATATCCCAGTCATCTCTGCTCCGGACCCTTGTGCTAGAATGCAGAATCACCTATTTCAATTGTTCTACTCTCCTATAGTTATGCAGCCCCCTCCTTATTCTGCATCTTTTAATTTATTCTGTCCTTCTTGTTTTATCAGCTATCAATCTCATTCAGACTTAAATAAAATTTCCTGAATACTTCGGGTATGTCTCCAACCATAAATTGTCCTTCTCACTTGGCAACCTTGAACTGCCATTGCTAGATGTACACTAGCACTTAAAAATTATTGTAATTGCTCTAGATGGTTCTATACTGCAGTGAAGGGCAGATTGTGTATATCTCTTTCAACTTCATATTTTTAAAAATCTCATTGGTTGTTTGAATTGGATATGTATAAATATTTGCACCACTGAAATAAGGAGACTCAGAGAATGTAAATTTTTTTTTTCCTGGAAGACTGTTAAACATTTATCAAGTACCACCGGCTCTAGTAGACAACGGAACTGTGGTAGCTTTAGTGCCAGCCTGTGCAAACAGGTAAAACCCCTGCAGTTAAGCAGCGCACATCCTGGACTAACACCACCTGAAAACACAGGTGAACTGAGTCTGACAGATGACTAACTAGTGGCTCTAGACCTTAAACAAATCCAAAACTAAGGTCCTAACTCTGCTCTAAAACTATTCTACTCTGGCAATGATCCATCTCAATTAATTCACTGAGAACTTGCACAAGTCATTTAAGCAACCTGTGTATCGACTTTCTCATCTGTAAAATGGACATGTTGATAGTCTCTATCTCACGGGGCTGTGTTGAGGATTAAATGCATTGTGACTGGTAAAGTGCTTAGAATAATGCCAGACACAATAATGCTTTCCTGAAATATTATGTGTTTAAATAATTGCTGAGACCCAAACCATTACAGTCAGCCTTTCCTCCATCCCTTCTCTTACACATCATCCCTAATCTACCAGGAAATCTTTTTCCTTTGACATTCAAAATATATATCTGAATCTGACCTCACTTTACCACTTCTATCATGACCTTCCTGGATCAAGACTCTGTCATGTCAATCTGAATTAACGTGATGGCTCAAAGATGCTTTCCTTACTTTTACTCTTGTCTATCCACAATCTTTTCCTAAAATAATGAATAAAAGTGATCTTTTCTGATCACTTTTAGACTACGTCTACTCCTTAGCCAAAAACTCTCCAGTGGTTCCCCATTTCCCTAAGGGCAAAAGTCAAAATTCTTACAATGACCTTGTTTTAGTTAGCTTTCCTTTTCTGCTATGACCAAAAGATGACAAGAACATTTTTAGAAGAGAAAAAATTTATCTTGAGACTCATAGTTTCAGAGGTCTCAGTCCATAGACAGCCAACTCTATCCTCAGAGCCTGAGGTGAGGCAGAACATCATGGTGCAAGAGTGTGGCAGAGGAAAGCAGGTCTGGACATGGCCACCAGGAAGCAGAGAGACAGAGCTCCACTCAATAAGGATAAAATATACACCCTTAAAACATACCTCCAGGTACTTACCTTCTCTGGCTATACCCTACCTGCCTATGGTTAGCATCCAATTAATCCCTATCAGGGGATTAATGCACTGATTAGGATAAGGTTCTCATAACCCAATCATTTCACCTCTATACTCTCATGCATTGTCTCCCATATGAGTTTTTAGGGGACACCTAATATCTAAACTGTAACAGACTTAACAAAACCTGGACTCAACTCCTCTGACATCATCTATGGTATTCCTTCACTCAAGCTAGTGTAGTTCTCCTAGCCTTTCTGGAATGAATGGGTGAGGGTGTATCATAGGATTGTTACAACAAGAATATACAAGAAAACAAGAACAGGCATGGGGAAAGCCACGAGGACAGGGGTGGAGGTTATGGTGTAAGTAATAAAGATCAAAAAGTAAGAGTCAAGAGACAGCGGGAACAGTTTAGGAATTTTTTTCAAATTAAAACAGGTAAGAACAAGATCTGTACCCAGCCTTTTGGAAATAGTCCTAGTATGAGGAAGACAATAAAACAGCTCCAACAAGAGCCCTACAGAGAACCTGGCAACCTTTAGCAACCCTCAGTCCTAGGGATGTGCCAAATGTGGTCTGGCTTTGTTGCAGAGGTATTCAGTGGTAGGAAGCTTGTGAATGTTTACATAGAAAAGAGGTTATTTCCAAATTTGGTGGTATGTGAAAGCACCTCTATTAATAATATAGATCTGCTTCTCTTCTAGAAAAACAATGAGATGGCTTAAGATAATTGAAAATTTCTTGGGAATAGCTGGGATGTGGTTAGGACAAAGAGTAAAACTGTGGCAGCTAAGAAAAGCGGGAGCATTAACCTTGATCTGGCTCTTGGATAGCCTTCATTTTCACTCAGAGACAGAGAAGGCAGGGAACAAGAGCAGACATATAGAGTGTCATCTTTAAAATATAGCCTTGCGCTAGGGGTGGAGCTCAGTAGTAGAGCACTTGCCTAGCATGTGCGAAGTCCTAGGTTTGACCCCCAGCATTGGAAAAAAAAAAAAGAGCATAGGGCTAGAAATGCAAAACAAAGAAGCAGATAATAAAAAAATGAAACAAAACCAAAAACAAGTATGTTGATCACTCAGTTTAAAACATTGGACTAAAAAATCCCATAAAAATTCCACGACAATCTATGGGGTGGAATCCCAACTATTCATTCTGTAGCCTGTCTCATCTCCTGCCTCTTTCTTTTTTTCTGGTACTGATCTCAGTTTATTGACCCTGTTCCAGTCTGTACATGTACCTGTCCAGCTTTGTTTCTCATCTGCTCATTGTTTACTTCCTGTTCCTAAGATTCAATACTCCATTTAGGATTACTTGGCAGTGGCTCTTCTACTCACTACATCTGCTTTGCTTAGATCCATATGCTTTAGGTTCTGGTTGACAAAGTTGACTCTAAGATTATAATCTTCCCTTTTCCCATCCACTGGCCCCTGTATAACATGTATCTGCCTCATCCTGGTTTCTTCTAGATCACATCCTTGGGTTAGTTCAGGTTACCCTCAGAGATCTACAGAGTATTCTGTGCAAGCATCTCATGATGTGATAGAAAATGCTGTCATAACATATCCAGTCACCAAATAAAATATCCTGTTGTGCTGAAAAGGCCAAACCTTAGTCTTACTATGAAAATTTGTTCTTCTTGAGATTTAAAACCAACTCCACTTAAAACTAATTTACATGAATTTAGAACCAATTATTGACCCTCGATGAATCAGTTCTAAAACATCCCAATAAAGGTGATAAAAAGTTTGGTGATGGATAATTTATACTATGTGTGTCTGTTGCTTCCCTGCAGAATGCCAGTGTAGCCCCTGTACAGCTGTTGAAAGAGCAGAAGCTAAGAATATAGCAACTGCAACTGTCTCCAGAGAAAATCCCTTGGGTGACAGGAGCTGCCTCATCCAGTGTTGATTGGTAAACTACTTTGTCTTTCCCTCACTAGTCCACCTGAATAAGATTTCAAGTCCCAATTTTTGTGCATGGTAAAACTGGAGGAAAAGATACTTCCTTCCACAAAATCACCATACATGGTTCTGGGAGAAGGGCTACTAGTCTTTGGCTTTGTTCTTTTGAGTGGTACCAAATAAAATTATTCTCCCTCCAACCTTTCAATAACATCTACCTTGTGACTTTGCTTAGTCAATTCAAGCATTAAAATGTTTCTCCCCCTCTGATTAAAGCATTATTTCCAGATGGGAGCTCTGATACATTTTCTCAGACAAGCTGTCAAACCTATGCTTCATCAAGTATGCCTTCCTCCAGTAATGACTTGCATCTTTTTTGAGTAACATATCTGCAGACTTGTGAAGTACAGGTAGGAGGTAATATGTTAGTTCCTCTCATCAAACTGCATTGATGTGAGGCTCTAGAGAGGCATTGGATTCTGTTTCCATGGCAACTGCTTCACTGCTCAAGGGGAAAACAGGACAGCAATTGAAGTCTGTGTTAATGGCAGCTCTAAAAATAATCAGTAATGTGTTGAAATCAAGTGAAAGACCTAGGAAGCAATAGGTAAAAATTATAACCATGCAAAGTGGGATTAAACAATAAGGTATTGTACAAATATTATTACAAGTATACTATGCTTCAGGAATTACAGGAATGGTTGGTGACAAATATATTTTCAAAGAGAATCAAGTATTCTTCTATTTTTTCATTCATTCAGATGACTGTTGAATATGGATTACATGCCAGCCATGAAGAAGGACCTGAGAATGTAGAGCTGAGTCAGTACTGTCTCAGTCTTCCAGAATCTCATGGTTTTATTGGTGCACTATGCAAGAAAATCCACCGTGATTACTATAGACATTTTGTTTGCCTCTCCAAGAGACATTCTAGCCATTCTCCATTGTTTAGAAAGTAGGAAACTAAGGATTTATGTGGGATTGATCACACAGTAAGCTCCACGGATGCTTAAAAATCATTTATAGCAGTGAGAATGTAGACCAAGGTACAAACCTGGATGACACTCTTATCTGTAGAACTGACTTTGGCACAAAGCTCATAAACCTTTGGGGCTTGTGAAATATTTATCATCTCCTTTGCCTGAACATGAAAGAAGGAGACTACAGTGTCTGCTGCCTCAGGAAGTCACTGTGTGATCAAGATGTAAATCAGTCTAGGGATGAAGCCAGAACTTGGACAAGGGCAAAACCAAGAAAATCACAGAGAAACATAGCAAGACTTAACTGCATGGAAACTTACTCTGCTTCTGGATGTTCTTGTGACATTAAACCAGTAAAATCACTTTTGGTGGAGACTTGAGTTGAGATTCGTATGTTTTCTGTTGCCTGAAACAAGCAAAACAAAAAGCTTTCAACTAATAACCTTAGAATAGCTTCCTGTGTTGTGAAACTGAGAATTCAGCTTAGCTGTCTAGCATAGCTCCTGATTGTCCAACTCTATATAAAATTGTCAGGCTGCTGGTAAAATCGGCCTCTATTAATCCAAGCTCTTTGCATAAGTAGATTTATTATGAATCTAAGAAAGGTTAAGTTCAAATGCTCCTTGGTCACTCTGCATCTTTTGGTTTGGTGTGGGAGTAGCAGCTATAGTTGCAAAGTAGCTTCTGGGCTGTGCCAGCTTAAAGGTCAGTCTTAAAGGTGCAGTGGTGTCCCTAGATTGTGAGTTGAGTGAGAGTGTATCTTTAGCACTATTTCTACATTTGACTGACCTCCAGTAACAGGTCCTGGTATACCCAACTGAGTATTTGTGCCTCGTCTTTAACCCCAAAAAGAAGGATATGAAATTCTCCTTGCTCTCTTCTTTGGGAACTAATAACAAGGTCTCATAACTAATCTAACATCACAAATCCCAAGCCTAAAAGAGTGAAGAAAATAGGTGAAACCTTGATGAGCCGGAGGAGCCATTTATGAGTGTTGTGTGTGTGTATATGTGTGTGTATGTGTGTGTGTATGTGTGTGTGTGTGTGTGTGTGTGTGTGTATGTGTGTATGTTGGGTATAAGCATACCGAGCTATATTATAGAGCTACAATTTTCTGGGGGCTTAATCTCTGACAAAAAAGTCACCTGGTTGAGAAACTGGAGGAATTTAGAAGAAGCAAAATTCTATAATTAGTTGTGAAAGTGAAAGGAAAATTTCTAAACCTCAAAAAATAGTAAAAAAAATAGATTTAAGTAAGCTATATTAAAGACTAGATTATTTTTCTATCCTCTTTAGAGGTATTAAAAATCATTGCCATATTAAGAACTTATCAAAGAATATATGTCAAAAAATATAGGATAGATATTAGCTGTATCAGGGAGTTATTTGATAATATTAATAGCAATAATTTTAAAAGTTTTTGATTGGAGGTTGTTCGTAGCATTTGTCAACTTCTAAAAATGTGTAATTGATTTTTATGTCTTTTCTAGTATTCATTTTAAGATACAATTTTGTATTCTTTTAAATTTAAATATAATCTCCTAACTTGTGTAACTGTCAGACCCACAAAATCTGAATATGCCCCTTGTTTGTATGATTAGGTTATCTTTAGTCTTCTTCAGATGAATAGGTTTGAACTAAAACTTCTCTTTCTAGCATTTTCCTGCAGTCTTTAGGAAGTAGGAACATGGTCAAGTACTTGTATATGTTTTCTTTCAATTTTCAAAACCATCTGCCTTGTTAGGTACATGGTCTGACTCCTAAAATGCAATAGGCAATGTTTTTACCCACAGATTTATTACTGCATACATTAGTTTCCTGGAGCTGCTATAACAACTTACCACAAGGTAAGCAGCTAACAACATTCTGTCATGTTTCATATGTCAAAAATCAAGGTGTCAGCAAGACTATGCTCCTGATGAAGGCTCTAGGGAAGAATCCTTACTTGCCTCTTCATAGCTTTTGGTGGCTCTAGCAATCCTTTGCATTCCTTGGCTTTTAGTTGCACTACTTTGATTTTACATTGCCTTCTTTCTTGTGTCTCTGTACGTTCTCTTTTTATAAGGATATCAGTCATTGGATTTTGGACCATTCCAATCCAGTATGACCTTAATTTGCAAAGGCCCTCTTTGCTAATATGGTCACATTCTGAGATTCCAGGTGGGCAAGAGTTTTTAGGAGACATTATTTAAACCAATACAATACATAACAGGGATGTTAAATACCCAGATGGAGATGGAGGATTCTCACTGTTCCTATTCCATCTTGTACTCAGCCTGTTCCACATAGTAGGGCCTACATTCTGCAGGGCTTCAGTTTTAAGTATAAATCTTTGCATCAGATGAAAATTTCTGAATTTCAAGGGACTGAAACTCAATTTGAGCTTATCAGGCAAAAGTGTATATTTGTAGGCTTACCTTAATAGTGGAAAAGGCAGGGAAGATGGAACATAGAACTAAGGCCTTTAATCTGTGTCATTTATTCTCTTCCTTTTCCTTTACTTATTTTTGAAAACTGGCTTCATTTTCCTAAACTGGCTGAGATAATGGCCATTATCAGTTTCTGGCTTCATGACTAGAAACTCATGGCTTGATGACTAGAGAGTGAACATTTTGAACTTAAAGGCCATAATGAGAAGCCTAATATTACAAGTTTGAATGAGGTTCCCAACCCTGGATCAATGGCTGAATAAGAGTGAGGTTTATGGTCTTGTCATAGCCGAGTCATGTCATCTTTCTCACATCCAGGGGTGCAATGGAGTCTGTTTCCAAAATAAAGGAGGAAAAGTGTTAAGTCAACAAAAGTTAGACGGCTGCTATCAATAAATTACAGTTCTTTTCTCCATTCTCTCCTTAGTCCTTCCCCTTTCAGAGTACAGGGACTGGATTAGAAATTGTGTGGATCTTAAAACAAGTAATTGTTAAAGCTAACAAAAAGTGAAAGAACAGTGGTTTTGCAGTGCTCAAAAGCCTTTTGTAAACAAAAACAACAAAAAACAAAACAAAACTGAAAAAGCTGAATAAGAAAGACATTGTCACTTGAAAGTTGAGTGACCTAAATTTTAATCCTTGTTATACCTCTAAAATTATGTGATCTTGAACAAGTGACTCACCTAATACTACTTTTTCTCACTGTCAACATGTTAGGCAATATATAAAGGTCAGCAGGAAAGCTTTAAAAATAGTTTAGGAAAATCTATCTTTGAAGTGATAGAATGATCTATATCATCTGATAATGATTCTGACATAATAAAATCAAATGAGAGAAAATTTTGAAGTGAAAAGGTCATTAATTTGAATTCAAGGGTTCTGATTCTGGCTGTGCCTGGTCTGACTTTCCTTAGGTAATTTACCTGTATAACTCTCAAGCTGTTCCCTCTATAAAAATCACTGAATTTTATTAGTTCATTTCCCAGAACTCATCCAGTTCTAAGACCTTTTTTTTTTAAACTACAATTATACCTCAATTGTTCAAATTTTATTTTGTTTCCATTTTACAAAATGTTTGCTTGTGGAATTTTTTTGAACATGAAATATTCTTGGCCATTTTCTTTTCAAATATTATTGTTCCACTTTTTCCTCTCCTTTCTTTCTGTGTCACATACAGATCTTTTCACCATGTGTGATGTCTCTACTGCTCCTTTCTCTTAACATACTCTTAACTGTCCATGTGTTAATTTGGTCGTTTTTCTTTTGGGCAACTTTTCAGATTACAATTCTTGTTCTAGCCTTATCAATTTTGGTTTTTAGAAAGTTAAAAATATGAGGTGTTTAGTGGTAGTGTTCTTTGTAGTTAATCTTACATTGACTTTGATGATTGTCTTGCATCTTTGATATCTTTTAATGTTGGAAAATTTTTTGTCATTGTCTTTTCAAATGTTTCTGCCATATTGTTTTTCTTGTTTCGGACATCTAATCACACATACCATTGATCTTTCAACTATATCCAGTGCTTTTCTGAAACATCCAGTTCTATTTTTTTTCTCACACTCAGTGCTATTTATTTTTCTCTTTGATATTTAATTTTTATATTTTCTAGGTCTTGTTTCTGATATCACAAACCTTGTATTCTGCTTTGTCAACTCTGCTGAATTTTTAATTTCAGATTTAGAATGTCCATTTGATGATGTTCCACAAGTTCAATACGCTGTTGAAATTCTTTCACTCCTCATTTTTTGTCCATACTTTCATAATTTTTATATATTAAACATATTATTTTAAAGTCTGAGTTACCTGGGCATCTCTATCTCTCTGTTTAAGCTATTATTTCTATTTTATAGAATGTGAAAACTAAGAAATTTCATGAAAAATTAAATCCTTTGTAGAATACATAGTATAGTTTAAAATCTTGAAAAAGAACTCCTATCTCAACCATCATATCTCACATATAGTCAATGAGCATTATTTCTCATTTTTGTTGAAGAAAATTACCTGTTTTAAATGTACTGAAAAGAAACATCATTAAGCACCATTAAATGAAGAATAACTCTAAATCTCTTCAATCTATTTGCATTCATTCACTAGCACTCTAGGGTAAAAATAATTATGGCTCTTGTTATGGCTTTATATTCCTTTAAAATACTGACTAAAGTAAATTTCCAATTTGGGGACAGATAAGAACTAATGCCATTTAGTTTTAACAGGATTTTAATCATAAAGCTAAAGACATAAATGACATTATCACTTAAAAGTTACCCCACTTTACTTCCTGTTCATCATTGAATCAGACACTCTTACATTAATTCCAACAGAAAATCTAAGAAATTCTTGGATCCACCTCCAAAACACATTAGGTAATACCCTGAAAAGTCAGAATAATGGCAGAAGAACATCTTATTTTAACTTTTGAGATAATAACACCAAAATATTCTTTTTGCTAAGTAGATCATTACTACTTTTAACTGTGGCATACTATAATATTTGAAAATTAAAATAAGCAAGAGAAAACCACAATACGCTCGAAATAAGACTGTATTGAACTTTCACAGGCACAGTTTCAAGCAAGACTAATTAACCCTCATTATTCACTAGGACTACTTCATGTAGGGCAGCTTACAAATAAGGAAGACTTTAAACAACTCTCACTTCAATAGGTCTTAAGATAAACATTCTATTTTTTCAGTAGTTATATGGATACCACAAAGATACTTCTTATCACTACTACTTGAAATTTCTTGCTGTTCTTCATGATTTCTTCAACTCTTTTTTAAAATAGTGGATAAATGATTTTCTAAAAAGTCTGAATATTTTCAGTATAGCTCATCTCTTTTTTTTACTATTATTTTAACTACAAAATAATTTATTACAACACAGCTTCAGCACGAGAGACATATGTACAAGCACAGCACTCCTGAATACCCTACTGAGGGACCCTTATTTCCCCTTTGCCTTGCGGACCTCTTCTATCAAATCTTTCAGATACTGGATCTCTTTGGCCAGAGAATCTGCCTTCTCTTTCAGAGCCTCATTCTTGTTTTCTAGCTCTTTACACTCACCGGTAAGAGCTTCCTGTTCTGCCCTCTTCTTCTGGCAGTACCCAGTAGCTGCTGTCTTGGTTTGCTCCATTTTTTTTTTCAATTTTTTATCCATCTTCTTGCCTTTTACTTTTGCTATAACCATTTTATCTCCAGGAAGGTCATAAGCTTTGGGGCAGTTAGACCCACCAGGACTACCTGGAGATGGCAGGCTGACATTAGCAGAGCCTCTGGAGGTGGAAGGGCTATGCTGAGGAGAGCCCAGGTAGGACTCTGGGCTCATACAGATGCCACTGTCATTATCTGGGGGAGGGGGCATCTTCCTCCTTGACACACTGAGGGATCATAGTACCATAAGAAGCAGAGTTGGGCTTTCTCTCTCCTTCAGAAATATCCACTTCTCTGCCTAGCTCTAAGCTAAAGGAATGATCTTGAGTGGAAGAAAGAACCCCAGGGGGAAGGGAAAGAGGTTGAAAGAATGTGAAAGGGGCAACCTGATCTGTTTTTGTTAAACTTTCTGGGAGATGGCCAATTAGGTTCATCATCTGGCGGGGCTCCTTATTAGTCTCCTGGAGTAGGGGGGCAAAGAGATCACTGAGCTTCCTGAGCAGCGAGGTGTTGGCGGGGGACTTGATATCCCCCTTTGACCAGTCAGGTTTGGGGGCTCAAGAAAGCCTAGGTCTCCTAGATGACTACCTGTGGGGAGCCATTCTGACACGTGATTGGGTGACTCCCGTTAAGGGCCTGAGGCACTCTGGCTGTGTCGGAGTTATCCCGACCCTTTCCTGATGAGAGAGCCCATCCGTGTGGGGGTGTGCATAACCACTGACCCTGGAGACCCAATCACTGACCCTGACCTTGGAGTACAGCCCCCCCTCAACCTTCATTGGATGGAATTCTCCCCTGAATCTCTTGTTTCCCCCAAATAAAAGGCTGATCCCCGGCGTGCTCTCTCTCTCTCTCTCCTGCTAGCCCAGAGTAATCCTCGCTGCCCTGCTGAGCGGCTGGAGGCAGGGAAACAGGGAGACCGAGCCGTCTCGGACCTAGCATTAAAATAAGGTACTGTCTGTGTGTTTTATTTTGATCTCTTCTAACTAACTGAATGCCAGAACCTCATTAATGAAACCACTGCGCAGGCCGCGTGGTAGAATTGGCGCCCAACGTGGGGCATTCTGAATTAGTTAGATTGAGTGGGAGCGCGCGCTAAAAAGATTAAGGGAAAAAATAAAAAGGAAGATAAGGAAATAGAAATAAAGAAATAAAGAGAAAATAAAGGAAAGTAAGGAATAAAGAATAAAGAAAAGAAAGAGGTGACATTTGGGTCACAAAAGTAATAAAGAGGATAAGGAAAATAAGAAATAAGATAAGAGAAAGGAAAAAATGACATTTGAGTCACAAAAGTACCGAGAGATATTGAAGGAAAGAGACGTTAATTTACTTAAAATGGGAAATTCTACTTCTTCGGATAAGGAAATGTATCTAACTATTTTAGACAGTATAATTAATCAGAAAGGAAAACAGATAAAGAAGACTCAATTATTGCAATTCTTAAAGATTGTAAGTGAATATTGTCCTTGGTTTTGTGACCAAGAGTCTCCAAATTTACTTACTTGGGAGAAATTAAGAAGAAAGTTACAAAGAGTTTGTCTTTCTACTGAAATACCTGGAGGCATAAAGAATATACAAAAAACTTGGACGGCCCTAGACCAGAGTCCGTGGCCGCCAGAAGAGCTTCTGAGAGGTATTCAAAGAGCCATTAGGTCTATTCAAATGGAAAATCAGCCTGAGGCTAAGTTAATTACCTTTCCCTTGAGAACAAAAGCACTAGGGACCAAGGTTAGAAATGTGAACTTAGACTCGCAGCCCCATGCGGAGGATTCAAACGGCGCGGATCAGCCCGCTTTCCCGCCGCCGCCGGCATTTCCTCCTGGCGGGAGCCCGGGAATTCCAGGGACGGTCGCACAGTGTGACGTCACTAGCGGCGCCGACCAGGACAGTCCGCGATTTTTACCGGAACAGAGACATGGATCACAGACAGTTTTCTTAGGACCTTCAGAGACAGTTGAATTAGATCCTGAAACGGGACCAACACAAATCCCTACTGGGATTTTCGGGCCGCTTCCTGAAAATACTGTAGGTTTAATTTTGGGGCGTAATAATTTAAAGGGAGCTATTGAAGTAATACCTGGTGTGATAGATTCAAAATTTAAAGGGCAATTATATGTCACTGTAAGATCCAATTATGCCCTAAGACTCACCCCAAAGGATATTTTTGCTCAATTAATATTATTGCCTTGTGTCTCAGAAAGGCACCTGCCGGCAGATTCAGTTTCTAAACCGCCGGACAGAGTATATTGGTCCCAGTTAGTGCGACAAGAACGCCCTTTATTAAAACTTAGAATTAATAATAAAAATTTCCTAGGAATAATTGACACAGGGGCTGATAGTTCAATATTGTCCAGCCGATTTTGGCCCAGGCAGTGGCCTCTGCATACAGCCTCAGCTAATCTAGAAGGAATAGGAAAAATTTCACAGCCTGCTCAAAGTGCCAACTATCTCCGTTGGGAAGATTCTGATGGGAACAGTGGAATATTTAAGCCTTATGTGTTAGAGTCTTTACCAGCTAATCTATGGGGAAGAGATATACTAGCCAAAATGGGACTGCTACTAGTCACCCCAAATTCTATAAGGTCAGTTGAAGAAATTAATCAGAGGTATTTTCCTGGAGATGATAGGGAAAACTTTCAGGAAGAATATCTGTTTACAAGCCAGTCTACACGACAAGGATTAGTAAATACTTCAGGACAAAATTTTTATTAGGGGCACTGAGTACTTCCCCGATCCTTAAGACAGCTGAAAAAATTACATGGCTCACAGAAGAGCCTATTTGGATTTCTCAGTGGCCCATCTCAGGGGAAAAACTTAAAATAATTCATAGATTAGTTGAGGAACAACTTCAAGCTGGTCATATTGAACCAACACTTAGCCCTTGGAATACACCTATTTTTGTTATTAAGAAAAAGTCAGGAAATTGGAGATTATTACAGGATTTAAGGGCAATAAACCAGGCAATTCGGCCTATGGGATCATTACAGCCAGGACTTCCCTCCCCCACAGCCATTCCTTTAGATTATAGCTTGATGGTAATAGATTTAAAAGACTGTTTTTTCTCTATAAGGTTACATCCTGAAGATTGTGAAAAATTTGCTTTCACTGTCCCAGCAGTTAATTTTAAGGAACCTGTTAAAAGATACTGCTGGAAAGTCCTTCCTCAGGGAATGCGTAATAGCCCTACCCTGTGTCAAAAATATGTTGATCAGGCAATAGATCCCATTAGAAATAGCTTCCCTGATACATACATTATTCATTTTATGGATGATATATTATTGGCCCATGCTAATTCAGAAGTACTTTCAGAAATTTTTACTCAGTTAGAGACCTCACTTACAACTATGGGTTTAAGTATAGCTCCTCAAAAAATTCAAAAGGTATCTCCTTTTCAATATCTAGGTCAGATAATTCAAGGGAGTACAATCCGTCCTCAAAATCTTCAGATAAGAGTTAAAGAGTTACGTACCCTTAATGATTTTCAAAAACTATTAGGAGATATTAACTGGCTAAGACCATCCTTAAAGTTAACTACTTCTGAGTTAAGTCCTTTATTTCAGATATTACAAGGAAATCCTTCTCCAACCTCTCCACGTCAACTAACTTTGGAGGCCAAAGCAGCCTTAAGGAAAGTGAAAATTGCAATTAAAAATGCACAGCTTACTAGAATAGATCCTAAAGAAATAATATATTTATTAATATTTCCAACGGAACATACCCCAACAGGAGCCATATGGCAAAAATTAGAAGTTATTGAATGGATTTACTTATCTCATTCCCCTCAAAAGACATTAACACTTTTTCATGATTCTACAGCTCAATTAGTGATTAAGGGTAAAACTAAGATTTTACAATTAATTGGATCTGAGCCTGATATCATAATTATTCCATTTTCTGTTCAACAGACTAATTGGCTTTTTCAAACTTCTAGTTCATGGCAGATAGCTTTTGCAGATTTCCCTGGCCAGATAGATAGCCATTATCCTCGTGATAAGATTGTACAATTTACATCATTAACATCACTTATTTTTCCAAAGATTGTACTTTCCCATCCAATAGAGGGAGCTTTATCGGTGTTCACAGATGGTTCCAGCTCTGGTAAGGCAGGTTTCTTCAGCCGTGTTCATACAGAGGTAATACAAACTTCTTATACTTCAGCTCAAAGGGCAGAACTTCAAGCCCTGATTTTGGCCTTAGATTATTTTTCAAATGAGCCTATTAATATCTATTCTGACAGCTTATATGCAGTCAGAGTTACCAAAAATATTGAAACCTCAGTTATTGGGTTTACTTCATCACAGGAGTTATTTGAATTATTTCATAATTTACAAAAGACAGTGCTAATGAGGAAGTACCCATATTTTATTGGACATATCCGAGCACATTCTAGCCTCCCTGGACCTTTGGTTGCAGGTAATGATAATATTGATAAATTAGTAGCTTTTTGTCAACAGATGTCTTCATATGACTGTGCCCTAGCTTCCCATTCCTTGCATCATCAAAATGCTTCTAGCTTACGTAAAAAATTTAGTATTACCAGAGAACAGGCTCGTCAGATTGTAAGCCAATGTCCTAAGTGTGTTATTTACACTCCATCTCTGCCATCAGGGGTAAATCCCCGTGGATTAAAACCAAATCAAATATGGCAAATGGATGTAACTCATATTCCTCAATTTGGTAAGCAATGTTATGTGCATGTCATAGTGGACACTTATTCTAGATTTATTTTTGCCACAGCACGTACTAAGGAAAATACTCAACATGTAATTTCTCATTGCTTAGCAGCTTTTTCTGTTTTAGGGTGTCCTATGCAGATTAAAACAGATAATGCTCCAGCTTATGTAAGCTCTGCTTTTCAACAATTTTGCCAAGAGTTTCAAATTAATCATAAAACAGGAATTCCTTATAACCCCCAAGGTCAAGCCATTGTAGAACGAGCTCATTTATCTATTAAACTTCAATTACAAAAATTAAAAAGGGGGAATAAGATAATGACTCCCCAAAATAGCCTTAATCATGCCTTATTTGTTTTAAATTTTTTAAACTGTGACACAGAAGGTCACACTGCTGCTGAGAGGCAAATGTCTCCCTCGGTGACAGGCCCTTTAGGCAGAGTTCTGTGGAAAGATTTACAGACTGGTCAGTGGAAGGGCCCAGATCCGGTAATATCATGGGGCCGAGGGCATGCTTGTATTTTTCCAGAAGGTGCTTTTCGTCCTATCTGGGTGCCTGAACGTGCTATCAGACATGGAGGAGATAGAACCCAGACTCAAGCGACTGAGGATAGACACGGAGGAGCCACAACCCAGAAGGAGGAGATACCGGAAAAAGATGAAGAAAGACCAGATTGAACCAGCCGAGAAGCTAATTTCGTGGAAAGATGTGAAGAAATTGACAACCCAGGCTTCCCAAATACTTCGACGCCTAGGAAAGAACAGGACACCAGTCTTGATGGTAGCGACAATAATTGCCCTACTGGGCTGTCAGGTAAAAGGGAATCAAATAGACACTTATTGGACATATTTCCCAGATCCACCCCTGGTACACCCAGCTGTGTGGACTGGAGAATCTATTCCAGTATTTACTAATGACTCATTCATGATGGGAGGATTTACAGATACTCATATTACTCCCAGTCATGTGACTAGATTTAATTATTCTGGCTACAGTGCCCAATTACCTTTATGTTGGTCACATGATAAACATGCTGGCTGTCTAAAAGTATCATTTGAAGAAAAGACAGCGATTGGTAAACCTAGACTGACAAATAATTCTATTTATGGAGACTTAAAACCTAATACTAGATCAATAATTAAGATGGGACTTTCCCATAACAAGCCAGTCATTTCTGCAAAACCTCCACCGGTACCCCACTGTCCAAATAGTTCTACAATTGAAATTGGCACCTTTCCTAAATGGATGGATTGTGTAAATACCTTTCCTGTACAACATAAGGTGTCTAAAGCTAGTGGGTATATTTTAGACTGGTCTCCAAAAATTGATAAGAGACAATTACGAAGAAATTCTGCTATGACACCTGCAGGATTTGTTAGTAATATTTTGACTTATAGTGAAGGAGGCATTCAAAGAGATATTTGGCGTTTAATTGCTGCCTCAGAATATTTACATTTTACAGACAAACCTTTACCAAAATTTGTCGGCAAGAACTGTAAAGAGGGATCTTGCTATGGCCTAAGAGCCTGTGTCCAATCTCCTTATGTTTTAATTATTGGAAATGTAAAAGTTAGATGGATAGGTGATAGATATTTTGTTACTTGTAATAAGTGCAACCTAACCAATTGTATTTCTAGGTATAATGGAAGAAAAGGAGTGCTGATACTTCATCAGCCCTCTTTTGTTTTATTACCTGCTAATATTTCAGAGCCATGATATGCTGATGCTGGTTTACAAGTTTTACAGCAAATTCATGCCCAGCTAACAAGACCTAAACGTGCTATTGGAGTCATAATTGTTGGTGTCTTAGCACTGGTCTCATTTATTGCCTCAACCGTCTCTGCATCTCTGACATTGTCTCAGAATATTCAGCATGCAAAATTTCTTAATAATTTAGCTCAAAATACTTCCAAGGCTCTGCGTAATCAAGTAAATATTGATGAAAGGATTGAGACTAAGTTAAACGCCTTAGAGGCGACTGTTATTAACATTGGTAATGAACTTTCAGCCTTAAAATTTAAGGAAAGGCTTAAATGCCATGCTAATTATAAGTATGTATGTGTTACAGCTGCCAAGTACAATGCTTCTCTCTGGGATTAGGAGAAAGTTAAAACCCATTTATTAGGTATTTGGCAAAATAGTAATAATAGCTTGGATATTCTGGAACTTCATCACCATATCCAAGACATTCAAAATAATAGAGCTGATTTTTCAGATCCTTCTTCTTTGGCTAACCAAATATTGAAGGAATTAAATGGATTCAACCCTAGAAATATTCTTAAACACTCCGTTTGGTACATTATTGGATTATTCTCTTTGCTGTTAATTCTCTTTTGTATTGTAACTATAGGATGGCGAGTCTTCCAATCAAGAATCCGGGGACTCCAGAGAGTGAACCGCCGCCTCATTGTTAAGAATAAAAAGGGGGAATATGTGGGGAGCCATTCTGACACGTGATTGGGTGACTCCCGTTAAGGGCCTGAGGCACTCTGGCTGTGTCGGAGTTATCCCGACCCTTTCCTGATGAGAGAGCCCATCCGTGTGGGGGTGTGCATAACCACTGACCCTGGAGACCCAATCACTGACCCTGACCTTGGAGTACAGCCCCCCCTCAACCTTCATTGGATGGAATTCTCCCCTGAATCTCTTGTTTCCCCCAAATAAAAGGCTGATCCCCGGCGTGCTCTCTCTCTCTCTCTCCTGCTAGCCCAGAGTAATCCTCGCTGCCCTGCTGAGCGGCTGGAGGCAGGGAAACAGGGAGACCGAGCCGTCTCGGACCTAGCATTAAAATAAGGTACTGTCTGTGTGTTTTATTTTGATCTCTTCTAACTAACTGAATGCCAGAACCTCATTAATGAAACCACTGCGCAGGCCGCGTGGTAGAACTACCTGGAGGTGGCCAAGCACTTCAAACCTCATGGATTCTCTGGTGACAAGGCGAGCTCCTCTGAATGGCTGGCTGTGGATGGGTTGGTCAATGCCTCAGTACAGCTCTCTCTACATAAAAATTGGAGTTCTCCACAAATTAATAATATACTTGGCAATCATCCTTTCCTTTCTAGTGTATAATCAAGTAAAGTTGTGCAAGTCAGAAATGGGGGGAAAGTTTTCATATTTCACATAACTTTAAATAAATTTATTTCATAGACCTGTAGGGGTGCCAGCAAGATATCTTTTGAATGATACTTTCAGATGATCACTGGCATCCCACCACCTCTGCCACATCCTGGGAGATGTCAGCAACTTTCACAGGCAGCACAAAAATGAGAGCCTTTCAATAGAGGTGGCCTATGGTGCTGGTAAATGGCAGGACCCCGGGAGTCCAGTAGCTCAGTGCTGGAAGTTGGCCTGGAAGTCAAGGTGCATGCACAGGAACAGGAAGTGATGCAACAGGAAGTGACACAAATCTCTGTGGAGGCTGATGCACAAGATTCATGTGCAGGCTGAAGGGCAGTATGCTGACCTCCTGGAAGACATGGCAGATGACGCATTGGTGTTTTTTTTTTTTTTTAATTTAAAATATCCTTTCCTTTCTGTTTATTTTGGTTATTTGCTTTTGTTATTTTAAGCTTGTTTTATAATCAGTTTTCAAATTACAGATGATAAGATGTAAAGACTCTGATATTCCCATAAAAAAATGTTAATTTTTGTTTTTTAGTAAAAAGGGTTTCAGTGGATGACCTGATCCAGTCAAGACTTGATTTTAAGCTTTGTTATGTCTGACCTATTTCATTTTTGCTAATTATAGGATGTGATCATTTCTAGGACATGTCTTTCCCCAAGTCTCTGGATTTAGCAAGTCTTCTCCACCTTGATTTCTATTCTTGAATTTCTCCAGTGTCCTTCAGCTGCAGAAATCATGGCATTAGCGTTTTCTGTCTGCTGTTTTCTATATATTTCTTAGAGGCTTGCTTTGTCATAGCTCAGATGTTGACTAACAATTTGAGGGTAAGCTGAATGCAGAGATTTGGGTGCTTTCCCATGTTCCTTTCACTTCAACAGTTTGTTCCTGAAATCTCAGCTCTGTTAGAATCCTTAACTCCAGCTCCTTTCCTTAGATGTATGGGACTGCTGCTTTCTTCTTGGGTTTTCCTCACTTTCACTACAATTTGGAAAATGCCCTGAGGAAAATTCCAAGGTCAAGGTTAATGCATCTTGTATGCTTTCCTTTCTCAAGGATTCTAGCTGCTCAGTGTTACTTGGCACAAGTCTCTAATGCCTTCAGAGGATTGTTTATATGTTTTTCCAACTTTTAAAGTTATTTTTGGTAGAAGAGTTAATTCAGTATATGTTACACTCATGGATCCAGAACCCAGCATTTTATTCACTGAATTTTAATTTCAACAGTTACTTTTATCATTTCTAAATGTTATTTTTACTGAAGGAAGACAAAGTGAACATGCAAAAAGAATTAAAAAATGTCATGGTACATGTTGCAAGCATTCTTTGTCTTCCTTTAAATATTGTATATGTGCATCTATAGACGAATTCTGTTTCTCTTTTTCTTTGTACAGTTTTTTTTTTATAGTGATTTTTTATGTTCATCTCATATAAACTGATGCCAATTGTGGAAGTTTTAAATTTGAGAGTCTTTCATTTTTAGGAACTTGCAAATGATTGATTAGATGCATTTTTCCTTATTCATTATGAGTCTAGGCTTAAAATAACAGAGCTTTTGAGAATTTCAAGACTGGCACACTGAAGCAAAATTTATACATTTTAATTTTGAATTGTTTTCTCCATGGTAAACTTGAAAAGTAATAAAAATGTTTAACAACCTTAGATTCACCAAGTTTCTCCCTTATAAGCTGTACCCACAGAAATTCCAAGCCCATCTTATTAAACATTTTTGTTTATTTTTTTAAATATGGATTTTAGAAGGAAAGCTGTTAGCTCAAGTCCAACCAAATTTAAAGAATTTTTTTCTCCCCCTGCTTTTTTTTTTTTTTTTTTTGTACCAGGAATTGAACCCAGGAGTGTTTAACCACTGAGCCAAGTCCCCAGACACCCCCTTCTTTTTTGCATTTTATTTAAAAACAGGTCCTCTCTAAGTTGCTGAGGGTGGCTTTGAACTCATAATCCTCCTGCCTCAGTATCCTGAGCTGCTGGGATTACATGCATGCACCCCATGTCTGACTAGGATTTTTTTTTTCCTTTTTGAGGAAAAGGAGAATGTCTTTTTTCCCCTAAGATCCAGTGAGCAATATGTGAAAATAAGCTTTGGTTCATTTAAAACTTATGATAGATTGATGAATGAATTATTTATCAACTAAAGTGAATTATCCACACAACTGTTTAAACCATTCAAGTACTGTCCCTTGGTAGATGACAAATTGGTTATGATTAAAATTATTGTATTTGAGGCTGTATATGGGTATGATATACTGAATTATAATGAAATAAAAGGAATTGAGACCTGAAATGGGACGTTTCTGTTAGGTATGGGCTCATTCTAAGGGTGGTAGATGGGGGAGAAGTTGGGGAATAGAATAGAGTAGAAAGTGTTAGCAGAAAGAGACCACAAATCCCTTGACTGCTAGGCCATTGTTTATCTTTTTTACTGCTATATCCAAAGTAACTTGACAGTCTATCACACAGTAGTTGCTCCAAAATATTTTTAAAATACTTTTTTAGCTGTAGATGGACACAATACCTTTATTTTATTTATTTTTATGTGGTTCTGAGGGTTAAACCCAGTGCCTCACTGTGAGAGGAGCACTCTACCAGTGAGCTACAACTCCGGTCCCACCCACTCCAAAAATATTTGAACTGAAAATATTAAAGATGGACTTCAAGACATAACAACAAATACCTCTGTCTGTGATAGGCTGCCACATGTTTCTCCATAATAGGAAGAGATATTTCTGGGAGAACTGTTTAACTAAAAAGTTCTAATAATTGGTTGACCTCTCCCCTTATCAATGGACTTGAACAACTGTGGATCTCTTATTTTTTGGTCATAATAAATGAATATTTATGAATCCTAATTTTCCCTTCACAGTGTTCTTTCTGATAATGACAAAGTTAACTTCTTTTTTGTATGATGAGGGCTTTCAAGTATTCATGAATTTCATGTATTCATAATAAGGGCTTTTATATATTAATTTATATAACATTCATATAAACCCTATGAGATAGGTGCTACTTAAGAATAGTAAAATTAGTATTAATCAATCTAATTTACTACTGTTGTACTAAATATTTTTTGTTCTGGTAATATTGTCAGAGGCCTAGGGGAAGTGTGTACAATCAGCCTGAAGAGGTCAAACCACCCGAGGAAATTGTCTAATTTCTGATCTACACTTAATATCTTTTTAAACAAATTCCCTGGCTTTCCATTATATTGCCAAGGATCCACTTTACTGTAGTTTCATGTACATTACCATATACCAGTTCTAAATTTCAAAAGCAAATAACCAAAGATTTGCATTCAAATTAGCATGCAAAATACACTTCTGATTATCTTTTAAGTGTTTTAAGTATAGAAGAAGATGGTGAAGCAAATTCTGGATAATTTGCTGCATAAGTAATTTAGTAAGTTGACAACTATTTCATGAACCTGAAATTGTGTGCCGATCAATTAGTTTTATCTGTCAATGCCTTCTTGTGGTTTCCTTAGAGAGTACTTAGGTATCAGCAGCATCTTTGCAAGAAAATGAGGACAAGTGAATGAGCAATTTCTTACACACTATCAAACACTGCAGAAAGTGTTTGATATGTAATGAGTAATTTAATTATTAGAATCACTCTGTGAACTAGATATAATCCTAATTTTTCAGATGAGAAAACTGAGCAGAATGTAGCATATTGTGACAAGCACCAAGCTAAGATTTTTTTTTTTGTTTACAGATTCTCAATTGAATTGAATTGAATGCAAATTTATGGTCATAAAGACTACATTGTCTGGCTATTTCTATGTGGTAAGCAATTAGTGCCAAAATAAAACAAGGAGTTTCCTCTGAGCTGGTGATTACCTTAGTCACGAATGGCTTCATTCCCTAAAGAACTGAAATCCAATGTGCATTCTTTACTAAAGCATTGGTCATTTCCTGTGGAAAACTAATGTGGGGTGTGTTCTATTTAGAAAAATGATATATTCATTTTTACAAAAATATTTAATTTTCTTCTGTTGTACTCTTTTGTATATTTTCTTCTTTTTCATTTTAGAACCTACTCTAGGCTTCTAACCAAACGCTTTTAGGCTTATAATTTTTGGCTATGCTACAGGCTTCATGACCATGGGAACCTGATGACTGCCCTTTGGAAAACAGTGTGATTTTACTATAAAAGGCATCTTTATGGATGCATAACTGGTGATGGCCAGTAGAGGTTTGATTTCTTCTGGCAGTTTTCCTGAGGTAGTTCCTCCACCCAGCCACAGTGCTCCAGGTTTTTATTCCACAAGCTATGAATTGTAGTCTATCTTAAATTTCTTCTTTCCCAAGTATCTACACACCATGAACTTGCTCTGAGAAGGGGGCTTGAGTCTGCAGGGCTGGGTATGTGAGGGTGGGTGGCTGGACAGAGTATGTGATATTGACACATTGTATTTTTGTCAATCCAATGGCTGAAATGTCAGGAAAGAAATGGAACTCTCACAAAGAGGGTTAGGTTTAGAACAACAATAGATATATTGCACATTCGACTTTAAATCTTCCTCTTCTTCTTCTTTTTAAACTTTTTTCTATCCTTCCTCTTTTGGCATCTTCCTGTTTTCCTGTTGGCTGGCCCCATTCTTCTTGGGTTTTCTCATTTAAATAGCAGTTTTCACACTTTTGATCACCTGGAGGGCTTGAGACAATACAGGTTATGGAATGTTTCCTCCAGAATTTCTAATTTAGTAGATCTGAGGTGGTGATGGAAGATTTGCACATCTAACAAATATCCAGGTCCCTGGACCCAAAGCATCAGCACTACTGATGCTTTGAGAACCACTGGTCTAGGGATTAGGCTTTATCTCTTAAAATTTGCATTCATTCATTCATTCATTCATTCATTCAGTATTTATTGGGATACTACTGAGCTAAGCAGTGCCTTAGACATTGAATACCTTTCATGGAACCCACCTTTAGTGATTGACATGTAATAAAATTTTAATAAATGTTAAATGTCTTTTCCATCTATATTTCCCCAAATCTGATTAGCTTATGGATTTCAAGAACTCTTTAGTAGGAATGATTCAAATTGTGCTGACTCTTTCTCTTGCATGAAATGAGACCCCTAGCATCTCAATAAAACATTCAATTTTATCTCAGGGATGCCAGAGCTTGTCACTCATGTGTTTATAACCCTAGTTCCAGTTCCCATGCATAAGCCTCCCTCATGGCATGTTTTCTGTCTGTGCACCTACTTCAGGGCAACTTACTACTGAACCTGCTGTTGCTGCTACTGCCTTCTGTGGGACCATGACTTTCATGTCAGAGTGCTACCCAGCATGCTCCCAAAGTAGCACACACAGCAGTGCCTGGATAGCGATGGAGAGAATAAGATGCTGCCAGACGCTGCATTCCATTTCCTCACTTGAAAATTAAAGTATGCTGCTAGTTCCTCGATATCTCACAGAATAATATATGAAAGTATCTTCCTCACTGTCTTTCTATATTTTGTGGTACTTGAACCTGTTAGGTCTGGGTAGGTGGGAATGGGTGGTTGGGCATAGTATGTGATATGAACCCATTCTTTATTCTCTAACCAGTTTCCCTGTTGATTCATAAAATATGTGCATGGTTAACATACTCCAAAAAGTTTTCTGATATGCCATGTATGTTTGAATCATACAGGGTGACACAAAGGAGTCTCAAAACTACTCTACACAAATGAATAAAAGATACAAACTTCTCTCTACCTTCTTCTCTTCACTTTTATGGTATTTATTTATAACTCCAAGGCATTTATAATGTGCCAGATTTAATCTGGTACAACCAGGGGTCTGTTTTAGTCAGTGTTTTCACTTCTGTGACTAAAAGGACTCAACCAGAACAACAGAGGAGGTAAGTTTATTTAGAGGCTCACGATTTCAGAGGTCTCAGTTCCTAAGTGGCTGGCTCTCTTCCTTGGGGGTCAAGACACGGTGGAAGAGTGGGGCAAAGGGAAGCAGCTGACATGATGATCTTACAGCAGAGACAGAAATTTCCACTTGCCAGACACAAATATATACCCCAAAGCCATGGCCCCAATGTCCCACCTCCTCCAGCCACACCCCACCTGCCTTCAGTTACCACTCAGTTAATCCCACCAGGGGATTAATTCACTGATTGGGTTAAGTCTTTCACAGCTCCATCACTTCTCCTCTGAACCTTCTTGCATTGTCTCACACATGAACTTCTGGGGACACCTCACATCTAAACCCTAACAGGGGCCTCCTTTCCTTGAAATGTAACACTATAGCTTATTTTGTTTTATATAAACTGTACCTTAAGTGAGGAGAAAAGAGAGAATTTGCTGCTTGGTGCTAGCAAAGATCCTAAGAACTGAGACAGATTTGTCTACTACAATACAAAGGCACAAAACACTGCTGCATGTGTTATTCTCTCTAGACCAAAAATGGCCAGGGACCAGCGTGCCTGTCCTGTGTTGTTTCTCCTCTGTGTGCAGCTTGGTGGCAAGAATGGCAGGCAGGGGATTGAGGCCTCAGTGCCCACTTCTGCCCACTCGCTTAGTTGTCTAGATTGTTTGAGGGCGAGGAGTGGAAGCTCAGGCCAACCACCAACCACCAATCTACCTATTTTATTTTTAACTCTGTGATGGCTGTATGAATTATTCTTAGAACTATGAGAAAATGCTAATTATCTTAATGTGAATAAATTGTGTAATTATTAAGAGATAATTAATAACCTTAAAATAAACACTTGTCATTTCAAATATAAGTCAAATTGTCTGTTACACTTTTTGTCTATTTATTGTTTTACCCTCTGTTCAGTTTCTGGTCATGTGGCGGAATCATCCTTACACACATTTTTAAGGAAATTGAACAGACATTCCTAGGGAAATGAGGCTAAACGGTTTATTGCAGGAGATTTCCATACTGGTAAAAGGCAAGGAGCCTCAGTATTCTTTTAACCGGGTTTAAGAGTAGAGAGGAAAGAACACCCACACAAGCAAATGCAGGCTCTCATCCCCTGGAGTCATTCCTACTTGGTGCTTTCTTGGTCACATATCAGAGATTAAGCTATGGCCCTCAGTGTTGCTTCATGGATTTATATCTCTGAAATAGGTGAACTTCTAAAGTGCTTCTCCTACTGCAAATGTATGTATAGATCAACAGGAAAGATGTCCTTAGGGTGAGCAATCATGAGTCATATGAATGTGCACATATTTTAATAAAACAATGCTATATGAATTCTTTTACATACAGTTTAAATACATAAACCAGGGAGTATTATTTGAAGCATTGAAAACTCCTTGGTATCATTTAAACACCTTTATGACAAAAGATTATTAGGAGAAGGGCTTTTCAGTGGCAGGATAGGGCAGTTTGGGGCTATCCAGGCCATATGTTAGAATGAATAGCAGAAGTATTAGCAAATTTCCTACGGCAAACAGGACAGAGGTTATATTAGGCTAAAGCTGGGATAATTGTTCTAGAAAGGGGTGTGGGTTTAGAGGTCAGTAGGGTGGTGAACTAGGGTCAGGACACAATGGAAGTTTTTGATCAGCCTAGAACCAGGTTTCCATCTGCAGGTTTGTAATATGCATAACAAGCATGGTTCACAACAAGGGAAAACTTAGTACTCAGCTTTCCAACAGTTGGAGAACTTATATATTTTTCTCACTTTCTGAATGGCTTTCAGCAGGTGGGTAAACTTGAGCCACACAACAAGTTTTACCCATGACAGGAGAGGGGGGAAGTGAGGTGCAGTGGGTGGGGAATATGAAGGCTTACTGTCTACCAGTCTAGGACTTTTCCCAGGCTGAAGGCAAACAGCCTTTACCACACTTGGGTCTTAAAATTGGAAGTCTTGAAAGATTTGCAGATTTCATTGCCAGTGAAACCTAAGACTTATCATTTTACTGTAAAAAGATGCTAATTCACTTTGGGAACAAGCTATTTTAGCTCTTAGAATAGTGAACCATCACCCTGAACATTGTTAAGTTTTTAAAACTATGAATTCCTGGGGTCCACTCAGATCAATTTAATTTAAATCTCTGGGAAAGTATGTGGCCTAGGCAACCATATATTTTAAAAGTTTTCAGTGATTTTATCATTCTTTATCTCTAAAATTTAATTTTAAAACAATCAAACTAATATGGAGTATCCATTGCAAATAAAAGATGTAGAAGACTTTACTCTCTTCTCCTCTTATAAACATGAATACAATTCACAGAGTATAAACAATATAATATGAATACTGGTTTATTCACCAAATCTTTAAATTTTATTGAATGACAAGATATATACGAAAATATGTAAATGTGAAGAAATAGCCTATTACCACAATCCCCAGTCCTCACTCATATTGCTTCTTTGTGACTATTCATTCCTTCCTCTTAAGATGTATTAAAAACTCCCCAGGTAAGTATAATGAGCTGTACCCTTGTCTTATTATATTTATTTATTTATTTTTGTATGGGGGATTGAACCCAGGGGCACTTAGCCACTGAGCCACATCCCTAGTCCTTTTCATTTTTGATTTTGAGACAGAAGTGTTAAGTTGCTTAGGGTCTTGCTAAGTTAATTGTCTACTTTTTGACCTTTTTTTTGTAGATGATTTTAATGAAAGTTAAACTAATAATTTCACCTCTGAACATTCCTGTATTAGTACAGGAGCTTTTGGGAGACACCTCAAATCTAAAACATAATATGGGTATACATATATGTATATGCCTATAATAATGACTGAAGAACCTAGAAGAAATCTAAGTGTAACTAGAAAAGTCAGGGAACCTGCCTGAGATTGCATCCAAGGGTACTAAAAGAGCTACTAGGGACTGGGGACTTAGCTTAGTAGCACAGCATTTGGTAATCACTTGTGAGGCCTTGGGTTCAATTCTCCAGTAAATCACACTCCAAAAATCAGGTTTGGGCAGTGGGAGGAGTGATAAAATTGGGTAAATTCCATTCTTGTTCTCAATTCTACCAAAATACCTTGGTGTAGGGAGGGTCTTTGAGAAGTTCGATAAGGTGTGTGGATTGTGGGGGAGATAAACACTTTGCTGACTATTCCAAAGGACCACTCCCTTGCCATTATCTTATTTTAATCATTACGAGAAATCCACCGTGGGCTGAGTGCTATTATTCTTCTTCCCTTAAAGATATGGAGACAAAAGCTCAGACAATATAATTACATGTCCCAGGGCACCACCTATAGCAAATGAAGGAGGAAGGAGAACTTGAAGCTGGGCTTTCTCCTCTGCAGCCCATTTTCCAATCATCATATGCTTTAGCCTCCTCTGTAAGAGGAGGCAATGTATTTCTTTTTTTCTAATAGAGACATTTCTGAGGTGATTCAATCAAATTTACCAACTCAGACAAATCTACCTGCTTTCTAGTCATTTCTCTACTTAAAAAGTTGCTTTAAAAATAGTTGGAGGATATTTCTGCTTATCATCATCTGGCCTTTACCAAAGACTTTTTATTTTTTATCTTTTGTGGCGCTAGGAGTGGAACCAGGACCCCCACCTACCAGGTAAGTGCTTCACCACTGTACTATAACCCCAGCCCCCACTTTTTTTAGTTATAGGTGGAAACAATTGTCTTTATTTTATATTTATGTGATGCTGAGGATCGAACCCAGTGCCTCACACATGCTAGGCGAGCGCTCTACCTCTGAGCCCTTTTAATTTTAAAAGATTCAGGTCATTTCTTCTTCTAAATATGTGAAAATTATAAGCTACTTATGAGAAGCAGCTGTACCATGGTTTCCTTTTAAGAAGTTCATATTTACTCTCTAGAAAATAATTATGTGCTTATGGAAGTGTGTGCTTTAAGAGTTTGGGCTCATACAGAAAATGGCTCTGATACCTGCCTTCTCTTGAAGTTAGTAAAAACCTCCAGGTACTTCGAGGCTACTGTCAATATTGGAATTGTTCTTTCCCTTTTCAGTAGGAGAATTTTTAAAAAGGAAAAAGGTCTGAATTTAAAAAAGCTGAAATAACAGTCCTGTTATAATTTGTGGGTTTTTTTTAACCACTTTGACATTTTCTCTTTCCTTCTCTACCTATTCCAATTCCTAGCACTTCTTCTTCTTCTTCTTCTTTTTTTTTTCATTGAAAAATATAGAACTTTTAAGACCTTACACCATGCTGTAATCTCTTTCCCACTTTACTTCCCAGTGTCACGACCTTTTTTTTTTTAGTAGGGAGAAAAAAGTCCTTGTTTCCCTTTGTGCCTTTTTGACTTCTGATTCCCTTTGCCATATAAGCAAATAGAATAAGCCAAAGTGAGAGCCCAAGGTCATCAGCTCCCCCGCCTTTGTACCAAGACATGCAAACAACCTAGGCCAATCCCTAACCTGTTTTTTTAAAAATGCCTCCAATCAGAGAGGCCCCATGACTGCTTTTTGTGAACTGCTGCACCATGTAACTGCTCACTATAAATGTCTCTCCCTATCTCTGCACTCTTATCTCACTGTTCTATTTCTCTCTCATTCATAGTAACCCTTTCTTAGCTTTTCTGATCTTCTAGGCCTTCTCTTCCCTGAACTGGGAGACAAGTGCTATTCTGCAAATGGCCAGGATGGTGAGGTAAGTGCTAGGTCCTGGAACCCTGGTGCTCCACTCTCCAGATACGTGGGATGGACAGAGGGGCAATGGCATTCTTCATTTTACAAGGTATTTATTCAGCAAGGGCTGCTCCACCAAACTAAACAAACACTCCAGATACTTTTTAACCTCACAAGACTGACATTTCTGAGTCTGTTTGCAAACAGGACACTAGAGGGCTCCCAGGGGTTAAAAATAAGCAGAAAGTTGTTTGAATGAAAACTGATTCTGTACGGCATTTGTTTTTTTTTAGAATATAAAATTAAAGTTTATTTTTCAAATCTTCTTTACCAAATCCTTGGATGTCTGAAAACGTCAGTAGCTAGTTTACAAGTATCCATTTTGCTTTGCCATCGGTGATTTTTGAGGGAGTTTTAAAGCTGAGCTGAAATGTTTGAACTGTGGAACACTCTTGACCATGAAATATGTTCTACTTACATGCCTCAGCCTTTAGAAGTTCTTTGCATTAGAGTCAGGGATTACATTCTTCCTGGAGCCAAGCTTGAGTCCAGCTGTGTAAGTAAGATTGCTTACGAGTTTCTTCTTTTCTAATAATGTGAAGAGATTGTACTAGAGATTCTTTTGTTTTCTTTCAGCTGACTTTGGTGGAAAGAAAATAAATGAAAAGTAGTTGGATTTGTGTTTGGTGTGTTTGTGTGTGACTGAATAAATGTAAGTGCTCCCGTGCTGTATAGACATTTATGGCTTTATATTCTAGTAACATTTAAAATATGAATAATGGAACACATGGTGAAGAAAAATCTGTATAACATTAGATTAAGATAATATGTTACTGAGTTTGAATGTTAATACTTTGTGCTCCTGCCTAATTAGTTAATGCATGATTTTTGAAAATAATGTAGGATAGCTATAAATTTTTAAAAGCCATCTGTCTTAAGTTATTTCTGCTGTGCAAAAAGGGAAAGCCCAGGTTGGTCAAATTTTACTGCTTTGCTTCAGAATCAAATTAAAAGACTCTAGCTACAAGTCATAAAATATTCTTGGATTTTTCGTGGCTTGTTTTCACAGCTTTAAACTGAATATAAACCTACACATCTATTTTGCTTTCATTTTTTAAACTTTACGTATTTAGTGGTAAAATTTATGGAAGGAAAGGGTTACTTTTTTCTTTCCTCTTGTAGAGGAACTGAAAGGGTTTGAGATGTGACTCAGTTAACTCTGTTTCCATTCATTCCCAGAATCAACTCTCATTTCTCCTTGGGGAGGTTGATAGAAGTTTAAAAGGTTTGTTGTGGCGAGTGTCAAAAACATTCTCAGCTCTATCACCAGGACTTCCCTTCCACTTCAACCCACTGGAGACCACTTAGATAACCAACCGGACACGACAGCTGAATTCAGGAAACCATGCATCGTATCAGCAGGAGCCAACTGCAGACCTTAAACTCTGTTCAACATGTGGATACAGCAGAGAAATGACCTGTCCAGACAAGCCAGGGCAACTCATAAACTGGTTCATCTGCTCCTTGTGCGTCCCGAGGGCGCGTAAACTCTGGAGCAGCCGGCGTCCCAGGACCCGGAGGAACCTTCTGCTGGGCACTGCCTGTGCCATCTACCTGGGCTTTCTGGTTAGCCAGGTGGGGCGGGCCTCAATCCAGCACGCACAAGCAGCCGACAAGAGGCCACCCCGCAGCCGCGACTCTGCAGAGGCATCCTTTCCTGAGATCCCCCTGGATGGCACCCTGGCTCCTCCTGAGTCCCAGGGTAATGGGACCACCTTGCAGCCCAATGTGGTGTACATTACCCTACGCTCCAAGCGCAGCAAGCCTGCCAATATCCGTGGCACTGTGAAACCCAAGCGCAGGAAGAAATATGCAGTTGCATCTGGTATCCCTGGTCAGGAAGCATTGGTTGGACCGTCCTTTCAGACACAGGACGCTGCAAGGGCAGCTGATGCTGAAGTGCTTGGGTATGCTCAGGGAGGAAATCTGGACAAGATTGGAGAACCATCCTGGAGGCTGGTGCGAGGCCCTGGATTCGGAACTGGGGTCTTAGACTTCCAGTTGCCCAAGGCCAGAGAGAGCAACATCAGGATCTACAGCGAGAGCGCCCCCTCGTGGCTGAGCAGAGAAGACATCCGCAGAATGCGCCTGTTGGCAGATGGTGCGGTGGCGGGAGTCCAGCCTGTGTCCTCAAGGAGTGGTGCCCGTCTGCTGGTGCTGGAAGGGAGCACAGCTGGCTCACTGCCTCGCTGTGGCCCTAGCCCCTGTGGCTTGCTCAAGCAACCATTGGACATGAGTGAGGTGTTTGCCTTCCACCTGGATAGGATCTTGGGGCTCAACAGGACCCTGCCGTCTGTGAGCAGGAAATCAGAGTTCATCCGAGGTAACAGATTCACATGTTTCGTTATTTGCAGCTGTTGGGGATTCGGGTTCCTTTCCCCTTTTCCCTTACTTTTTTTTTTTTTTTTTTTTAATGATTTCTCTCCACCCACGTTTCACATTTGGACAGCAGCAGCAGCAACAGCGTGTCTTTCCATACGCTTGGCATTCATTATTTTCCCAGCCTGGGAGGATATGAAAGTTCCAAAGAAATGCTGTGCTGGACATGCAAGAGTAAGCCCACACTGTGTAATCTTTGCTCTCCATTTCCCTGCTGCACTTCCCAATGGCTTATTAAATCTAATTAAAGCCAATGGCAATTTGCATGATGAGGAGAGGAAGCCAGGGTGGAGCGGTGGAGGCACAGAACTTGCTGACAGTCAGGCATGTTATTATAAGATACTGTGAAAGTAGAATTTTTTTTTCCTTTGGAAGTTTTTAAAAGTAAGAAGGAAATGAGTTATCTTTCTTCAGTAGACAGAATCTTTTCAAGAGGTCCAGAGCCAGACCATGTTAGACTCAATGCCTTGATTTTTTTTTCTCCAATGGATTTAAGCACTTTTATTTAACAAATAAAGAAAAAGAAGCAAAGACATTTGATGTTGTTCAGCATGGATACTAACTAGCCATTGGTTTCTTCAAGCTTCATGATGTGGTTTATTGAGTCTGATTTACAAGATTATCTCTACCTGGGAGACAAATGTTTTGATACATTATAGGATAGGTAGCCGATTAACTACAGTTGTAGATGAAAGTATTGATCTGTGGTAATGCCACACCACATAAAGGATATTCTCTGAATGTTGAGGTTATTCCACGATTTGAATCCAAAATACAGCAAATCAGTGGCTTGTGTTTGAATGCAGAATCATCTCAGAAGTTCTACCTGTGAATCCAGGTTGACCTAAGAGGCTGAGAAGGGCCCCAAAGAGATTGTAAACTCGAAGGATGCTCCCTTTCTTCCTGTTAGCATTACCTTTAGCTTTTCAGGAAGGTTCCCAGGGAGCTTGGAATGGAACAAATTAAAGTTATTGGGGGTAGCTTAAAACCAAACCACTATTCCTTTAGCTTTGGGATTATAATTTAGTTTTAGAATGGATATTTCTTAACGTACTAATGATTTGCTTACTGGCCTTCCTTACACTGCTTCATGGCTAAATGTTCAGGATTTACAGGTACATTTTGATATCTCAAGTTCATAAAATGATTTCCATAATTATGTCAATGTTGCTCATATCAAATATTTAATTTAATGTTGGTAAAAGCTAAATTTTGTTGAGTGCACCATTTACTATGCTCTATGCAAAGTGATTCATTAATTCATACAATCATGGATCCCTATAATTCTCATAATGATTCTATGAGGTAAGTGTTATTGTTATTCCCGCTTAATTGATAAGAAAATTGAGACTTATTCAGGCAAAATAGTTGGCCTCAATTTACACACCTAGTACATGGCTTCACTGCAATTCAAACAAGGCCAACAAACTTCAGAACATAACCTCTTAACAAGTGGACTTGGGTGACTGTATAATTTGTTTATTAGAGAAAACATTTGGCATTTGGTTTTTAGGGATTGGCTAACTTCACCTAGTATTATATTCTTTAGCTCCATTCATTTTCCTGCAAATGCCATGATTTTATTATCTTTTAAAGCTGAATAGTATTATATTGTGTATATATACCACATATCTTTATCCATTCATCTACTGAAGGGCATTTAGGTTGGCTCCACAGTTTAGGTGTTGTGAATTGTGCTGCTATAAACATTGATGTGGCTGTGTCTCTGTAGTATGCTGTTTTAAGTCCTTTGGGTATAGACTGAGGAGAGGGATAGCTGGGTCAAATGGTGGTTCCATTCCCACTTTTCCAAGGAATCTTCATACTGCTTTCCATATTGGCTGCACCAATTTGCAGTTCCACCAGCAATATGAGGGTGCCTTGTCCCCCACATCCTCACCAACATTTATTGTTATTTGTATTTCTTTATTTGTATTCTTTGCTACCATTCTGATTGGAATGAGATGAAATCTTAGAGTATTTTGGTTTGTATTTCTCTAATTGATAGAGATGTTGAACATTTCTTTCATATATTTGTTGATTTTTTATTGATTTTATTTTTTTAAATACACGACAGCAGAATGCATTACAATCCTTATTACACATATAGAGCACAACTTTTCATATCTTTGTATATAAAGTATGTTCACGCCAATTCATGCCTTTATACATGTACTTTGGGTTTTTTTTTGCATTACAATTCCTTTTATACAGCTATACCATATTTTTTCATATCGCTGTTTGTATATAAAGTATGTAGACACCCAATTTGAGTCCTCATACATGAACTTTGGATAATGATGTCCATCACATTCCACCATCCTTGCTAATTCCCTGCCCCCTCCCTTTGCCTCCCACCCCTCTTCTCTATCTAGAATTCATCTAATCCTCCCATCCTCCCCCTCTATACCCCACTATGAGTCAGTCACCTTATATCAGACAAAACATTCAGCATTTGTTTTTTTGGTTTTGGTTAACTTCACTTAGAATTATCTTCTCCAGTGCCATCCATTTACCTGCAAATGCCATGATTTTATTCTCTTTTATTGCTGAGTAAAATTCCATTGTGTATATAGGCTACTTTTCTTTTATCCATTCATCCACTGAAGGGCATCTAGGTTGACTCCACAGTTTAGCTATTGTGAATTGTGCTGCTGTAAACATTGATGTGGGCTGTGTCCCTGTAGTATCCTGTTTTTAAGACCTTTGGGAGAAAGAGGAGGAGAAGGATAGCTGAGTCAAATGGTGGTTCCATTCCCAGATTTACAAGGAATCTCCATACTGCTTTCCATATTGGCTGCACCAATTTACATCTTATCCAACACTTATTGTTGTTTGTCTTCATAATAGCTGCCATTCTGACTGGAGTGAAATGACATCTTAGAGTACTTTTGATTTGCATTTCTCTGATTGCTAGAGATAATGAGCATTTTTTCATATATTTGTTGATTGATTGTATATTCTCTTCTGAGAAATGTCTGTTCAGGTCATTGGCCCATTTATTGATTGGATTATTTGTTTTTTCAATGTTTAACTTTTTGAGTTCTTTATATACCCTAGAGATTTCTATCTGATGTGTGAGGGGTAAATATTGGCTCCTAGGATGCAGGCTCTCTGTTCATCTTAACAGAGTGTTTCTTTTGCTGAGAAGAAACTTTTTAGTTTGATTCCATCCCATTTATTGATTCTTGGTTTTAATTCTTGTGCTATAGGAGCCTTATTAAGGAAGTTGGGGCCTAATCCCACATGATGAAGATTAGGACCTACTTTTTCTTCTATTAGACTCAGATCTATTTTAAGTTAAGTTTTGTGCATGGTGAGAAATAGGGGTTTAATTTCATTTTGTTGAATATGGATTTCCAGTTTTCCCAACACCATTTGTTGAAGATGCTATCTTTTCTCCAGTGCATGGTTTTGGCACCTTTGTCAAATATAAGATAATTTTAATTTTGTGGGTTAGTCTCTGTGTCCTTTATTCTGTACCATTGGTATACCAGTCTGTTTTGGTGCCAATACCATGCTGTTTTTGTTACTATTGTTCTATAGTGTAGTTTAAAATCTGGTATAGTGATGCCACCTGCTTCACTCTTCCTGCTAAGGATTGTTTTAACTATTCTGGATGTCTTATTTTTCCAGATGAATTTCACTCTTTCTTTTACTATTTCAATGAGGAATGCCATTGGGATTTTGATTGGAATTGCATTAGATCTGTGTAGTGCTTTTGGTAGTATGGTCATTTTGATAATATTAATTCTGCCTATTCAAGAGCAGAATCTTTCCATCTTCTAAGGTCTTCTTTGATTTCTCTCTTTAGAGTTCTGTAGTTTTCATTGTATAGATCTTTTACCTCTTTCATTAAATTGATTCCCAAGTATCTTTTTTTTTTTGAGGTTATTGTGAATGGGGTAGTTTTCCTCTTTGCCTTCTCAGAAGATTTGTCACTGATATACAGAAATTTTGATTGATTATATAATCTTCTTCTGAGAAGTGTCTGTTCAGTTCCTTAGCCCATTTATTGATTGGGTTTTTTTTTTTTTTTGGTGTTTATCTTTTGAATTCTTTATATACCTTAGAGATTAGAGCTCTATCTGATTTGTGAGTGGTAAAAATTTGCTCCCAGAATGTAAGCTCTCTATTCATCTCATGGATTGTTTCTTTTGATGAACAGAAGCTTTTTAGTTTGAATCCATTCCATTTATTGATTCTTGATTTTAATCTTGTGCTATAGGAGTCTTATTAAGGAAGTCGGTGCCTAATTTGACATGATGGAGATTTGGGCCTACTTTTTTTTTCTAATAGGTTCAGGGTCTTTGGTTTAATTCCTAGGTCTTTGATCCACTTTGAGTTGAGTTTTTTTTTGCATGGTGAGAGATAGGGGTTCAGCTTCATTTTGTTGCATATGGATTTCCAGTTTTCCCAGCACTATTGTTGAAGAGGCTGTTTTTTCTCCAATGCATGTTTTTGGTGACTTTGCCTAATATAAGATAACTGTAATTACATGGGTTAGTCTCTGTGTCCTCTGTTCTGTACCATTGGTCTACCAGTGTATTTTGGTGACAATACCATGCTGTTTTTGTTACTATTGCTCTATAGTATAGTTTAAGATCTGATATTGTGATGCCACCTGCTTCACTCTTCTTGCTAAGGATTGCTTTAGCTATTCTGTGTCTCTTACTTTTCCAGATGAATTTCATGATTGATTTTTCTATTTCTATGAGGAATGTCATTAGGATTTTGATTGGAATGGCATTAAATCTGTATGGTGCTTATGGTACTGTGGTCATTTTGATAATATTAAATCTGCTTATCCAAGAACAAGGGAGATCTTTCTATCTTCTAAGGTCTTCTTTAATTTCTTTATTTAGTGTTCTGTATTTTTTGTTGTAGAGGTTTTTGGTTAGGTTGATTCCCAAGTATTTTATTGTTTTTGAGGCTATCGTAAATGGTGTTTCCCTTTCAGAGGATTTGTCACTGATGATATACAGAAATGCCTTTGCTTTATGGGTGTTGATTTCATATTCTAGTTCTTTACTGAATTCATTTCTTAATCTAGAAGTTTTCTGGTGAAATTTTTTGGATCTTACAGGTATAGAATTATATTATTGGCAAATAGTGCTGATTTGAATTCTTCTTTTTCTTGTTAGTATCCCTTTAATTTGTTTGGTCTGTCTAATTGCTCTAGCCAGTGTTTCAAGAACTATGTTAAATAGAAGAGGTGAAAGAGGACATTCCTGTCTTGTTCTAGTTTTTAGAGGGCATGATTTCAATTTTTCTCCATTTAAAATGATGGTGGCCTGGGGTTTAGCACTGATAGCTTTAACACTAGTTTTTCTAGTATTTTGAACATGAAGAGGTGCTGTATTTTGTTGAATGATTTTTCTATGCATCTATTGAGATGATTATATGATTCTCATCTTTAAGTCTGGTGATGTGATGAATTACATTTTTGATTTCCATATATTAAATAAACCTTGCATCTCTGGGAAGAACCCCACTTGATTATGGTGAACTATCATTTTGATATGTTTTTGTATCTGATTTGCCAGAATTTTATTGAGAATTTTTGCATCTATGTTCATTAGAGGTATTGGTCTGAAGCTTTCATGTGTCTTTGTGTCTTTGCATGGTTTTGGAATCAGGGTGATACTGGCCTCATAGAATAAGTTTGGAAGTGCTCCTCTTTTTCTATTTCACAAAATAATTTGGGGAGTATTGGTATTAGTTCTTCACTAAAGGTCTTGTAGAACTCAGCTGTGTATCCATCTGGGCCAGGGCTTTTCTTGGTTGGTAGGCTTCTGATGGCATCTTCTATTTCATTGCTTGAAATTCATCTGTTTAAATTGTGTATATCATCTTGATTCAATTTGGGCAAATCATATGACTCTAGGAATTTTTTGATGTCTTCAATATTTTCTATTTTATTGGAATATAAGTTTTCAAAATAATTTCTAATTATCTTCTGTATTTTTATAGTCTGTTGTGATATTTACTTTTTCATGTATGTTAGTAATTTGAGTTTTCTCTTTCCTTCTCTTTGTTAGCATGGCTAAGGTCTGTCAATTTTATTTATCTTTTTCAAAGAACCAAGTTTTTTTTTAATCAATTTTTTCTTTTGATTCAATTTCATTGATTCAGCTCTGATTTTAATTATTTCCTGTCTTCTCTTAATTTTGGTGTTGGTTTGTCTTCTTTTTCTTGGGTTGAGATATAATGTTAGGTAATTTATTTGTTGACTTTTTCTTCTTTTATTAAGGAATGAGCTCCATGCAATGAACTTTCTTCTTAGTACTGCCTTCATGTCCCAGAGATTTTGATATGTTGTATCAGTGTTCTCATTTACCTCTAAGAATTTTGTAATCTCCTCCTTGATATCTTTTGCAACCCATTGTTAATTTAGTAGAACATTATTGAGTCTCCAGGTGTTGGAGTACCTTCTATTTTTAATATTTATTTTATCATTGATTTCTAATTTCATTCCATTATGACCTGATAGAATGCAGGGTAGTATCTCTACATTTTTATATTTTCTAAGAGTTGCTTTGTGGTATAATATATAGTCTATTTTAGAGAATGATCCATGTGCTGCTGAGAAGAAAGTGTATTCATTCATTGAAGGATAAAATATTCTATATATGTCAGTTACATCTAAGTTATTGATTATATATTGAGTTCTAGGTTGTATATTGAGTCTCTTTGTTCAGCTTTTGTTTGGATGATCTATCCAGTAGTGAAAGAGATGTGTTAAAGTCACCCATTTTTCTTGTGTTATTATTTTCTTGTGTTCTATTTGATTCTTGAACTTGAGAAGAGTTTGTTTGATGACTGTAGATGCTCCATTGTTTGGAGAATATATATTTATAATTGTTATGTCCTGTTGGCGTATGGTTCCCTTTAGAAGTATGTAGTGTCCTTCTTTATCCCTTTTGATTAACTTTAGCTTGAAGTTTACTTTATTTGATATGAGGATGGAAACCCCTGCTTGCTTCAGCAATCCAAGTAAATGCTGTGATTTTTCCCAACCTTTCACTTTCAGTCTGTGGATGTCTTTTACTATGAGATGAGTCTCTTGGAGGTAGCATTTTGTTGGGTCTTTTTTTTTTTTTTTTGATCCAGTGTGCTAGTCTATGTCTTTTGATTGGTGAGTTTAGGCCATTAACATTTAGGGTTATTATTGAGACATGATTTGTATTCCCAGCCATTTTTGTTTATTTTTGGTATTTAACATGACTTGGTTTCTCCTCTGATTAGGTTTTTCTTTAGTGCAATCCCTCCCTCTGCTGATTTTCATCATTGTTTTTCATTTCCTCTTCATGGAATATTTTGCCAAAGATGTTCGGTAGGGCAGGCTTTCTAGTTGTAACTTCTTTTAATTTTTGTTTATAATGAAGGTTTTTATTTCTTCATCAAATCTAAAGCTTAATTTTGCTAGATTTAAGATTTGTGGTTTGCATTTATTTTCTTTCAGAGCTTGGTATATGTTGTTCCATGATATCCTGGCTTTGAGTGTCTGAGTTGAAAAATCTGCTGAGATACGAATTGGTCTCCCCCTATATGTGATTTGATTCTTCTGTATTGCATCCTTTAAGATTCTAACCTTATTCTGTATGTTAGGTATTTTCATTATCATATGCCCAGGCATAGATCTGTTGTAATTTTGTACATTTGGTGTCTTGTAAGCCTCATTTCATTTTCCAATTCATTCTTAATGTTTGGGAAATTTTCTGATATTATCTCATTGAAGAGATTGTGTATTCCTTTGGTTTGAAACTCTGTGCCTTCCTCTATCTCAATAACTCTTAGATTTTTGTCTTTTAATGCTGTCCCATAATTCTTGGATGTTCTGTTTATAGTTTCTTACTATCTTCACTGTGTGGTCAACTTTATTTTCCAGATTGTATACTTTGTCTTCATTATCTGACATTCTTTCTTCCAAGTGATCTAGTCTGTTGGTGATGCTTTCTGTTGAGTTTTTTTTTTTTTAAATTTGGTTTATTGTTTTTCTTATTTCAAGGAATTCTGATTTTTTTTCAGAGTGTGTATCTTTTTCTTGAAGTAATCTATTGCTACCTGTATTTGCTCTCTTATTTCTTTGTTGGAGTGATCAATTTTTGCCTGTATTTGTTCATTTAGGTCATTCTTTGACTCAGAGATCATTTTAATTATGAACATTCTGAACTCCTTTTCTGACATTTCATCAACTTCACTGTCCTTAGGTTCTGTTATTAGAGTGTCCTGGTTTATTTGGGGCATTTTCCTCCTTTGTTTTTTCATGTTTCTTATGTGTCTTCCTTTCTTGCAGTGTGTATCTGAGATATTATAGTTTCTACCTTGTAATCTTGTAGTTATCCTTGCAGATTATCTGTACCACACCTTGATGCTGGGCTTCCAGACCCTGCAGGTGTTCCATGATGGATGCTACTGTAACTGAAGGTGGTGATGGCAATAGGGGAGGTAACGTGAGATAGCAGTGGAGGTGTCCCAAGATGGATGCAACATCTTTCAGAGATGGAGTTAAAAGGGTTGGCATTACACTGGTTTTGGGATGCCTGCTCCAAGATGCAGTTGCTTCTAGGCCCAGTCTGTTGTCAAAAGGTAGAGGCTATTATGTGGGAAAGTCTATGGCAATGTCTGCAGTGGCCTAAGATAAAAGTGGGTTAGGCCTAGGCTCCCAGGTTGGGGAGTGGTGATGAACCTGGATCTACCCTGGGTCTGGGTCACACACAGGTAGGCAGAGGCAGATCTGGGCTGGGCCTGAGCTCCAGCAGGTGTCTAACTGTGATGGGATGGACCTGGGCTTGCAATTCATTTTTATATTATAAAATTTTCAAAGAAGAAAAGGTGAACTTTTGGATATATCTCAAGGCTAGATACACTGATATATCCTTTGAGCTTCCTGAGGACCCATTTCTTGGATGGAAATTGGGAGAATAAAGTAGTAGCTAGGAGCCTGACTCTGGACCTGGATTGCCTGGGCTTGCATTTTCCAGCTGTATTACCTGGAAATGTCAGTTTCTCTCTTTGCCTCAGTTTCCTCAGCTTGACAAAACTGCCTACCCTGTGAGGTTGTTATTTAGCTCAGACATGGACAACACTTAGTTCTTGGCACAGAGTTAACCTTCAATAACTCTTGGTTAGGGTTGTTACTATACTAAGCACAAAAAGGACCAAGTTAATTAAATTTCTCACATAGCCTTCAAACCTCAAAGACTATTTTTTTATGTTAAAAAAAGACTGAAGCCTTTGTTTCTTGACTGCTTAATTAAGATTTTTGTTACCAATATTCCTTTTAGATTTCAGATATTTAATTCTGTGCTCTTAATTTTACAGCATCTTAGAGAATAAAAATTCAATTTGAAGAAGGGGTTTATAAATGGAGTGTTCCTCTTTCCATTCATAAAGTAATGGAAATGATGGAAATAAATCAATAAAGTCACAGTGATGTGACTCAATTTGAGTTAAATCTCCAAGATTACACGTCAAACAATATCAGACCTTCCTTAGTTTTCTTTTTGGCGTCTTCTCCCATTTAGTTATTTAGAGTCATGAACTCAGGCCAGTTTCCTCAAGAACCTATGATGATTTGCATACAGTTTTAAACACTCTGCACAATATAATTCTACTCATTTAGACTGTTACTGTTAGGCAAAGTACACAAATAGACCATTTCTGGTCACTATGTAGACAATCATAGGTTCTCAGTACCTCTCTCTACCCACTTTTTCCTGGACTCTTCTTGATTTGTGTCTTTTTTTCTCCTAATTTGCATGAAAGTATGATTTTTTTTCCCAGAGCCCTCCTACTTTTCTCTTAGTCCAAGCTTAGCTTTACTTGAGCCTCTCTTCCACCCAAACAGGAAATCGATCTTATCTATCACCTATTTGTGGCTCATTCTGTATCATCATATTGCATAATACACATTTTTTTTAATCATATTTGCTTGTTTAATCATCTTTTCCTTGCCACTAGTCTCCAAGTACAGAGATATTACCTGTATTCTTTATTGTTGTAATTCTGGATCCTCATGGAGAATCTGGTACATAGTAGGTGAGATAGATATATGGGTTTTTTGGGGGGAGGGGTTACCAGGGATTGAACTCAGGGACACTCAACCAGAGCCACACACCAGCCCTGGCTTTGAACTTGCAATCTTTCTGTCTCAGCCTCCCTAACTTCTGGGATTACAGGCATGTGCCACCGTGACCGGTTCAATAAATATTTCAAAGAAATGCAGAAATGGATTACAGCTCCCAATACTCAGAACAAGTACTATCATTTTTAGTCTGAAATCCAGGCTGGGATTTCTCCTAGAGCACTCATGAAAATCATTCAACATTGTGGAGGTAATGACAAATGTCCTTGGCTGCCTCCTTATAGTGCTATGGTCTGTTGGCATTGTACTGTAGTATAATTTGATAATGGGCTTTCTGTAGGAGGAACAGTAGGATTTAATTTAGTATATATTTATTTGATGATCTGGCTTGATGTAAAAGTATATCTTTTAATATCAGGGAGAACAGGGAGCCAGCAAATTCTATAAGTGATATGGACTAAATGTTGTTTCTGTTCTTTGGCTTTTAATGTTTATGAAAATCAATTCATGACCATTACAAAAAAGGTAGCTGGTCTAAATTGCAAAATGAACATTAACTGTTTGAGATACCTCAGTTTATCTTTCCAAAATCCTATGCAGTAGACATGCAAAATCATGTCATTTAGAGATAAGAGAATAGCAAGCAGACTGATCACATTCACACAATAAGTTCAAATTCTTGAGTCCATCAAACACTCATTTTCTAAGTTCCAAGTCTTTCCTTTTTTTTTCCTTTTAAATCAATTTGCTTCTCACAACACATCTTTTAAGGGGCCATGGAGTGTGTCTTCTTTCTCCATGATCACAGCCTGTTTGTATATCTGGTTATTAATATAGTGATCCAGATAACTAATAATGATGCACAGACACAGGATATGGCACCTCTCTTCTCAAGGAGACAATAACCTTGGTCATAACTGAGAGCTACTGAATGCGATGATGTACAGGCACCATTCTGTTCTAAGATCTTTGTTTCTATTATCTTGTTAAATCTTCATAAAATTATGGAAGGTGTACCTAGGTATCCTAGAGCCTGGAGGCTCTATGACAGGCAATTTGTGGAAATAGAAATTGAGGCCTGGAAGAATTGGGCACCTTGCTCAAGATCTTACAAATTGCCTGCATATTAAAGGGATGTATGTGATATAAATGGAGATATGGGAGAGAATCAAATGCTACTATCTGAGTGTCTGGTTTGACCTCTGCTTCTTAGGTTAAACTTTTCTCCATTGATTCAGTCTAAAGACCAAGAATCCCTATTTCAGATGCTTCTCTACTTATCTTGGGTTATGACTTGATAAGTTTTGGAAGTTGAAAATGGACTTAATGTACCTAATGTTTTAGTCAGCTTTTTTGTTCTGTCACCAAAAGACCTGACAAAAACAACTTTAAAGGAGGAAAAGTTTTTTTGGGGGGCTCATGGTTTTAGAAGTCTTAGTCCATAGATGGTCAACTCCATTCCTGGGGGCCTGAGGTAAGGCAGAATGTCATAGAGGAAGGGTGTGGCAGAGGAAAAACAGCTAGGATCATGGCACCAGGAAACAGAGAGAGCTCCTCTCACCATAGACAAAATATATATTCCAAAGGCACACCCTAAGGGGCCCACCTCCTCTAGTCATCTCCTACCTGTGTGCACTTACCACCCAGTTAATCCTTATTAACAGATTATTTCACTGATTGGGTTAAGACTTTCATAACCTAATCATTTCACTGATAAACTTTCTTTCATTTTCTCATACATGAACTTTTGGGAGACACCTTATATCTAAACCATAACACCTAACTTACTGAATAGTGTAGCTTAGCCTATCTGACCTTAAAAATGATCAGGCAGCCCACATGAGCCTAGATGGGCAAAATCATCTAACACAAAGCCTGTTTTATAATACAGGCTTAGGTACACACAGAGATGGGCATTTTGTGTGCATTATGGGATATGGAAATCAACACACAGTATGCAGAAATGCTGGCAATGCAGAACACTGTGGAGTATCTGCTGTCTGTTCTGGTGATTGTGTGGCAGAATGGGGTGCATTGCCACTGCCCAGAATCACAGCAGAATATACATGATGTATCATCATCCCAGGGAAAGATCAACATTCAAAATTTAAAGCACACTTTCTACTGAAATTTGTAAGCTGGATCATGGTAAGTTGGGAACTGTCAGTATGCAGTCCATCTTCAGGTTTTTTTTTTCTTAATTGATAAAACTGATATAGGTGATCCAGTTATCACAGTGTCTCTAGCTAAGGTTAGTCTGGGGCAAGTAATTGGTTTTATGATGATTAATTCTAGATGATTCTTCTGAATATACAAATAGACATTTGAAATTGGTGGTCTAACCAGGTTTATACTGTGTACCAGATCATTTTCTAACAGGTGTCACACCAAAGATATCCTGGAAAAGAAATGTATACTTGGGGAAGGACAAGGCTGTAATTAGGTAGGGAGTGACAGCAGTGTACCACAGTACAGCAATTATCACTGGTGCAGATTCTCAAGCTCTGTGTATCTGTAAGGCACATGCAATACTGAAATAAAGCATCAAGTGTCCTTTGTTTAAAAACAATTCCATATTTTTTGCAATTGGATTCAATTGTGAATCTATAAAGAATATAGTGTTATGCATCAGATAGTGACTATACTATATTTGATGTCTTTTGTCTATTATGCTCTAATAAATCTGTATAGCAGATGTTACTATTATTTTAAATACTGGAATGCTAAGGCTCAACAAAACCATGAAAATATCCCCATAACCTAGCTAATGAGCAGAGGAATGGCAATTTGTATCCTACTCTTTCATACACTAATGTCTCAACCTGTTGCTTCTATTAGCCCACACCATTTCTCAAATATAATGTGGTGTAATTATGAGATACTGACCAAAATGGCCACATTTTAGCATGGTGGATTTTGATTTTACCAGTATTCCAAGATTTCTTTTTAATTTCTTTTTTCAACTCAACAATATAACTTTGCTAATTTTCTTACTCAAGGGACTCTGAACACTGCTACAAGTAATTTTTTTTAATGCAAGCCAGTGCTCCAATACTTAACAGATTTCTTTGTTTACCATAACAACCATATGTATGCAAATGTGACTGAATATATCAGTTTGTTTTCTGCCTTTCTGTACTTGTACAAGTCTCAAATCATTGCAAAAGCCACCAGACATTGTGTGGTGCTGATACATTTGGATAATCTTTTTGAACAAAATAGATGAAAGTATTTGTTTAGGAGAAGACAAAGCAGACTATGTCCATGTAAAAGTCAAGAGCATGAGAAAAGAAAATCAAGTACCCTTCTGTGATCTTTGATTTAGTATCTTTGCCAAAGCTCCCTTTATCGTTTTCATAGTCACAGTAATGTGAATGAATCTTGGGGGACACCATTTGGGTAGCATTTAAGCATTGTACTATTTTTCATGCCCAGCATGGAAGATGCATTATGTATGCTTTATTTTTAGGAGACTGCTTTATTGCCACAGAACTGTCATACTGAATTAAGGTAGCCTAGTTCCAGGAATTCTGTATGGCAGACTGCTTTGATGACAAACTACAGGCACCCCACAAACTTCCATTTAAATTCATTGTAGATCCCAAGTCGCTCACTGTTTTCCAACTTGCATTGCCTCTTCTTATTATAGAGTAGGAAAAAGACACTGTGTATTTTTCACCGTTTTTTCAAGTCCATTTGAGCAGCATTGTGAATTCTGGATGGAGCAGTTGCCAAGGCCGAGGGATGGGATGGCAGCTTGGCAGTTTATAGTTTCTGTCTTTCAGGTAAGGAGAGAGTCCAAAAGGGAGCAGGGAGTTTTGAGAATAACTCAGATGCCCCTACTACTTAGAAACATGCTGGCTTCCAAATTTTAGAAATCTTTGACGCATCTGCAAACTTTCTTAAAATATTTGTTTGGGGGTATATAAACATGCCTAATTTTGAAAATTGTGATTGAAAGCATATTGTATTCTTTATCAGAGAGGCCCCAAGGCTATTTCTTTAGCAATCAAATTGAGCTGGTCTGCTTAATACTTGCATTCATCAGTGAACAAAGGTCTACTGAGCATCCATTCTCAGCAAGCCTCTGCCGCAGTGAAATCTTGTTTGCTCACTACATACCTTCATGGACAAACTGCGGGAGCCAAGCAACCTTCTCCGCTGTGCTTCTGGTATTTGTCCCTTGATCTCACACATGGCTGGGAGAGAAGGGGCAATGAATGGTTGTCACAGTACCCACAGTGTAGAGAATGTTTGTGCCTTAACTCCACACAATCTGTTTTTTTCTATACATCACATTTATCTTTATTACTTTAACATATATTTATTGAGCACCTGCTATGACCCAGCCACTCTTCTAGTCACCAGGATTGCATAAATGAACAGAATAGTCAAGAATCCCTACCCTCATGGAACTAAAAGTAATGGGTGCTTAGAGAGTTCAGTGGCCTGAGGAGAATCTTGCTGTCACTGATTTCAGAATTTACTCAGTACATCTTGAGCTCAAGGACATGACCTCTATCAAAGAGGACTGACTCTGCTGCAGATCTGGCTTAGTCTAAAGACCAGGAGACTGCTTTATTGCCACAGAACTGTCTACTGTACAGTAAGACTTCCTTCCTAAGTTAATGGGCAAATATTACATCATACTGTGCAGTAGGACTTCCTTCCTAAGTTAATGGGCAAATATTACAGTTTCAATCCAATTCAGTTGCAATCAGTTCAGGAATAATGGGATTTACTTTTATTTGTTAGTAGAAACCACTGTAGTTTCTAATTTATATAGTTATGTAGTTAAAGGTGTGAACTGGCAATGTAGGCTCCCTGAGTTTGAATCCTGATTCTGTCACTTCTGCTTTGTGACCAGAAGCAAGTTACTTAATTTTGTACTTTTGTTTTCTTCATTGGTATAATAGGGATGGTGATAATGATCCTACTTAGATGTGTTGTGAGAATTGTGTTGGTATGTATAAAATATTTGTAACAGGGCCTAACACATACTCATAGGAGTTGCCTTTTATTTTCATTCAGTTTGAAGCTGATTTAGCTCTTTGTGATATGTTTCTTTAGATTTTATTAGTTTATTTTATCTAAATTGATGTTTACTTGCACTAAATAAATGGGCACCAAAATGTTTTATTTAAACAAAGTTCTTGGAATAATGAATAGCAATCTCTCAGTTATTGAGTGCTAAACACTTTACATTCATTATCTCATTTAATTTCACAACAGTCCCATACATCAGATATTCTTGTATAGATTTCTGGTAGGAAACCTGAGGCTTGAAGATTTATATATGACCTCCAAAGGCCCACAGGTGGTGCACAGTGGGGCTGCGCTACAGACCTGAGTTGGGAGGAGTCAGTAGTCTTACTCTTTTTCACTGTGCCTTACTGCCTCCCATTGTCCCTCACATCCAAGAATTGTACCTGTGGCCTTTCCCTGTTAATCAGACACCCAGATTACAACCTGGTTTCCCTCATTTCTGTAGTCTAATTCCTGAATATGTCTCTGATGTCTTTAACTCTTCTCTGTCTCATGATAGTGACCTTGGGTCAGGAGGTGAGAGGCAGGAGGGATGCTCCCACCTCTTTAATTTTCCTTGTTCTAAGTCTTATAGAATTATGGATACATGGGAGTGAATAGTTGAGCACAAGCTGGACTGAATAAGGACACGGAAACATCTCTACATTCCTGGATAATTTTTTCAATTTTTTTCTCTAATCCTTCTCAATTTATTTACAGTAAGACCATTGAAATCACATATTTCCAGGATGTCACAACAATGAAATTTTTATTCTGGGTCAACTGGTCATTGCCAAGAACATTGTGGGGTCCTGAAAATTTTATTCATCCATTTATCAAATACTTTGAATGTTCTCTCTAGTTTAGATATTGCTCAGGACTTAGAGATGCAAAGATGACTAAGCAGTGGTGTCTGTTTTTACAGGGCTCCCAGCTTGGAAGACAAGAGACAGCTAAGCAAACCCACCATCCTAGAAGGGTATGATAAACTCCTCAATGGAGATATTTTTAGGAAGGCCTGCATGCCCAGAGAGCAAGCAAGATAATTTAACCTAGATTGTATAAATAGACTTTTGGAAGAGGTAATTGGCTCTTAACGATCAATGTGGGTGGAGTATGAGATGTGACAGTGTAGGCAGAGGAGAGAGAATAGATTGGAAAACTTGTGAAGGAAGCATGCGTTCAAAACTGCAAATATTTCTGAAAAACTGGAAATTGAGGTTTGTGGGGATGAAGTGAGATAAATCTATGGTAAGTAGAGAGTGAGTTATGTTTTATTTTTATGTAAGGAGCACGAACTTCATCTTGCAGATGATGAGGAATCACTGAAGGGTTTGAAGAGGGGAGTGATGTAATTGGGCTTTGCATTGTAGAAGGTTGCTCTGGTCAGGAATTCATGGCTCCTTGAACTACAGTAATACGTACTAAATCCTGAAGGAATAAATCATTCTAATATACCCATGACTTTGTCTGCAAAGATTGCTTGTTTCTGTATTCTGGCATAGTCATCACATTGTCACCACCCGAAGTCAAATTTGATTCCTGGTTTTTTTTAATGGAACATTGAGACAGGAAGAGTCTGGAAGTTTCCATTTATATAGCAGAAGTCTTTTGTAGCGGATGTCCAGGTCAGGCCTAGAAAGTAGAAGTTCCTGCCCATTAGTCAAAAGTTCAGAACAAAGAAGGACACTCTGGTCAGGTGTGGTGGTGCAAGCCTGTAATCCCAGCAGGCTGGGGAGGTTGACACAGGAGAATGGCAAGTTCAAAGCCAAAGGAGAATCGCAAGTTCAAAGCCAGCCTCAGCAAAGGCGAGGTACTAAGCAACTAAATGAGACCCTGTCTCTAAATAAAATACAGAATAGGGGTGGCTCAGTGGTCGAGTGCCCCTGAATTCAATCCCTGGTTCCAAAATAAATAAATAAATAAATAAATAGAAGGGCACTCTGTTTTTAAGGTAGAGCTGATGGTTTAAGCATTTCACTGTTTCACTGGGTTGTCAAAAGAGCCTGCCCAGGTGGATTTGAAAGATACATTTGTTCCATCTTGGGGAAATTAGTGCTTTGTGGGGACCAGTAATAATACCAGGAATAGAATCAATGACTTGTGACTCCTTTCTTAACTCCACTCACCCCAAACCAACTCTCAGTTCTCTTTCAGCAAATGTTCTTCCCCTTATGAACCCTGGCTTCTGACCACATTCTTGAGACACAGCATTTCTGGATCTCTTGGTTTAATCACAAGAGCTCCATCTTTAGTTCTTCACGTTTCCTTCAAAACATTTGTTCACCTGGTGGACATCTGTGTGTACCTGTCTATTCCTATTCACCTCAAAGGCTTTGAACTTGACTGAGAGTAGGACCTTGTAAGGCCACATTTTTAACACAGCTGTCTGAATTTTTTCTATCCCAAACCTGAGAACCAAACAGGCCCAGATAGGTAGCAAGGAATGCTTGTATATCCTTACAAATCTATAATACCTAATGAATAAATGAATAATACCTAATAAATAACTGAATTAACAATACATAAAATACTGAGAATATATAAAATTTCCATCTAATTTTCAAACTCACTCCTCAGAAACCTTGTATTAGTCTTCTGTTCTCCCTCATACTTACTAATTTGCTTATGTTCACCAACCTCATGCCAAGAGATCTTACTCTGCTTGTTCATACTTCAGTCTAATACTTCTTTAATTGCCAAAATCCTATCATGGTTAATGTTTTAGTTAGAGATTTTTTTTTTTTTTTTTGCTACAGTGACTGAAAGACCTAATAAGAATAATAAAGAGGAGAAAAAGCTTGCTATGGCTCAGGTTTGAGAGGTTCAGTCCATGGATGTTTGACTCTATGGCTCTATAGCTCTGAGCGTGCCATGAGGCCATGAACAGAAGGTTATGGTGAAGGAGAGCAGCTAAAGATGGGGCTACAGGAAGCAGAAAGAGAGAGCTCCCCTCACCAGGGACAAAATATATACCCCCAAGGCATGCCCTAGTGACCTATTTCCTGTAGACACACCCTTCTTGTCTGCAGTTATCATCTGGTTAATCCATGTCAGTGGATTAATCTACTGATGAGGTTACAGCTATTGTAATCTAATCATTTTTACCTCTGAAATTTCTTGCATTGTTTCAAAAATGAGCTTTTGGGGGACACAACATATTCAAACCATAATATAATAAACATAGTAGAAAAGGAGAGCTGATCCCTTAAGGGATTCCTTAACACTTAGATGCCTGCCACAGTATCGTGAGGGTTGATTCAATGTTAATAATTGCCTTTTCCAAAAGGAGACCTGTAGCATGAAAAATTTCCCTCAAAGCATTGTTGATAGTTGTGATGGAGCCCAACAGAATTTGTTTCCTATAGCAAAGATGCTCCTCATTTTGTCTAGTCTTTGTTTTCTTTAATGAGTTTTAGAAAGTTGTTTACAGAGAAGGTGAACCATCTGAGCTGGAACGTCACTTTCTTTACATCTTGGTCAGGGGAAGTCTTGGAAATTGGTCCATACGATAAAAAGGACTTTTGATTTCAGAGCTCAGTAAATTTTTACTTATTTTTGCAAAGTAACAAATACTGATAGACATTTAGCCTCTGCCCAACATGCTTAGCATTCACCTATAGTGCAACGAAACCAGTCAGTCAATGTTCAAAGTGAAGGGCATTTAATAAATCTAGACAAAGAAGATTGTGCAAAGCATTTATTCTTGGTTAATTTTCATGTTCATCTTTTCAGAAGGATGTCTTCTTTGTGCTTTTGAATAGAAACATGACTTGAGAGAACATCAAAATTCAAGGGAAATATTCAGATATCGGATAAAAGTTTTACTGGCAAGTCTCATTTTTTAAGACAGCTGTGTAACCTTTAATTCACATGAACACTCACGTATCTTTTAAAACCTGCTTTCTCACCAAACTGACAGTTAGAATTTTATCTCTTCACTGTTAAAATTTCTCCAGAGAGTAAAGTACTGCATCATTTTGACAAACCCGAATGTGAAGAGATGAATGGTCCTTATCCCCCAAACACTTCAGGGCAAGTTGCTTTAACCAGATACCTGTTTTCAGAGGTGATTTTTCTGTCATCAGTTTAAATCTATCAAAGTTCATTTAATTCTTTTAAAAGCCATATTTCATATAAAGTGGAGTTCTCCTCACAGTAGTGAGTACTTCTCTGAGATCCTGAGCCATTCTGACTACTACTGTTCCCTGCAAGGGCCGCACACTCTCACACATAGCAAGAAGACCCGGGAATGAATGTGGAAAAGAACCTCATCATCTTGGATTCAAAAGTCTGCACATTGCTGTTCTCCCCACGTTCTTCATATGCTTTGGAAATCCCCTTTCCTGAGGTGCACGGATTCCTGCCAGGCCAGGAAAGAATGTCTTTATGTGGTCGTCAGCATTCAAAATATTTTGCTGAGGGGACATGGATGGTTATAGAGAAAAACCACAGGATATTAATTGAAAAGCAATTATTCTTTCAGTTGAACATCAGCTTTGGCAGTTTGAGAACAATTTTTAATTGCTAGTACAAAAACTGTACCACTCAAAGAATCTAATGAGGGCTGGGTGTGTAGCTTAGAAATAGAATGCTTGCCTATGTGCATAAGGCCCTGGGTTTGATCTCCAGCACCCACTTTTTCCCCCAAAAGAAATTTGCTGTTCTAAAGTAGAGAAATGGTAAATGAACCATAGTAAACTCATGTCTAGCAGAGGAATGTAGGCTAAAGATGGCCTAGTCCGTATTTTTATTTTATGAATTAAGAGTGGTTTCTGTAATTTTAAATGATTGAAACATATCAAGAAAGTAACATTACTATGACACTTGAAAACCATATGAACTTTCAGTTTCAGTGTTCATAATAAAATTTTATAATTCCAAATGGTATTTTTTCTTTGCATATATTTTGTTTCTTTTCCTTGGTAGAAATGTACACTCCATGAAAGCAAAAATGTATTGACATTTATCTTATTTATGCATTTAAATTCGGGTTCTAGAACACTGATGGAGAAAATGCTAAAGAAGCAATAAAGATCAGTTGAAGACTGATGCATTATGTGACTGTATAATGTATGTATGTGGTAATAATCACCACAGAATATTTCTGGGGATGCATTTATGTTAGGCACCAGGTTGAAAGCTTTATGTATTCTTTTTTTATGTTTTTCTTCTTATTTGATACATAAAACATAAAAATTATACATATTAATAATAACCATGTAGTGTTTTGATACATTTGTACATGACAAAATGTTCAAACCAGGTAAAATGTATCTATCATATCTGCCATTGCACAGCTGGTTGACTATAGGTAACAATAATATACTTCAACAAGTTAGAAAAAAAGAATTCTGAATGTTTCTACCATGAAGAAATGAAAAAAAAAAGTTAGAGAAGAGAATTTTAAATGCATGAACTCATTTAATTTCAACAAGTCAGTTATCAGACCCATTTTACAGAAGAAGGGAGCAAGGGTTAGAGGGATTATATAACTCATCTGATGTGACAAATCTAAGTAACCATAATTCAAAAAGTCTGTTGGTTTCCAGAATTTGAGCTCCAATCATAAGCTATTCCTTTTTCTTAAATTTCTAAAAGCTTTTTATATATTCAGGTGAAAAAGAAAGAGATAGGAAAATACTGGAGGTAAATATACACATAATAGAACCAATTACTGGGTTGTAGATGGTTTTGGTTTTCTTAGCTGTACATTTTTATGTTTTTCCACATTTCCTAAAATGAAGGTATTTATGTTTAGTTACTTTTACAATAAAAACTGGATATTTCTAAAGGGAGAAAGAGCCAAGACTTAAACTGTTTATGCAGAGCATTTCCTGTTCAGCTGAGGGTCTTGTGTGAATTGCTAAGGAAACTCTGTGGTCCTGTCTGTCCTGTGTATTGATCTGTGTTGTTGAAGTTCAGTATTGGGTTTCAATTCCTTTTGAGTACTTCCTAGCCCCTAGAATAGAAAGCACTTTTTGAGTATAACTTTGGTGGAAAGACACTGATGGAACTTCTTGGTGATTATTTATTTATCTGTCAGTGCTGGGGATCACAGTAGGGTTAGAGAAACATTTTTTTTTTTCATTGCTAAACTGTATAAAGAATGAGAAGCCTTATTGAAGTCATCATAAACAAGAAAGACCATCATGGGGCACACTGAATAAATACTTTAGGCTTCAAACCAGTAATGTCATTCCCAAGGCCCTGTTTTAGCCAAATAAAGTCACAGAGATGGAGTTGAGAGGGCAGGGCTCTACCACTGTGTCCCAGCCCCCACCCCCACTCACTGGTTCTCATCTTCAGACATCCCAAGCACAAGTCTTGGAAAGCTGAGTTGTGTTTTCTATTCATATTTAGTTACAGTGATCCAGACCTGTCTGCAACCACACGCTGGGCTGATTTCACCTGGAATTTATTCTTTCTCCCTTTTCACTGGCACGGTATTTGAGGTCCACGTATTTAACATGATTTCATATAAGAAAACAATTAGATCCCAGAAGCTCTGAATCACTTAATAAGGTACAAAGACATAGAAAGGGAGAAAAAGAATCTTATAAGTGAAATTCCCTAGTGATGGCTCATGTTTCTTTCTCTGTTTTCTCTTAATTGTGTGTCAATGACTGTTGGCATATTTTGTGCAATTCAAGGGATGTTTCACATGCCCTGGCCTCAATTGCAAAGTGAAGGGAGAGCAAACTTCCTTTTAAATAAAGCTGGAATGCAGGTGATTAGAACGATTAAGTGAATGCAATTAAAATTATGGAGGGTAGTATGGCCCCTAATGCAAGAATGGTTAGTGAACAAGACTGTTTCTTGTAGATAAGAATGTCAGAATAAGGCCAAAAGGTGTCGAATTAAAAGTTTCTAGCAAACAATGAATGAAGTTATAGGTTGAGAACATCTGAGGCTATTTAAAAGGGCTTTTAAAAATTCCTGGGGCATGTCTGGACATTCCAGTCACAATTTCAGACATCTCCTTTGTTCAGACCTGTTAAGTATGCATTTTCAGTTCTTTGTAACTCAGTTTTTTTTCTTTCAAGAGCATCATACTGATTTTTGAGTTATAAGCAGAGCTGTTCAACTCCATCTCTTTGTGACTTTATTTAGCAGAAATGGGGCCTTGGGAATGATGTTATTGTTTTAAGACTGAAGTGTTGTTCAGTGTGCCCCATCATGGTCTTTCTTGTTTATGATGACTTAACTGGGGCTTATCATTCTTTATACAGTTTAGCTGTGAAAGAGATTGCATCTCTTCTATGAGGAATGAGTGAGCCTGACACAATTTGACACATTTGAGAAAAAATCGTGTGTGTGTATACACATGAAAAAATGACATTTAAAAAATATACTTTATGAGATTATGTGTGGATAAATGATCCATTACCCAGAGCACCATCGGGCTTACACTATTTCTATCAGAAAAGAAAAATAAATAAATAAAGTTCTTGCTTCCTTTTTTTTTTTTTTTCCTTCTCTGGAGATTATAGTGATTGGTGTGGACCATACAATTTCACTTGGAAATTTTTGACTTCTAAAAATTCTTTTTCTTCCTGACATCATAATGTGGCCTCAGAAAAATCAGACAGTTGTTATTACAAATAGAGAACAGCTCCACTCAGACATTGAATAGACAATTATAAATGTCTGGATTCTTTCCTTTTCTGTGGTGGCTGCTTTTAGATGTGGAATAAAACCACATTAGCCAGAGGACGTTGTTATTGGTGGTTAGTGACCTATTCCTGCCACATCTATAAAATATCTTGTTTAAAAATTTTTTTTTTCATTGTCTAACAATAATTTTCCACTTTGTAAGATTTATAACAGGAAGCATCATTGCGGTATAAAAAATATTGAAATTTTAGAAGACAAAGGGACCATAAAATATGATGAATCAATCTCTTGCATTGGACAGGTGAGAGAGTGAGGCAGTGTGTGGGAATATCCTGCCCCAAGGGCAGCCAAAGAGTCGATAACAGAATGCTGAAAGTGTATTTGTCCATCTGATTCCACAGATGGCCGTCCATGTCCTATCACTCTCTGGGACTCATCTTTATCTCCAGCAAGTAATGATACCCATTCTTCAGTCAAGCTCACCTGGGGAACTTATCAGCAGTTGCTGAAACAGAAATGCTGGCTGAATGGCCGGGTACCCAAACCTGAATGGGGCTGCACTGAAATCCATCACCATGAGTGGTCTAAGATGGCGCTCTTTGATTTTTTGCTACAGGTAAGTTTATCAAGCCAGCAATTGGTTATCTAAGACTGACACTTAGTTATATAAGCCTGACCCTAAGAAATTTTCAGTGCCTGGAGTTTTTATGAAGCCAGAGCTTAAGTTCTATAATGCTATATTTGGTGAGTGTAGTATGCCCATTATGAAATCTTACATTCTTTTGGGACATAATAATAAATGTGCCTTGGTCTTTTTATGAGTTTGTGAAGAGGCAATTTACTGATCATCCTGCAATAGTCCTGCTCATCATAGCTACAATTTATAAGACTATAGGGAGTAGTCTTATCCATTTGGAAGGTGAGTAAACTGATGTTTGGTGCCATTCATTACCTCATCCAAGTTCTCATAAGTACAGAAAGCTAGAGCTGGGATTCCCTGGGACCTGTTGGTGGTACCAGTTTATCGGCCTTCCATCATCCCACACTGTGTTTCAGCAGCCATCTAGCTTACAACAACCAATTCCTTTATTTTCTTTTCAGTATTATTTTTTTTTTGAAAATATTTTATTAATATTTGACATTGGAAAATGATAAATGTTGACCATCTAGGTAACTGGGTGACTCTTCACATATAATATGTTACTTGTAACTATTCTCTGTTTCAATGAAGATTTCATGACTCTCTACTCCCTCATTTTGATTACTGTCTTTCCCTTCTCCCAGTTTTTAAAAACTGGTTTTTCTGTTGTTGTTCTGTTAATGAGTATCCCTGGAAATTTAGGACTGTAGGACATTTGCAAAACATTCTGATAGTTCAGTGTGTGTGTGTGTGTGTGTGTGTGTGTGTGTGTAAAAGGAAGGGATACAGAGGGCCAAAACTTAAGGAGAAAGCTAGCATAGTGCAGAGTCTAGGAAATAGGAACTTTGATGAAGGAGAGAAGGACCTCTGGAGTCAGTGTTGCAGAGTGACCCATGAGAAGTGAGCTGGGAAGCAGGTGAGGAGGCAGCCAGTGGTCACCAAATACTTCCCCCTTGAAGAGCAATTGGAGACCAGGTGTGAGGCTTAGACTGGTTTTAAATATTTCACATGAATCATCTCATTTTTCTATTTTATTAACATATTAGCTCAGTGATCTAGTATCTTCTCTCCTTTTTACATGTAGGGAAACTGAGGCATAAGTTATTATCAAGAACTATGAAGAGTGGGGTTTTACTTGGTTTGCAGGTTAACAGCCTACCATAGCCTACCACAGCTTAATAGATGGTATCCTGGGTTGGAAACGCATGACTTTATTACTCATGACACAGTGAGTGGTATGAGCCTTATGCTTCCTTGCCCTTCTAGTTCCATGGGGATGATGCAGAATGGTTGTGGTGAATGTTTCATACAACGTGTTTGTGTCAGTGATGAGGAATCTGAAGCAGAAATGCCACAGAGAAATACCTTTCAGTAGTTACCTAACTTGTTTTGTGTTATATAACCAGGAATTTCCTAAATAAGATCTCAGCAAGTCTAGCTAACTCTAGATTATGTATTCACCTTCATTGCATAATAATTACTAAATTATCCTTGGGTTAA